>NC_090437.1:580423059-580727459 GCF_031143425.1 Pleurodeles waltl
TTGGAATGGTATTGAGAAATGATGTTTACTGGTGTAGGTGGATTTGTTATTATCATTACAGAAATGTCACTTCTAGAAAGTGAGTTCTCTGTGCTTATGACTTTGGTGGTTTGCAGCTTGACTCCGATCCACGTCTGGGCAGACAGTTGGACTTTGTGCACAGTTTTCAGACAGCCTGTACACAGGGGGGGTTGAGGTGTCACAGATGTGCATCTGCATATTGAATGGTCTTCCTATGCTGACAGAAGGGGAGGTGGGGCACACTGACATCTGTAAAGGCTGTGCCCTGGCCTCACACAAAGGGCTTGTTTACCCCCTAACTGATGTCTGCAGCCTGTGCTGGAGGAGAGAGGGAACACTCCCAGAACCAGTTGTAACTGGTTGGAACCTCCTCCATCCCTCTTTGTTAATCCTTTGCAAAACTGAGTATAAATACAGGATTTTTTCCACATGAAAATGACACACACTTGGCACTGAAACATACTTGGAACTGGACACAGAATGCTGCTGGAGGGACTCACCAGGAACTGCCTTGGACTGCTGCTGCTGTGCTAACCTATGACCTTCTGGGTCACTAGGAGGAGCAGCCGCTGACTGCAACCCTTTGTGTTGGTCTGCTGCTGGGCCCTGCTACCCTGTGCTCCATCTTTGTGTCCCCCAGGGGCTCAGTGCTGTGGCTCCTGACCCCTGTAATTGTCTGCCTGAAGCACAAGAGGAGTGCTTCATTTTCATGACATATCGCTGGGAGAAGCGCTTTCTGTGCTGCTGGCACCTTGGGAGTGCCTCTTCTGGTAATCTACCTAAGTGCCTGGAGAACGCTTTTGTTTTATCTCGTTTAGCACCTTGAGAGTGCTTGCCGTGGTTCTCAGTAAAGGAAATCACCGCCGTGACCTAGGCCTGCTGTAAAATCTGAGTGGACCCCAAAACACGCTCCAATAGGTGCCCCCGGGTGACTAAGATTCGAAACCTAGAGCGAGCATGCTCCTAACGGTGCCCCTGGGACGAAGTATGATCCAAAAGGCACTGACTTTGGTGTAATCACCACTGTGGCCCGGGCGGACTACAGCTGACTCACGCACCAGATCGGGTGTGGGTGAGTCTGTGTTCCAGGGACGGGTGGGAAAGGAAGCCTCATCGGAGGCTCCCCTCCCCACTGGGTCCTCAGAGGTCACGGCAGGGAGGAAGCGTAATCAGAGGCCCCCAAACCGCAAACTCCCTTCTTCTGGTGTTACCAGGATGGGTGGGGGAAGGCCTCATCGGCGGCTCCCTGCCCCACCGGGCTCTCATGTGTCAGAGGTTGTGGGTGGGGAGGAAGCTCCATTAAATGCCCCCGCGGCGTTTGACCCTTCTTGACGTTTGGCTCTGACCCCCCCAGGAGGGCCGGTCATGGCCCAGGGGAGCCACGGAGGTTGTATGCACCCAGTTTGTGGGTGGGCCCCAGGAGGGGCCCCTGTATACTACTGCATGCCGCCCCACTCCCCAACCATAAAACAGCCCCTGTTTTAGATCAGAGGAGCACTGCCCCCCCCTCCAGTTTTCCTTGTGGCACTCGAGGTGCCTTCAAACTATAAACAGGTACTTTGAGTGGACACATGTTCGTTATAAATATTCTGGGAATGTGATGCTAACCTTTTTTGTATGAGTTGCCATATGTATGCTAGTGTTCCTGTTAGGGGCATTTATGCTAATCTGTGTTTATGACTTGTCATGTATTTCCTAATGTTACTGGTTTGGGCATTTATGAGGATCTTATGGCATGTGCATTAGTGTTGTAATTTTTTCCTGACTAATGCTTATATAGCAGAATAATGAGTAACCTGTGTGTTCTATGGGGGTCATTCCAACTTCGGCGGGTGGCAGAGGCCGCCCGCCAAAGATCCGCGCCAGAAGACCGCACCGCGGTCAAATGACCGCGGCTGTCATTCTGACTTTCCCGCTGGGCGGGTGGGCGACCACCAAAAGGCCGCCCGCCCGCCCAGCGGGAAAGACCCAGCAACGATGAAGCCGTCTCCGAATGGAGCCGGCGGAGTTGCTGGGGTGCGACGGGTGCAGTGGCACCCGTCGCGATTTTCAGTGTCTGCTAAGCAGACACTGAAAATCATTATGGGGCCCTGTTAGGGGGGCCTTGCACTGCCCATGCCGCTGGCATGGGCAGTGCAGGGGCCCCCAGGGGCCCCACGACACCCGTTCCCGCCATCTTGTTCCTGGCGGTAAAAACCGCCAGGGACAGGATGGCGAGAAGGGGGTCGGAATCCCCATGGCGGCGCTGCTTGCAGCGCCGCCGTGAAGGATTCCCTGGGGCAGGGGAAAACCGGCGGGAATCCGCTGGTTTCCCTTTTCTGACCGCGGCTTTACCGCCGCGGTCAGAATTGTCCCTGAAGCACCGCCAGCCTGTTGGCGGTGCTTCCTCCGTCCCCGGCCCTGGCGGTCCATGACCGCCAGGGTCAGAATGAGGCCCTATGTGATTACTGCTGATTTCTGCAAGGTAACAGTACTGTGTAAAGTTCTGACAACTGCTTAGGTAGCAGAGTATTACTGACATGTTGAGTTTGGTCTAATAATGTTGTGTACAATACAGTTTAGTTTTATATAACTTGTTGTTATGTTTCCTCTGTGGTGGGGATAGTGCATCATGTGTGTTTGTATAAGGAAACACTGTGCTAGTGTTCGAACTTACAGAAACAGGGCCTGCTGGGATTTGCTGTCAGGTCACTCTGTCTGCTCTCAAATACTTGATAAATGTTTGTCTCCCAGGTAAGTAAACTTCATTTGTGAGTTCATTTACTGATGAATTTGGGAAAGTGAACACTGGCTGATGGTTGGAGTTAGAGAAACTGGACCTATTGTGCTTTACAGTCCGGCCAGTCCCTTTACTTTCCAACACTTGGCAAATTGTGGTGGGGATAGTGCATTACTTGTGTTGTGCAAATGGTTTACACATTGCTTTTGGGATAGGCCTGACTGCTTGTTCCAAGCTACCAAGGAAGTGAGCTGGGGTTATCTTGGATGTGTAACTCCCTCGCTCTGACTAGAGTGGGTGGGTTCTGCCTGGCTTAGGTGCATACCCTACCCAACCAGAACCCCCATTTCTAACAGTGTTCATATTTAGTGCTGCTTTGCTTATTAGGTAGCAGGCCATTAATAAAATAGATTTTGTGTTTTGATATTTTTTATGTATGGTGTAAGTCTGAGTCTATGCCACTCCACTCAACGCCACTCCAGTGTAAACCACTGTCCTGTATGCTATTCCACTGTGCACCACTACACTCTTGGCCATTCCAATGCACCTTATTACAGTCTACACCTCTCCACAATACAGCACTCTAATGTACGCTAATCCACTGTATGCTACTGCAGTCTATGTTATTTCATTGAACAGCACTCAACTCTACGCCACTCTATGCTATTTCACTATATGGCTCCCATCTCTGCATCACTCCACTGTACGCCACTAAACTCAAAGTATTCTACTCTACACCACTGCGCTGTACACTACTCCACTTTATGCCACTCCAATTTATGGCACTGCACTCTATGCAACAACAGTCTATGCTTCTCCATTACACTCAACTCTACACTACTCCATTTTACAACACTCCAATGTGCTGTGGGCTACTCCACTCTACGCTATTCCACTGTACGCAACTCCACTACGACACTCTACCTATTTCTCTCAATGACATTCCATTCTATGACACTCCATTCTACAATTCTTCACTGTATTCAATTCCACCCTACACCAGTACACTGTACCTCATTCCACTCCACAGTATGAAATTCAATGGTACACAACTCTACATGGTGCTTTTCTACACAACACAACTCCATTCGACACCACTCTACTCTATCCCACTCTACTGTACGCTATTCCAGCGTTTGGCAGTACACTCTACCATACTCCACTTTATACGATTACATTGTATGCTATTTCACACTTGATAACTCTATTTTACTCCACTCCAATCTACACCACTATACTCCATGACACTGTATTGTATGCTATTCCACTGTATGCAACTATACTCTATGCCACTCCACTCTACATCACTCCAATATATGCCACTCCAGTCTACACCACTCCACTATACCCCACTCAACTCTACACCAGTCCACTAAATGTTCTTCCATTGTACATAATTGCACTCTACAACACTACACTTTATGATGTTTCACTGTATGCCATAGCTCTCTATCAAACTCCATCGAACACCACTCCACTGTGTGTTGTTCCACTGTATGCTACTGCACTGTACGCCACCACCCTGTATGCTGCTTCAATCTACACTATTCCACTCAACCCTACACCAGTCCACTCTATGCATTTCCACTCTATGCCCCTCCAGTTTATACCACAACACTGTACGTCACCCCACTGTACAGTACTCTGCCGTATGCCATTCCATTCTATGCTAATTCACTCTACACTATTCCTCTAAATGCTATTCCAGTTTAAGCCACTAAACTGTGTACCACTCCCAACTACGCTATCCATTGTACGCCACTTTACTCTATGCCAAAAATCTGTACACTATGTCACTGTCTGGCATCCAATTGCATGCTATTACACTGTTGCATTCATTGTACTCCACTCCACTGTGTGCCACTATACTCTGCGCTTTTCCACTGTACACTACTCCACTTTACACCACTATGGTATGTGCCACTTCAGCATATGCCACTTAAGTCTCCAGCACTCCACTCCATGCCACTCCACTATATATTCCACTGTACACCACTCCACTCTATGCTACTCCACTGTATGCTACTATGGCTAATTAAATTCCACTCTACACCACTCCACTCTACGCTACTTAACTGTAGGCCACTGTGGTGCTCTACACAACTTCAATCTATCTACACCACTCAACCCTATGTTATTTTACTCTATGACATTGCACTATATGCCACTCCACTGTACACCACTCCACTCTACACTATTAAACAGTATGCCACTACATGCCACCCTTTTGCAGTTTACCCCACTCTACTATACGCTACTGCTCTGTACGCCGCTCTACTGTTTGACACTGCAGTCCACACAACTCTGCTGTGTGGCACTTCACCCTACGCTACTCCACTGTATTTTATTCCACTATATACCACTCCAAGCCACTACACTCTGTCCCACTCGACTCTACAACACACCACTCTACACTATTACAATCTATGCCACTCCACTCTTTGCCACTCCAAACTATGCCACTTCACTGCGCGACAATTCACTCTACCACACTCCACTGTACACTATGCCACTATGGGAACTCCATTTTACACTTCTTCACTCTATGCTATTGCATTTTATGCCACTCCAGTGTACTCCACTCTACTGTATGCTATTGCACTGTATGCCACACCACCATATCCCACTCCACTCAGTAAGGAGAAAGTGTTGAATCGGTGACATACAGCTGTGCTAAACACCCAAAATATTGACGGTCATGATTTCTGTAACCAAGGTCATGCATAAAATAAGAAGGAGAAAGCACTAAACAGGATCTGGGATGACAATCACATTTACACAGAATAAATATCTCTGCCGCCTAATAACTGAGCACATGTTGTGACCTTAGTTTAGTGACAGAACGTGTTAGCCTCAGGTTGCACTTTCTATGGCCACAATGATTTAATAGGGCTCTCGCCAGTGCACTATGGAAATACATGTTTTTAAAATGAGCGTGAATGGTTTCTCAAAATAAAGTATTTTTATGATAACTCTCTTCGGAAAATTGTAGCACTTTAACAAGTATTCTTGTTTCTTTGCCATTGGCTACTAAAACAACACGAGGATATAATACAGGCTAAAAACTCTGAACAACACGGGGTCAACAATGGGCATTCAGCACTGCACTGTTACGGTGATTATAACGATAGGAAAGTAAGAAACACACCCCTTTATATTGAGCACATTAGTCTTAAGCCAAGAGCCGAACAGTAGAATTCAGTCGGAGTGCTGTGAAATAGGATTCACATACTCCTGATTCAATGGATGGTAATTTATTTGTGGGGAAAGACTGGTATGGAGGCAGTCCCTGTCTCTCTTTAATGTTCCCTTATTTTCCATATTTGTAGTTACTTTAACTTTGCCTGGGTATATGTTGAGCTGTGTCTTGAGGGGACTGTATACATGTTGGCATGTGTGCATGGATTCCTGCATATCTGAAGGCATGTGGCCGTAGAGGATGTTCTTCTCATGATGTGTGTCTGCAGATATGTTGCCTTTGCGGGCATATGTGCATGCATCTTTGATCTTTCTCAATGAGTGCACGCATGATTATAGCAAGCGAAACCTATTTGTCTTGGCAAAGCTTGTTTAAAGGAGAAGACATTAACAATCTGGCACAAGATATAATAAAAAGAAGGTGCGGCAGGTTCCTCGGTGATGCATTTCAGCCATCATTCGGTCAATCAACAGCTGTTCATTGTGTTCACTACCACAGGAGTGAGCTACTGTACATCAAGAGTGTGTGATTCCCTTGTTAGTCTCGCATCCTCACATACTTGCCAAAGGGTACGTATTTTAACTATTATATTAAATTATTTCTAGTTACATCTTCCACAATATTTTCTGTCTCCTTTCTTCTTTGCCGATTGTGTCTGCTGAAGTTAATTGCACTTGTGCGCCAGAACCATGGGCCTTTTCTTTATTTAGTAGGCTTACATAATGGATGAGACAGTGCTACCAGACTAATACTATAGTTGAGAAAATAATTTCAACTTAGTATTGACACATATTCTCGTTTCCTTTTCATTATATTGCTTCATAAAATATTTATCATGACACAAGACCGCGCTGGAAAAGGAGGTAGGCTAGACAAAAATTAATTGTAAAAGTAGGATACCACTGGGAGAAAATTGTGCCGCATAATAGTTCAGAGACGGGATGCTGTTAAACTAATTTGTTAATATTCATTTTAGCCTTCTAATCACGTTTAAGAGGATTCTGGGACTGCATGCCATTTTTTTTTTTTTTTTTCCTTAGGAAGGTTTACACTTTCTGGTTGGCAGCACAGTCATTTGAATTTAATGGAAAGTTCATTCAAATAAACGTATAGAGAAATCCGCTAGTCTTGTTTTAAATTTACTATGAAATTCTTATGAAAAGGGGTGTGGTGTATACCTACAAGATCATTGAACAAAGGTAAAGGTGATCCAAAACATTTCATCACGGAACATTTTCAGTCAAATGGAAACACATTCACATCTTTGCCAGATTTGGAGTTTGAAGTCCTTCACAAGTTCTCCCGGGAGTTTGCATACAGCGGGTAACCACACCACTCCGATCCTTTTTGATATCGGCGAGTAGGGATTTGCATGTTAGAGGGCAATGCCCCCATAAAAACCCTCTGTATAACGCCGCGCTGCAGATAGAAATGTAGTATATAATTTCGGCCACATCTGTATACAAATATACAGGGCTACTTATGAGGAAGCAATTTTGCAGAGATAGTCGAAGTTTAATCCAGTCACAAATACTAAAAAGCACACATACACCCACTACCATAAATCGCAACATGTACATCTGTGAAGTCGGAAAAATAACCACGAGTACCCATTCATCTGAAACTGAGCAAGGTCTTAAATGGTGACAAAGATACCCTACCGCTTGTAAGTGCAGGTAGGCTTGTTAGAAATTCCAAAAAAACTTCCATCTCCAATGAAAGTTTTGTAAAATCTACTTTTGTCGTAGTAATTTATTTTTAAGAAGTGTGAATTTTCTAATGTGGGGCCCTAGGCCCTCATGCTGGTAAAATAAGGTGACACAGACACAGTGGTAGGGTGGTATTAAACTGGCCCCAGGCACATGCGCCCAGCCCCTTTTATTGGCAGGGTCACCTGACTGGTGACGCCTGTGTTGGGTGGGTGTGGGTTACATATGTAAGACCAGCCCTCAGCAGAGTGGCTGGCAGAAACACTAGAACGAGTCCAGCTGGACTCTACATCCCTCCCAAACTTTATTGAGGAACCAAACAAAAGTCCAACCTGTAAAAGAAACAATAACAAAGCACCACAATCAGTCTCTCGGCCTCGAAAAGGCAGACTGCAGAATTGCAGTGGACATGGTGCAGCTGGGAGCACCCGGACACCTCCGCACGAGTCCATAATTTAACCAGGTACAGCTGGGCACGAACACAGTGTGGATGAAGTCCAGATACTTCAGTCGCTTGTCCACGACCTCACAGGTCGCTGGATATTGTCGATCCGGTCCTGCCTGGGCTCATGTGGTCAAAGTCTATTTACAGTTTCTGATGCGGGTGCATCTGGAGCAGTGGGGAGTCCACTGTACACAGTTCTGGATGGCATTCTTACTCTGGAGATTGTCTACCTCCTAAGACTGCAGATGACGTGACGGCCTGGGGCGCCTGGGAGTCCAGCGGCAGAGTAGTGGCAGTCTTCCCTCTCGTGCCAGACCTCCAGTAAGCAGGAGTCTCCTCGAGGCCCTTTCGCGGGCTTCCACAGGACTGTGTGGACTGTGCCTGCCTATCTCAGGCCCAGCAAAGACGTCTCAGAGGAACAGCCTACGGGACCACATCCTAGTCTCGCATGGAGCCACAAGGGTTGTTGATGCAGGGTCCGCTTGCTCGAGCCATCCGGATTCAGGTGCTCTGGCCATAGTGCAAAGTCTTCAGGTGACCAGTCTCTCGATATGAGACCTCCGTGCCTCCGGATGCCTGACGTGGAGCTGTCTCAGATGCATTCTCTCTCAGCGATATTCCGCTCTCACAGGAATTTGTTGGACGCCCTTGTCCCTGGATTGCGGCAGGACTGCGTGGGCTGTGCGGGCCAACGTAGGCCACGCCAAAGGAGTCTCTCTGAACTTCCAACAGGGCCACGTCCTAGTCTTGTGCAACCCCAAGGGTGGATGGTCCAAATGATCTGGTCTGCTCTCGCCGGCAGGCGTCTGGTTCAGATGATAAGTTTCTACGTTGCCAGACATGCCTTGTCAGCATTGGTTCTTGTTGCTGACTGTCTCAACTCAGGTGGTGCTGTGCTCCTCCTTCGATGATTGGGCGATGCACCTCATCATGATGATGATGTTTTTTTTTCTTTTCATCCTTTTGCAGATCAAACAGGTGGCGGCGGCTTTGTCAGCGGAAGGACCACTTGATGGACGTAGTGGCCACGGCGGGTCTTGTGTGGCCTGTGCAGTCGGCATCAGGGATGCCATCACAGCCAAGCAGCCGGTGACAGGTGACAGGACGGTCGTACTGGGAAGCGTGGGGGACCACCTGCATCGCTGTCTTCAGTGACGTCTGCTCACCCCGGTGACTGTCTTGTACTGATGGGTGCCTCCTCATCTGCTCGCACGAGTCCTCAGTTGTGTCACTCTACTTCCTTCCACTTTCACACCTGCGATGGAGTTGATCTGTGGTGTGACCGGTCTGTCACACTCCTCTCCTCATTTCTTGTTGGCATCGTGCCTCTCTCTCTTCTCCTTGGTGTGGCGTCGTGCCACAGGTCACATGTTGCGGCACATGGACCTTGCGCTGCACCTCTGCTGGTACATCTTCCTCTTTGTCCTCGACGTGGCGTGGTGCCACGGGTCGCATGAAGCTTCACACGGACCTATCACTGCACCTTTGCTGGTGCATCTTCCTCTTCGTCCTCGATGTGGCGTTGTGCCACAGGTCGCATGCTGCGTCACATGGACCTATCACTGCACCTCCTCTGGTGCATCTTGCTCGGTCGCAGCCTCTCACAGGCTGAGTCCTGTGGGTAGGACATGATCTGCTCTTCAGGCAGACCTCTCCCGGTCTGGTCCGTTCCCGGATCCTCTTGGTGGACCTCTCTCTGGCAGGAGGGTCCCCGCTCTCTTCCTCCTTCTCTTCACTCGATGGCGCCATTCTTGCACCTCGAGGCTGCGCTGTTACTGTGCTCACTCCTGCCATCTGCTCTGGCAGGGTCGGTCAGTTCAGATGACCCGCTCACTGATGGGCCAACAGTGGCCATCTTCCGTCGCTGCGCGGCCAGCTGACATGGCCTCTTGTCCTGTGCGTTACGTCACGCTCTCGGGTACTCTCTCCATCTTCACGGACTTTACCCATGTCGTCACATTCTCAGGCGCAGCTCTCTGTGCACGCTGCGCACGTGTCAGTCTCTTTTTTTTTTCTGGGCGTCCTGTGGCAACGCCTGGCATGTCCCTTTCTTGTCCTGTGGTGATGTCCATCACTGCTGGGGCATGTGGCGTTCTCTCGTCGGTGGCGGCGGACGGCCGCCAGAGGCTGCGCAGACCATGCGCGCTCTCTTCGTACCTCACGTGGCACTTGCGTCCTTTTCTCACTGTTGCAGCTTGGCTGGGACAGCTGCAGTCTTCTCTTTCTCTTTTGCAGCGTTGCTTCCTTCTTCTTCGCCGTTTCCGTCTTCTGCGCCATTTCTGTCCACAGGCGCACTCTTGGTGTGGAGCAGTTACTTTCTGAAGGTGCTGCTGTAAACTTTCCTTCATCCAAGCTTCTTTTACCTTTAAAACAGAAATAGGGTGCAGTACCGATTCTGGCCACTGGATGCCAGTAGTGCACTTTTTTTTCTAGCTTGAAAGACAGTCTTTCCTGTTACCCGCCTTGTTTGTTTGAACAGATGCCGGTGAGGAGGGCATACTGCTGGGAGGACTTCGTCATGCTGGTGGGGGCTGCAGGTAAGTGCAATTTTATTTATCTTTTCTCTTCTCACCCTTTTCTCTTCCTCTTTTTTTTTTACCTTTCTGTCCAATTTTGTTTTCCAAACTGCACAGCCTCGTTTGAGGAGGCATGCAGAGGGCACACATTTCAGTGAGAGGGGGTGGGAGGCTCCGGGCACTGTTTTTTTCTTTCCTGTAGGTGCGTGTGAGCACTTCTCTTCTTTATTCATTCCTGGGAGGTGGGGGCGCGGCTCTGGGCACCTAGTGCGTGTCTGCACCATGTTATTTCAAATTATTTCGGTGCGTGTCTGCACCTCATGCTTGAATTCCTGCCGGGACAAGGGGGGCAGCCCCTGGGCATTTTCGTTTCTTTTGTGGTGCATGCCAGCACCATCGGGGATCTCAAGTAACGGGCGCAGCAGTCCTCCGTGCTGCGGCCGTTTTGCCGGCATTTTTTTTGGGGTGGGGGCGGCCCTGGGCATTTTCTTAGGTGCGCGAGAGCACCATTCTTAACATGAAAGGGGCGACTGGCCCCGGCCACACTTTGGCACCTTCTCACGGCGCACGGCGCGCGACAGTGCCACTTTAAAAGTGAAAGGAGTAACGGCCCCGGTAATTTTCTTTTTCATCGGTGCTGATCGTACCATGTTCTCCATTCCGGTGCAGGTCAGCACCGAGCGCTTGTGCAGAGGGGCGGCCCTAGGCATTCCTCTTTATTTTCTTCGGTGCGCGGGAGCACCATTATTTAAGATTAAACGTGCGACGGCCCCACCCATTTTTCCTTTTGCACTTTCATTTCTTCACGGCGCGCAACAGCGCCTTCCACTCATGTGCCGCGTGGACCCTGCAGCCCTGCGGGTTGCGCTCTATCCTTCTCTGGGGGGGGTGGGCTCAGGGCAATTTCTTCGGGGTGGCACAAGTAACCCAGCACTACGCGCCTCACAGCGCTTGACGTATTTTCGGCACAACAGCCTTTTGGTAGCGCTGCGGGAAGCTGTGATCGACAGCACTCACCCCCTTCTTTGGCACCAATGGAGCTGGGGTTGCGACGGCCTCACTTCTCCTCTTTCTTCCACCGAGTTGAATCCATGTCTGCGACCACGCGGGGTTTCAGATCCCACTCGTCGCCAATGTAATGTGGGGCCCTAGGCCCTCATGCTGGTAAAATGAGGTGACGCAGACACAGTGGTAGGGTGGTATTAAACTGGCCCCAGGCACGTGCGCCCGGCCCCTTTTATTGGCAGGGTCACCTGACTGGTGACGCCTGTGTTGGGTGGGTGTGGGTTACATATGTAAGACCAGCCCTCAGCAGAGTGGCTGGCAGAAACACTAGAACGAGTCCAGCTGGACTCTACAAATTTTACACTAACCTCGACTCTTGGTAGTGACCTGTGTAGATGCATACTTTTTATTCTTTTTTTTATCCACTGGGAAAATATTTTTCCCCAACAGAGAAATCCCTTCTCCTCCCCCCAGGAAGTTTGGAGTTGTTCTGTTTCCCATCGCACTTTGGAAAAGTATTTAAACAAGACCTTTTACGAGTGCAAGTTGTCTGTGAATCTAATGATGTATGGGTCAGAAAAGACGCTCTACATTGTTTTCTTCACTCCTACTTCTTGCAGAATGAATGTAAAGGGTATCTGACAATCCAATACAGAATGGTGGCCGACTCCATATAGCACTCTTTTTTCTGCTTTCCTCTGTCACCATCGGGTAAGTGGTTCGAAGTGTTCCCCGGCAGTTTCTTTGTCTCACTATGTGGGGCTGAGTGGAGGACTGCCAGTAGCCACCTGAACCCCGAGAAGAGATGATATATGGTACATCTAGAGGATTACCAGGAGGTGGACTAGGAGGTGGCCATTGGTATATGTCAGGTTCAAGCTGAATACATCCCTTTTTGTACTGACTGGCTACAACCCCTCCGGACACACCTCTTTCTTCTTTGTGAGGCTGCTGATTGACAGGGTCTACCTTGGGGGAGGTAATTTATAGCCCCCTTTAAAGCAAGTCCTGCTCTGCATACGAGGAGTCTCAAGTGTCCTGCTTGGCTGCCTCTGTGCTGCTGTCCTGCATCAAGATTGTGCTAGGTTTTTGTTGCAGAGCTATCCTTGTATGTTTGCAGGGTAAGTGTTGTTGTTGGCATGGCACGTGGCCCAGCTGTCATTCCCACCCTTACTCATTACTATCCCAGTCATGGGAGCTGGGAAGCATAGAGTGAAGATTCAAAAGGAAACCAATAGTTCGTACCCGAGACTCCTCTGGTGGCAGGTTTTGTTACTGGTTTTACCATATGGAAAAAATGGGGTATAGAGAACTTGTAGCTGTTTTATACTGTTATCTGTTCAAGCACACAATTGAGCCTTGTGAAAGTATCTGTGAGAAAAGGTCCCTTTCTGCATTGTTGTTTTATTTGGGCTTAATTTTATTGTTGTTTTTCAGATGGAATAGCTGGAGCTGCTCTCACTCACCCAGGAGAAAGAATTGGACTCCAAGGGTCAATTGGCTGCCTGGCTGCTTGGCTACATGTACAGCAAAAGCAGTAGGAGGCCATTTTTCTTGGAGTGACCAGTTCAATTGGAAGATGCCTGAATCCTGCTGGTAGCCTCTTATGAAGTGAGTCCAGATCCTTAAGTGCTGTATCTGATATCCTAGATTCCTTAGTCTTGGATAGATGGACCTATTCTGAAAATTGTGAAAATGTGGACCTATAAAAAGCTTAATCTTCCAGACCTTTGGAGGTCTAGGGACTAGGACCAATCACTAAAATCAATGTGCTCAAAGGGCAACCATGCTAGGCAAAAAAAAATCAGGTTGGTCCCACTCAGAGCTTTTTACTGCTTAAAAATACAGTTCATCAGTCCCTTGCTGCAAGTCTCTCTGACTTCAGTTTGACCTTCCTGGATACAGCCTATTGCTTGTGTTGTTGGCGGAATCTGTGCTCCTCATAAGAAACTGTGAGTCTGTTGGTAGAAATTTTGCCAAAAGCAACCTGCCAACAAGAGGACTTCCCTAGGCGTGAAGTTTGATTGTCCCCATTGAGAGCCTCTCCTGCAACAAACAATGCATTCAGCAGGACTTCGCTTAGTTTAATATTCGACTTCAAAGTAACAACGCAAGATACAGCCTGCATCTTGCCTCCTGGGGATTCTGACTTCCAATTCGGAGACTGTGGGGGTCATTCTGACCCTGGCGGTCATGGACCGCCATGGCGGAGGGCGGCGGAAGCACCGCCAACAGGCTGGCGGTGCTTCCGTGGCATTCTGGGCCGCGGTCAGAGACGGGAAACCGGCGGTGTACCGCCGGTTTCCCACTGCCCTGGGGAATCCTCCACGGCGGCGCTGCTAGCAGCGCCGCCATGGGGATTCCGACCCCCTTACCGCCATCCTGTTCCTGGCGGTGTTCGCCGCCAGGAACCGGATGGCGGTAAGGGGTGTTGTGGGGCCCCCTAACAGGGCCCCACCAAGATTTTCAGTGTCTGCCAAGCAGACACTGAAAATCGCGACGGGTGCAACTGCACCCGTTGCACCCCTTCCACTCTGCCGGCTCCATTCGGAGCCGGCATCCTCATGGAAGGGGCTTTCCCGCTGGGCTGGCGGGCGGCCTTCTGGCAGTTGCCCGCCAGCCCAGCGGGAAACTCAGAATTACTGCGGCGGTCTTTTGACCGCGCAGCGGTATTCTGACGGCGGTACTTTGGCGGTCGGCCTCCGCCGCCCGCCAAAGTCAGAATGAGGGCCTATGTGTGATGGTAAAAACTTGAACCAGGACTAACCTGCTTGGTGTATTCAACCTGGGCTACATCAAAGTTAGCCTGAAGTCGCTCCTATGTACCGGTTACATTCAAACTGTACTTTCCATGAGTGCCTTACTTTTTCTTACACTTGTTTTTATTTAAACTCTAAAAAATAATACTTCTGATTTCTTTTGTGGAGTGAGCATTCTATTGTGTTATGTATTTGACCTTTCAACTGTTTTGGCCCTTCTTAATGCTTCATATATTTTCTCTAAATTAAACCTGCCTGCTCAGTGACATAAATACCAGGTTTGACCTGTGGCTTCAATACTGAAACATTGTGTTGGACCTAACAAGTTAGTAATTTTTTTAATTGGGTTGATTACCATCTACCCCAATTAATAATTCACTTTGTTATGGTATCCTGTTTCAGAGCTACTGTTTGTTTTGTTTCAGAGCATTAATGCCCAAGTGGATGGCTTTCTCAAAAGCTTCCACTTCTTGGGGGAGCTGCTGGAGAGCTGGAAAGAAAGTAGATTTTATGTGGAGGCCCATGTTAGTGTGTGTTCCTCTCTCGCTGTTATCTTTATCAATAAAGGAAAAGAACATCTTTCTAAGAAATTCAGCAACTTCTTTTTTTTCTGCTTGAAGAAGATATCGCTGGGTGCTGGAACAAAACCTAATCTCATGTTAACTACATATTTGCTCACATTAATAATGTTATTATTTATGTCCTGTTGGTCCCTGTTGTAATTCCTTGCTGTATTTTGCTTTCTGTCCAGGTTCTGTTTCTTTCCAGGATACTCTGCAGTCTTTCTTTCTCCATTCCCCTCTCTTTCTGCCTCTGTCTAAAAAAAGGTGATGGTGTTTCCTGCCAGGGCAGTCCATGTTAGGGTGGATATTGGTTGTGAGAAGCTGGTTCTGCCATTTTAATCTGCCCCAATTTTTCACTTTTTTGTTCACCTGGTTTTAGACCTTTTATTATGGTGAAGCCTTATAACCTGGGACTCACTCACAGTAAATGCATGGCAATTGGTCTGTGTGTGTCCACCACCAGTGTCTGCCTTTGAAGATAAAGATGCTGCAGCGCCGCAAGGGTAAGAGGAAGTTGGCTGGTTACACGTGAACATGTGTGCACTCTGGGACTCTGCAGGGTTGGGTTTTGACTTGGGATAGGCCTTACAATGTTGGTGTACATGTGGAGCAAATCAGTGTAGGTTATTGTCTTGTCTGCAGTGACACTCCATTACACACTTAAGAGGAAGACTGCCTTAGTGTGCAGTTCTGTTTCCCGTTGGTCTACAGACACAAGAGTCGTACCAAATTATAGTGTAACCTGTGTGAAAACAGCAATTCTGCAACATCCAAAGGCATATCTGTGTAGCATTTGTGTCACCCAGGAATGTTATACTTCTCTAGCTCAGCTCAGGATTAGAGCCCAGGCCTTTTGTATCCTTGCTGGGCTGGGTTAATCACGTTTCTCTCCAGTAGCAGGAACAAATGCCCCCCCCCCACCAAAAGGGAGCAATTATATCAGCTCCTAAGGAGGAAAGGGGTGGGGTGGATTGCTCTGCATCAATTAATAAGCTATCAACCTGTGCCAGAAAGAGAGTTTGCCCAAACCCACTAAACAAAGGGAGTCCAAACACCTGGACCCAAACCAGGAGAGGGGTTTATTTGATGTTTTTGCTGGAAGTGAAGTCAGTGAGCGGTATAACAGAGACCCTCAGATGCACTAAGGACATTGTCCAGTTGACCACTCGACCAGTGGTTCTCCCCAAGGGCCAGTGAGGCTGGCCATCTTACATCACTTGAGGACTAGTTGGGGGAAAGCCCTGGACTTTTCTGCACCCATGAACCAAGATCAAGAGGAGCACTGGCACAGGTACCAAGGAGAAACAGCTCATTGGGGACTACACCACTTTGGAGGTGGAAGGGATGATGCAACTGCACCTGGTGGCTAGAACTCACCACCAGGAGTTAAACGAGCCCAGGATCCCCCACATCGGCTGAGAAGGCCCGAGTTATTGCATTTGAATGTGCTAGCAACCTTTGACCTTTTATTCCTTTACCTGCAACATTGCGCATGGGTGACTACGCCATAGTACCCATCTTTGCCTCTGGGGTGGGCCATAGCTCGAAGGCTTCCCCAAGAAAAAGAAAAACTGCGTCCTTTTCCCCATGAGAGCAGGAGTCCCAGACCCAATCCCTGGACCTCTTGAGGAGGATTCAAATGAGTGTGTGCCATCGTGCTACCCATGCCAAAGTGGCAAGGGACCCAAGACCCCATCCCTGGGCACCAAAGATGGCAAGGGAGCACCATTGTGCTCCCCCACAATTCTAAGGAGGGAACCCAGGACCTCAACCCTGGATCCCACTGACTGGGAGAAAGCAGGGAGTGGTGTTGCACTCCCCTTGCATGGCTAGCCCACCCCGCTCCTCATGTCTAAATGCGGAAGTGGGAGGCCAGCCACAGACTATGCTCTTGCTTTTGCAGTAGCACATTGGAGTGCTATCAGCATGCAGAGCTGGTGGAGGCAGCTGGAGGTGGGCTCCCTGAGCTGTCGCCCAATGTGGAGACTTTGCAAGAGGGGTGTCCGGGTGGGACCAGGCATCCCAAGACAAGAGATGTGGTGCAAGGCATCAGATTGAAAAAAAACTATCAAAAGAAAAAGCATCATTGCTCTCCTGTCTCAGCGGGAAAGCCAACACTTACACATGCATGAAAGCTCTGTGGATCGCCCCATAATGCCTTGCAGAGCTTGCCCATATTTTGATTAAAAAAAAATAAAAACACTTTTTCTTGGCTTGTAGTGGCTCCAGAAGTATGGGGTCACCAGGAACTATCTCCAAAAATGTGAGAGGAGCTGCAGGAGCAGCACAGCTTCTACCCCGAAGAATTTCCAGAGTCCCCACCCTAATTTGGATGGGACTCCAAAAGCATCTTCACCAAGAATTTTTCCTTTCACATTCAAGCACTTCTCAGGCTGGAAAATGTGCTCTACAGTTACGAATACTGTGTTCTCTAAGGGCAAGGTTTATGGCTACAGTCTTTGAGGCCTGAAAAGCTTCAACAAGAGATTTCATGCTGCATAAGCACCCTCTAAGGGTGGAAGACTGTAATTGCACAATGTTGTGATTATCAATGCAATGCCCCATAGAGGCTATGTTTTAAGGTCATACTCGTAATCAAAGTATATATGCTTTATTGCCAGTAATAAGTGTTCTCAGTCATGGTTATCTTTATCCATTGCATTTATTCCTATGGTGAAATGCTCTGCTGAGATAATGAGGTTGACAGCTACTCACTTTGGGGTCAATATTATGTGCTCTTACTCCAAGTTATGTTCAATCATTGCATTCGGGTGCAAGAATGTTGAGATGTGATTTGTTAAAGTAGCCCCCCCCCTTTAGAAGAGGCAAGAATGTGCAAGCAATGTCATCAAGAAGCATTTCCATTATCTTGTGTATATTTGTAAAATGTTGCATAGTATTGAGTTGTGTTTGAGTAATCCATGTAATTTTTACTTTTTCAAAAGAAAAAGAACAGACTGGACAATCAGTTATTGAGTGGTATTATTGTGTATCTGTGACTAGAGATTACAAGCCCACATCACCTCCCTTGAGTAGGCCTTGGACCGCTCTGCTTCGGTACTATTTTAGATGCACTCGCTACAATGGGGTGCTTGGTTCCTAGTGGAGGGCAAATGTTGACCAATTATTTGTGCAGGCAACTCAACCAATGACCCATTTTCTTGCATTGTGGAAAACTAAATCAGTGAGCCCATTGTGGTGTTTAGAAGGGGCCTGGGTAAAAACTGTTGGGGGATAGGGGATTCAGTCTTAACATCTTTCTCCCCCCAGAATTTTCTGTTAGTTTCTGTCGGTTTATCTGTTCCTGATGAGTTGCTACTAACTGGACTCACTGTTTCTCCTTGCATAGTCCTCCTTTTTCGTGTGAAAATTTATTTAGATCTTTTTTTAAACTTGTTGATTTTGGATTGCCGTAAGAAATTCTTGTATTCTTTGATCCCTTTATTTTCCTCCTCGGGTTCCTTCTTGAATACTGGTATGCTTAGATTGGATATCAAAGCATTCTCACTTGTTATGGTCTTTATTACCAAGGCATCAGATAGCCTTTTGGCTGTTTTAATTATTAGGTCGAACTAATCTTATATACATTTCCAAATTATGATTGACAATTTTTTCCAAATGTTTTATCTTCCAAGAAAATTCTTGGTCTGTGTGAGACTAGCAGGCCCCTTGGGCCTGCACTGCCTCTTAAGTACTCTGTCATTAATGCCCTGTGGATCATAGTTTTAATCTGTGTTTTCTTGAGCTCAGTGATTGAGTCACAATTTTTCAGTTGTGTGATTGTGTAGTGTATCCCATCAGGGAAGGTGCTGTTAGGGTAAACAATACTTCTTTGTCTTCATAGGAAAGACCTTCCATGATTGTTCTAGTAGTAGGAGTCAATATTAATATGTAGAGACATAGTTGTCCTTTCTGGTATCCCTCGTTTCTCACACCATTTGGTGCTGCACAAACTATGTTTAACATGTAGAGAGAGAATAGAGGCTTTAAGAGCCTGTGTCGGCCTTTTTATAAAGTATTATGTCACAATCTGATTCAGACTGCCTCCATGTGTGTGTTTACACGTTGCTCCGCATGTTGTGTGTGTGTCCTGTTTGCAGTGTCACATGTTCTACAACACACTATGGCGGTCATTCTGACCGCGGCGGGTGGCGGTCGCCGCCCGCCATGCGGTTACTGCCGAATGACCGCACCGCGGTCAAAAGACCGCGGCGGTCATTCCAACTTTCCCGCTGGGTCGGCGGGCGACCGCCAAAAGGCCATCCGCCGGCCCAGCGGGAAAGCCCCTGCAACGAGGAAGCCGGCTCCGAATGGATCCGGCGGAGTTGCAGGGGTGCGACGGGTGCAGTGGCACCCGTCGCGATTTTCACTGTCTGCAAAGCAGACAGTGAAAATCTTTGTGGGGCCCTGTTAGGGGGCCCCTGCACTGCCCATGCCAGTGGCATGGGCAGTGCAGGGGCCCCCAGGGGCCCCACGGCACCCGTTCCGGCCATCCTGGTTCTGGCAGTGGACACCGCCAGTAACAGGCTGGCGGGAAGGGGGTCGGAATCCCCATGGCGGTGCTGCAAGCAGCGCCGCCATGGCGGATTCCCTGGGCCAGGGGAAACCCGGCGGGAAACCGCCAGTTCCCCTTTTCTGACCGCGGCTTTACCGCCGCGGTCAGAATAGCCCAGGAAGCACCGCCAGCCTGTTGGCGGTGCTTCCGCCGCCCTCCGCCATGGCGGTCATGGACCACCAGGGTCGGAATGACCCCCTATATGTGTTTTAACTTTTACCTCTAAATGGGAAGCAGACCAATGTATACAGTTGTCTACTTTAATATTTTAATATCTTTACATTAGGTAAAAATATCATAGAAGATATAGATGAGGTAGGTCCACCCCTTTATCTTTACATATCACTATATAGGAGAGATGTGGGATTCTTTTGAGAGCCCCGATGAATGTCCAAGACCAGGTTTGGCTAGTTAGGGGCACAAATGTGTTGGCTTAACAGAGGTACATAATGGTCATTGTACCCAACAACATTCTATGATCATAAGTTTGAGTATTTGATCCATACCCATGTTACCGCTTAATAAAGTATTTGTTTGTGGTTTACCTTGAGGTATTGTTAACATACCATAACTGGATCCCTTGAAGATTATCCAGAACAATAGCATTTTTAGAATTCCCTCAATAACCTTTCCTTATTCAGTTGGCCTAAGTAGTATTATCTTACCAAGGTGGGATGAGATGGCCGATGATGAAACATCCCACATTATGTGGGTTAGACTACCTCATCCATTTTTTATATGCTCTAAGTTACAGGTGTCACCTGAGGTAGAGACCATAGATAAAGTACAAGGTACCCCTCATCACCCACATTACGTCACAGCATCAGGTTGTGATTATAATACTTTCTGTTGAGGTAGATGTGGGGTCTTAAAGCCTCTATTCTCTTTCTACATGTTAAACATGGGGAAGAACTGTGTCCTGCCCTGACAAGATTTCAAAGGGCTTGTCGGCAGCACTCTCAAAGGAACCTGGCACAATTCCTGCCCTTGCCTCTTTCACCTTAGACTAGACAATTTGGAGTCAGGAGCAGGTGAATTGGGAAATCTCCCATTCAAAAGTCAACACCAGGTGAAAAACTTGCATCTTCAGAACCCGAACCTGTGGAAGATTCAGAAGAAGGACTGCCCTAGTGTCTGAAAAGGAAGATCAGACTTGGTTGCTTGAAACCAGACTCCTCAGAAGGGACTTCAAGGGACAGTTGGCTGACCGCTTGTTTGAGCTACAGGGACAGAGCAGGGCTTCCAGAGGCCTTCCTGTAACTGCCCAGCTCATCAGCACCACCTAGACCTACCTGAGCCCTGCTCATGGGTTCTGCTGGAGTGAGTCCCAGTAGATGTGCCCCAGGAATTGAACTCTTGGCTAGCATCAGAGTGTAATCCTCCTGAAGAAAAGATAAATATATAGATGTTTTTCACTGCTCACAACCACAAAGTGACCTCCTCACAACGAGAAACAGTGTATGACGATCACCTACGTGAAACTCCAGCAAGACCTCTTCTTCACACAAACAGCAGCAGTTTGCGGACTCCACCAATGTAAATCTCCAGAGATGGTCTGCCTCTCATGCTACAGCACTGACCTGCTTTTTACTCCAACAAAGACCTCCTCACGACCACCGCCAACATGAACACCACTTTTTGTGCAAACTTAAGAATATGACTTTTCAGTGGCACAAACCTTGTTCCTGTATCTGACCAGCATCCCATCACGGTCAACCTGAACATGTGACTTTCCCTGAATCCAGCAGATAACCATGAGAGGCACTTTGTGCATTTTAGTTCTATTTCCGTCTAAATCTTTAAAAGCTGA
Source organism: Pleurodeles waltl (assembly GCF_031143425.1). Taxonomy (NCBI): domain Eukaryota; kingdom Metazoa; phylum Chordata; class Amphibia; order Caudata; family Salamandridae; genus Pleurodeles; species Pleurodeles waltl. Next base: position 580,444,361 of record NC_090437.1, read on the forward strand.
TGTCTCTGGTAGTACTGATTGGATTTTTGTTGGTTTGGTGTCATTTTATTTAAGAAAATGTATTCTAATTTTCTAAATTGATTTGGGATTTTTCTTTTGTTGTCTTTTCTAATTTTTACTGTTTGAGTGCTGCAAAAATACTTTACACATTGCCTCTAAATTAAGCCTGACTTCTTTTGTGCCAAGCTACCAGAGGATTAAGCACATGCTTATTTAATGACTTTTGCAGTTCACCCTGACAAGGATTGTAATTATTTTTTAAGTGGGTCTTCAGCCCTCAAAACTAATAACTCAATGTTTTATAGTGCAGTAAACAAAAATGGGAATCACTTTTTGTATGATGTTCATAAGGACATGAAGAAGTTGTGCTCACTTGCTATTGTTTTGTCTAAAAAGCTTGATTTTTCTAAAGATGAATGTACAATCAGCAAAAAGGTATCCAAATACTCAAGTACCAAGGGCCAGATTTACAAGGAACTGGTGCAGCGCAGTGCGGCACCAAAATTGGCAGTGCCGCGCAGTCAGTGAAACACAGGGATGCGCTGTATTTACAAAAATAGGGCGCACCCCAGTGTTTTCCCTAGTGCTGGTTCTAAATTTAGCTACCAGCACCAACTCAGGCATCCTTGCACCAAAGGGCAAGGGTGACCGCTTTAAAGGGAATGATTGTATATGTGCAGGAAGGTGTCCCTTCCTGCACATAAACAATTTACAATAGCAATTTAGCACTTCTATATGTGCTGCATTCTGCAAATTGTCATTATTTAATGATTGTTTATGTGTAGGAAGGGACACCATCCTCATCCGCATGCATCCATTCATGCCCCCCTCACCTCCTCTGCACTGCATAGACCCAATTACAGCACACACACGCACTTACCCCATCCATCTGCATTCACCAACATACATGCACCCACCTCCCCCCGCATTCACGACACTCACACACGCACTCACACACCCACACCCCAGACCCCACTCCCCTGTCCGACGATCACTTACCTCATCCGTCGAGGGGGTCGTCCGCGATGGGACTTGTCCTGGCGCTTCCACCCCCGGCAGCACCCTTCTATCAGGACACCACCACGCCGTATTATGGCTCATAATACGGTGTGCAGCATCCTTTTAAAGTGGCAGTGCCGGCGATGGAACTGTCCCTTCCCTGCTGACCACCAGCATGAGTGCTGTCAGATTTCCATCCGATTTTCAGTGGAAATCTGATGGTAGTCATAATGCAGTGGCCTTAGGACCGCCAGCACTGGTGGTCTTTAGGCGCCTACAGCTTTGGTGGTCTTGTGACGTAATGAGGGCCATAATAAGTACTTAACACAAAAGTGACAGACTGCTAGCCCTTTGTGACAATGCCAGGCCACCAGAAAACACCACATACAGCCACACCAGGAGAAACAGAAATTAATCCTAGCCCCTTAGGTAGTGTCAAACCAACAAAAAACATGGCTATAACTATAATTCCTGGCACACTGTTAATAATGACAGAGCCCTGGACTGCTGGCTCCTACCTTGCTGTTTGCAGATGCATTTCTGCTGGGTCCTGATTCAACCCTTGTTACTTCCTTTTAGAGGTAACAGCAGAATATTCTATAGGAATACACCTCCTACAGTAGGAATTCACACTTTGTCTCAGGAGGTGCTCTGGTTGCGTCTTGTCCCCATTACTCAATCCTTATCATTTTCATGACAGAAAAAAACATGTTTATGCACAACGACAATTGAATTCCTCATCCACATAGCCCCACTCCTACCTAAGACAAATAATTTCATCATTATTATTTGGGGGCCAACCTCCTGGCCTCTTGCATACAGACAAACATGAAAGTGTCTGAACCATATACATTAATGATATGTTGTGGGCTTGAATTTTCATTGCAGAGACAGACTGGTCCTGCAGAGAATCAGAATACAAGTCACTTCACAACCAGTCCTGATTTTGTCATCTTTGCAGTTGGGTACTGGGAGACCTGGATGTAAAACAGGAACCAAAATGCAGGTACCAAAATGCAATCTCACAAAATCAGCTGGGTGTGTCTGTAGCGCCACTTTCCTTGTGCCCCTTAGTGCCCCCCTACCGCCAACATGTGTGCATCGTATTTAAAATATGGCGCACCATGGCACTGGGTAGGGGGCAATAGTGTCATTGTTTTTGGCTCTATTGGTGTAATGGTCACGTTCATAGCCAAAATTTTGTCGCAAACCCTGAACAGTACATAGTGGCCCACTGAAACCAACGGTGTGCCCCCTTTTAATGCCTGCTCTGAGCAGGCATTTAAAAGGCTGAAACAAATCCACGAAGAAATCTTTACACTTTCTTTGCACCATTTTTCCAGCCCCCCCTAATGGGGGAACGCCCCCCTGCATACATTATGCCTGGCAGGCACAAGGGGTTACAAAGTTGAGCAATGCATGCATTGCACCACTTTGTAAATCTGGTACAGCAATTTTGGACTCTTGGGCCACATTAGCGTAAAAAAAAGTTATGTTAATATAGTGCTAGGAGGCGCTAGGGCCCTCAAATCTGGGCCTTAGTTTTCTATACTTTCAAGATGGCATCTTCAATGCTTGATTTAACATGATGCAACAAGTCTCATGCCTCACAACATGGAGGCCATCCAGAAAATGTTGAAACCACTGCTTTCTGTACATTCCAGATGGGTGCAATGAGATCATGGTGCAACGTGATAAAGAAATATATGTTTCATCTTTCAATGTGGCAGCCACCTTGAAAGTAAGGAAAACAACATTTTCTATACTGTCAACACAGCTGGACACCGCTGTTGGCTCTGTCAATGCCATGGATTCTAAACAGGGTTGCCACTGTGGCACAAGAAATTATCTGCAGTGGGGAAATATATTCAGAAGATTACAGAGCTTGCAGGAATCGGAAGCAGTGTGAATTGAAAAAAGGGATTGGAGGCCAAGAGGAAAAGATCAGAAGAGACTGGAGCACCAAGCAACTGGAGTACTCAAAAGCAAGGCAAAACAAGAAAATGGTTGGAAGAGAAAGACAACAGCCATATACTCACAAAGAATATTAAAAGACAAATAGCATATAAAACTGCACAGTGGGAAAAAAAATAACTCCCCCACAGGCATCCCATTAAGAGATGTGTAAAATAGTTTTCCAGTTTCAAGCTCTCAAGCTGTTGTAGGATCACTTTAGCACCTAGGTTGGGCACCCTTCTTTTAGCATTAGACCCTTAACCTGTGCCTTTTACATTCATATGCATTTTATTCATTTCCTATTTTTTAGCACAGCCAGCTTTTTCCTGGCTGTTCTTATATTTTTAATCAGCTGCTTCTTTCCAAGAAGACATAGGGGGTTATTCCAACTTTGGAGGAGGTGGTAATCCGTCCCAAAAGTGACGGATTTACCACCAGCCGTATTACGAGTTCCATAGGATATAATGGACTTGTAATACGGCTGGTGGTATATCCGTTACTTTACCGTCACTTTTGGGACGGATTACCACTTCCTCCAAAGTTGGAATAACCCCATAGTTATTTGTGTTGCACATTCTATCAGCCATTTGTACACAATGTACTTTGCACTCTGCTCAAGAATGTCATGTACGGTATATGATATACTAATTTGTATTTCCAATCCAGAAGGTCAGGAATCAGTCCCATTTGCTTGACAATCAGAACATAAGGCTTGTTCTTAGAGTTCTGTTTGGGTTATTATATAAAGAACACCTAGGCCGAAGGGGGGCAGAGGGAATTCCAGTCATGGCTTCCTGGGATGCACATCATTCCACTGACAGATTAACTGATCCTGACGCTAACTCTTCAGCTTCCCCAGAGGATTGCCGTCCAGACAACAGGCAGACCCTTGCTATCACATTCAGTTATGGGGTTGAGGTTACTCCCTTCGATCAGGAGAGGCAGAGGGGTTACCACCGCTAAGCTCTCAGACCCAGACATGGTGTGTGGGATGGACTTTCTAGGCTTGCTATAATTGTACAGAATGCTTGGGTTGTTTATCAACCTTACACTGGTTGTAATGATGATTACTGTATCATGTTTCATCTGACTTATTATCACAGCTCATGGTTTTGATACTAGGTTGCAACTGGTTCAATAAAAGCATTGAAATGCAGTTCTCATGTCATGTCCTGCCTTGACATGTGTGAGTCATTGAGTAATTTAGAAAAAGGGTTATGAGCTGTTTCCACGACTTCCCTGTGTCTGGTTTAGGTTGCCACAACTTACCTTTCCTTTCTAGAGTTGGGTGAGGCACTGCAGACTAGCCAGGCATCAGGCCAACAGCTTCCAAATGGTCTGAGATTGACTCAGTCTCCCACAATGGTGCTGCAGCCTTAAACACGCAGTCTTATTACTATTACAGGAACTGCACAACAAAGCTCTCAGCTGATCCCTCCATCAATCACTTGGGTTTTGGGCACAAGGAAAGTTTTACTTACTGGGAGAAAACATTCATTAGCCTAAGGAAGGTGCTTTAAGGACTCTTGGTACAGGCCTAAATAGAGCTGTACACACTGGGGGCATTCTAGCCTGGCTATAGTGGCTGCAGTGCTTCCTATATTGTGGCAATTATGGTTTGGCTAAGGGACTCTACATACTAAGACACTGTGAAAACACATCTCACCAAAATGCTTCACAGGCTTTGGTGTTATTGATACTGGCTTGATGTCAGTGACTAATTTGTGCTGGTGTTTATTTCTTGACATTGCCACACAAAACAAATGTAGCACTGTGGAGGATCAATGCCAGTTCCTCTATGATTCTGGTTCTAGACAATACACTATTCCAATTGGCACCAAAATGTCCCTAGTCTCTACAAATAATGAACCTTTGAAATATTCATAAAAATATATGGGATGCCCTCATACAGTCCCCCAGGTCTCATATTTCATCACTGGTCATCTCCCCACTCACCAAAGAATCCTTCAATGGCCAACGGGCCCTCAATTGTGTGAAGGATACTTGCATGCATAAGGGATAATGGTCTGGGGCTTTCGTCAGGACTGCACCTGGCTTCTTGCATACACATCCAGCAATCACGCAGTCAAAACTGACAAAAGCCTGCACGGCTCAGCTAGGGCGGAACCATGTTGACCTGTCATGTGCAGGAGCAATAATATTTTTCAATTGTATCCTCATTTACGTTTTAACTACCTCATCACCATTCTAATATTAAAGAGGCTAGATTCTTCAGGTAGGAGAGCGAGATTTTTATGTTTGTTCTTTATCCGGATCCTCCACCTCATATTCCCGCAAGCAGCATCAACACAACTGAGTGACTATATTAGAGGACCAGTTGACAAATGCAGTATGACCGATGATAAACAGCAACACCTAGGGAGTGTGTGAGATCATCCTGTGTATTGTTGAGAATATTCAAAGGGTCCATAATTGACTGAAACCAAGAACATAGAGGCACTAGCACTGAGCCTCCATAGCACAACGTTTGTGTTACGATCAACGAAGAATTTTCCACACGATGAAAGTGTTCACTATGCGTTTATTTCTTCAAGTACAGAGCCACCTCCAAAGAGTGCTGACATCCGCCCCAACCGCCGTCTTCTCCCTCTTGTCAGCCGTCCTCCCCGTCATCCCCCAACATTCCAGCTTGACGTCATACTCCCACGAGCCCCGCATTCCACAATCCTACTCTCAAAGACCACACACCAGGTTCCAAACACAACATACCATCTTCCCCTTGTTTTTTTTTTTTAAAGATACAGAGAATAATAAAACAAAATACTTCCCCAAAACAAACAACCCCGAAAGATACAACAAAATTGAAGGAACTAGTGCTCAGGTCTTAATTTCCATGGTAAAAATCTTTCACGGGAAGATCGGCGTGGAAAATCTACCAATCCATCTGAAGCAGCCTTATGAGAATCCATTTTATGTGAATCTTGGGCATATAAATTAGAATTCCCACCATAGCTCCTTACTCCATCCACACTGTTATCACACTCACTACAAGCACCCGAATCCGAACCTTCAGAAAGTTTTACAACTTTGGATAGATTCCACCAACGACCATCACTAACCATAACTGCATTCCCATAAACTTTTCTCACTCTGACTGGATTACTGAAACAAACATCACCTTTTTTAACAGCTACACTTTTCTTTATACGCACCCAGTCTCCAGGATTAACCATACACAATTTGGTGGCTTTAATAGTATCAAATCTTCTTTTCATGCGCTCTTGTCCTGACCTCACATTTTCCCACTCAACCACACTCATACCTCCACTTGATGTTTTGTTTTTCAAATTACTCGCTAACCACGACGGGAACAGGACAGTATTTGGTTTTCAACCTCTTAGTGCCTCAAACGGTGAAATATTAGTCAATGAATGGGGTGTTGAACGATATACCCACAACATAGTGCTCACAGCCTTAGTAACATCATAATTATTGCATCTAGCCCATTTTATACAGTCACCAACCACTCTATTCATCCTTTCAACCAAACCATTAGTTTGGGCGTGATATAAAGAACTCTTCAAATGTATAATACCAGATTGTCTTAAGAAATCTTCCATCTCAGAACTCACGAACTGTACCCCATTGTCTGAGATAATAGTTTCTGGAAAGCCCTCCCGCATAAACACTTCTTTAAGAAACAAAACAGCATTGGACGTTGAAGGTACAGCACAAAAGCGAACTTCAGGCCATCTACTGTGATAATCCATAAGAACAAAAGCATATCGTAAGTTGTGGGGAAGAAAATTAAACGGCCCAACCATGTCTATTCCCACCTTAGACCACGGTCTTTCAGGCACTTCAATGGGATGTAAAGGTGGTGTACGTACTTTCATACCCTTTTCCGCAGAATTGCATACCACACACCTTTTGACCACAGCATCCACCTCTTTATCCATGGAAGGCCACCAATAACTTTCCCTCAATCTCCTCTTGGTCATAGTCGCTCCAAAGTGTCCTTCATGTGCCAACTCTATCAGACCCGAACGTATGTCATAGGGAGGAATACACCTCTCACCCCTCAAAAGAATCTGATCTTCTATTGAAATTTCACTCGCAACTTTACAAAATGGTTGTAGTGGTAAAGCAACATTCTTTTCTCTCGGCCATCCATTGACGACAAATTCTCTAACTTGGACCAACACTGGATCCTTCCGAAAAGCCTCTTCCCAATCAGCTTTGCTAAAGGTTTTGGACGCTGGAAGATCCACAGTGGCAACAAAACAATCCTCTCTATCATCTTCAGAGTCAAAATCATCAAAAGTCATTATAGGAAACCTAGATAGAAAATCCGCTCTCACATTGAATTTCCCAGGCAAAAATTTGACCTCCACATCATATTGTAACAATTTAGTAGTTAGGCGGGCGATGCGTGGTGTAGTATAGTTGGTTTTGTCTCCACTAATAATATAAATTAGAGGTTTATGATCTGTCACAATGACAAACCTTCTGCCCCATATATAACTCCTAAACTTTTCACTCGCCCAGACACAAGCCAATAACTCTTTCTCTATTACCGAGTAGTTCAACTCAGCTTCTCTCAATACTCTAGAGGCATAACTGATGGTAGCTTCACCACATTCAGTGTCCTGGACAAGGACAGCACCCAAACCGTACTTACTAGCGTCAACCATTATTTTACACCTCAATGCTGGATAATATGGACGTAATGCCTTAGCCTTAATCATTTCAGATTTTACCAAATCAAACGTGTCCTGACACCCCGCATCCCACAAAAATTCAACCCTTTCCTTCAACATATTGGATAAAGATTTCATTTTGGAGGCGTAATTAGGAATAAACCTAGAATAAAATTCGCACAACCCAACAAAAGAGCGAAGCTCGTCCTTGTTCTTTGGCTGAGGACACTCTCGAATAGCATCCACCAACCCAGGTCTCGGTTTGACCCCTTCCGCAGAAACAACATGTCCCAAGAATTCAATCTCTTTTTTCCAAAATTCACACTTGTCCTCTTTAACAACCACCCCATTCTCCTCAAAAATCCGTAAAACAGACTTAAGCACTGTGTCATGTTCAAATAACTGTTTGGCAAAAATCAACACATCGTCCTGAAATACCAGGACCCCGTCAATATCTCTAAGGAGATGTGACATGATACGCTGGAAGACTGCAGCCACCGAGGCCAGACCAAAAGGCATCCTATGAAATTGAAAAGTACCAAAAGGTGTGTTAAAGGCCGTAAGGTGTCTGGAATCTTCATCAAGGACAACTTGGTGATAAGCCGACGCTAAATCAATTTTAGAAACCATACTGCCCCATTCAATTTCTCAAGCAAATCTGGGTAGCGGAAAGGAGTCGACCCAAATCTCTTTGTTGAGACTCCTCAAATCAACACACAAACGCATCTCGCCATTGCGTTTGCGTGCGACGACAATGGGAGATAACCATAAGCTAGACTCAATTGGCTCAATTACACCTGACACTTGTAATTTCTCTATTTCTGACTTAAGGTCATCCCTCAAACTGAAAGGTATTGCTCTTAATTTGTGCTTAATGGGTATGGCGTCACATTTGATTTTGATATTATGTTTAAAACCTTTGATACACCCTAATTTTTTCTCAAAAACACAAGGGAACTTCTTATGAAGAGTCGATAGATCAAAATCACTATGGTCTTTAACTACCATCACTTGTTCCAAAGTACCTGGTCTCAGTACCATACCAAATAGACCTTGTTGGAACCAACCTAAAATGTTAAGACCCTTGACCGCCACATATATCTTTCCACAAATTTTGCGCCCCTTAAACTCCAACACATCATCGATGAAACCCTCCAACTCAATCTTCCTTCCCTCATAGGAAACTGGAGCTCTGTCAGGAGGAAACAACTTCCTAGTACCCCACGTTTTCTTAAACAGGTCTGAAGTTATCATTGTGATGCGTGCCCCAGAATCCACCAGAAGATGGAGTGTTTTATCCCCCACACGAATATCCACATACGGATCCACACACTCCTCCGAATCTCCCGAAAGCACTTGTTCATCTGTGACAACCACAATCATGTCACGAAATTAATTCTCCAAACATTGAACAGACATTTCTTTGTCATCACACACACTACTGATTTTAGCATTCTTATTTCCAGGATTCTGACACACCCTAGCGAAATGTCCTGTCCTGCGACATTTGTGACACACCACATTCTTGGCAGGACAACCTTTAGAGTCTTTTGGATGTGGAAAATTCCCTCATCTAAAACATATATTGCTACGTTTGAAAAATTGATTATTGCTGGTCCTAAGATCCTTGCGAGAAGAAACAACATTGACACAAGGTTTCTCTTCTTCCTTGCGTTGAGCCGAAAGTTCCTTAAGAGAGGCTTGAGCCAGTTCAATACTCTTTGCTTGCTTAATTATGTCATCAAGCAATGGATCACCCATGGTAAGAAGTCTTTGTTGGATGTGTTTATCAAAACAATTCCCTATGAACTGGTCTCTTATCAATTGATCACGGAATGAACCAAATTGACATTGCGCACACAATTTACGGAGAGCGCTGACAAATTCATCAACTGGTTCACTCTGTAGCTGAACTCTCTTAAAAAATTTGTGGCGCAATACTACAATACTCGGCAGTTTATCAAATCTCAAAATAAGTTTTTGTTACTGTCTCTTGATATTCGTCCAGTTCCTCTCCATCCACCACTTCGACTTCCGGAAGGTGTTTCAAAGTCTCTCTTCCTTCAAAACCCAATGAGTGTAGTAATAGAAACTTTTTCCTCTCTGGTCTAAAACGTGATGCTCCAATAGCTCCTAAATAAGTTTCAAACGCATCAAACCATTGAGGCCAAGACACCGGTGGTTCACCAGGTGTGTCAAGAAATGGAGGGGGAGCAGCCACAGATTGCATAGCGTTCAGTACAATAATATCCCAAAAAATTCCCTGGATTGGAGAGTGATAAAACTTGCTGCCAATCACAAATTTGTATTAAAGATAACAAACACGTACAGGCGCAGAGGAGTAGTCACTTAAAAGTGTGTTTCACACAAATACCCTCGTTAACCAGGTTACTATGTAACGCGTTTGAACAGACTCATCCGGAAAATCTTCAACAGAGAGATTGTGCACGCGCACACCTTGCTCGTGATGTACTGAGGCGTGAGGCAATTCCAGCGCTGAACACACGGAGATCCCTATTCGCGCGCAGTCTGCCTTCAGTTGGGGGCCGCACAACCAATTTCTGAAAATAAGGACACCAGGACGATCGCTGCGTCAGAACGACTCTCACCTTAATGGGAGAAAAAACGCTAGCAGATGGTGCAGTGTCCAGCCCGAAAATGGCCCGAATCCGAACGTGAGTTCCGAGGTGGCTCTTCAAGTACCGCTCATCGCCAAAATATGTTACGATCAACTAAGAATTTTCCACACGATGAAAGTGTTCACTATGCGTTTATTTCTTCAAGTACAGAGCCACCTCCAAAGAGTGCTGACATCCGCCCCAACCGCCGTCTTCTCCCTCTTGTCAGCCGTCCTCCCCGTCATCCCCCAACATTCCAGCTTGACGTCATACTCCCACGAGCCCCGCATTCCACAATCCTACTCTCAAAGACCACACACCAGGTTCCAAACACAACAGTTTGCTTTGTGTAGTAATAGCAGTATTTGGGAGAATGTAGAGGTAGTCAGGCCTCCTTTCTCTCTCATTTCCCCTGCTCCTGGAAACTCACAGAGCACCGCTAATCTACTTTTAATTAGCAGCAAACGGTATAACAATTCCAGAATTATTTAAAAAAATAAAAATACCAGCCGTCCAAGCCACTCATACAGCTGTGGGCCAGCCGAAATAATCTAAATGTCACATTTGTTGGAATGGGATGGTAAATCTGTAGCGTTGTTACTGATATCTGGCAGTGGTGGCAGGAAGCATGAAAGGCGAAAGTCGCAAAGCATCCCTGAAAAAAAATCTTGTGAGCTCCCACTTAAATTTTAACAAATTAAGCACAGCCTGATGCCAATACTACACTTGCATAGACAATGTAAAACCAGACTTCCGGGATATTAAAATATTTCGATTGTTCTCTTGTCTGTAAAATCTGTTCCTTTAGTGCCAAATAGATTTAATAGTTCCTGGTGTAAACTGTACCAGTGGTCCCCATTTGTTTCCAGTGTAACCTTCCGGTGATAATTTCCCAAACCTCTCCTGGAAAATGTTGGACTCGCTCGCAGAGCTCACCTGCTCAGTGCTGAAATAAACAAGAAAATGAAATCCAGGCTTGTTTTTTGTTTCCTGACCATTCCTGGTAAACTAACAGTGACAGCCACTTTTAGCAAGGACAGAGCGTTTCTAGAGTGCCATATTATTTCTTACTTTTATTATAATACATCATTTTGGCATGATCATATTTCTGCTTTCCTCGTTCATCTCAAAGGTCAAATGACTGCTGTATTGCACGGGTGGGTCAAGTGAGGTACACACCAGGAAACAGTCTAAGTGATAAGTATGTTGATGACATTTATGAGTGTTCCCACCGCTAGTGGGATTTCTCTGAGCCATTAGTCCGCTACTGTAACAACAAAGATTGTGAGACATTCGTTGACATATGCTGTTTTGGAGTTAACAAAACACTTGTCTTTCAAAAAATGTTCTAGAATACAAATATAGTTTATCATGCTTTGATAGCATCTGTAAAATGTAGTTTGGATGCATAGGAAATGGTGCTCAAGGATAAGAAAATACTGCAGACTTGGTGTCACTGCAAGTAAACCTATGGAATCACACAACAACTATAATATGCATGTAGCAGATATCTTTATATCAAATCAAAATATAGCTGTACCTAACTTCCCACATTTAGTTGTTAAATGAGTGCACCTTATATTAAATTAAAGAGGACTGCAAAATACATATGTCAACACAATTTCACTGTGTTACACTTATTTGCTTTTTTCCCATAAAATAAAGGAAATGTTGCTGTGGTGATCTATTAGTATTATTTTATTCCTCTGTAATTATCATAGTTGTTTCTCCTTACAGTCTATTCAGTGCATGTTGCCTCTTTTACACAAAAAATGTTCACGCATACAGGTCATAGATGCAAAGTAATATTCCAATTCAAGGGCCTAATTTAGTTTTGGCGGACAGGTACTCTGTCACAAACGTCACAGATAGACCGTTTACCTCACTAAAAGTATATTATATCTTGATGCACTTGAAATAAGTTGCACGATACATCCATCACATTTGTGACTGAGTCCCTGCCTCGAAACCTCTAAATGAGGCCGCAAGTCTCTGTACTATCAATGACAGTGAGGTTAGATAATATTCCAGTGCACAAGACTATAACACCAGTAGATATTGCTGATATTAGCATATAGTTTTCTGGGTTTGGCCCGTCTGAGACAGGTGTGTGACTAGTATGCAAGAAAAGGTTTGTCCTGTACTCAGTGATGTAACGAAACTTGAGAGGGCCCCCCTCCAAAATACATGAAGGGGCTCCCCTCTGGACATATTAAGGGACTCTCGGGCCGGGTGTTGAGGGGGCACCCTGGAACTCGCCCCCTCTCGCACCAGGGATGCCAGATCCTTTGTTATGCCACTGCCTGTACCTTGTGTGATGGTCATTCCACGTTGTGAGATGAATCTAATATCTGGAGCTACTTAGTGGCTGCAACAATAGTCATAGGCTTGTTTAAGCTGATCAAGTTTTAAAAGTGCTTTAAATGGAAGAAACATTGTAAAAGAGTGAGGGGTTGGGGTGCCACCACCATGGCTCGTAATGAGGACATAGGTCTGGTGGTGAAAACCATGTCTAAGTACTCACAAACAGACTTCCAAACATCAGAAAGAATGACAACCTAAGCATCAATGTTGAATTACCCCCCCTTCTCTAAATCAGGCATTTCATCTCTAGCTTATTCTCCAGCTTTCATGCTAAACAACTAGATGCTGACAGTAACCTGCAAGCTCAATCAGGTCCTAAGTGATGTAATTTCTCTTCTCTTCTATTTTCCCTACTCTATAAACCTTAGCAGTTGCTAATAGACTTATCAAACCAATAATATAACTTGTTGCGTATCGAACATTAATGTCAACCTTATTGCATATCTCAGGATTTATGAAGTATGTAATTTATGAGCATTTAATAGTCAGTGTTAGAAATGGGGTCTTTGGTTGGCAGTCAGGTTAACCCCTGTCCAAGCAGGGACCCTTAGTCTAGTCAGGGTAAAAAAGAATCACCCTCAGCTAACCGCCGCTCACCCCCTTGATAGCTTGGCACGAGCAGGCAGGCTTAACTTCGGAGTGCTAGGTATAAAGTATTAGTACCAACACACACAATAACTCAAAGAACACACTACAATATGACACAACACAGGTTTAGAAAAATAGAAAATATTTATCTAAACAAAACAAGACCAAAACGACAAAAATCCACCATACACAAGTCAAGTTATTAATTAAAATGCAAAAAAATTCTTCTTGTTCTTTTAAACACAATGCTAACACTGTTAGCGTGAAAATGTACCTGGGTCATGTCAAAATAACCCACCCGGGCAAGTGTGCATTGAAAAAGGTAAGCGGTGCGTCGATTTCTCACCCGCAAGCGAGGTTGTGTGTCATTCCTCATTCTCTGGTCGGATCGGCGTGTGCCGTTTCTTTCCCCGCAGGAGAGAGATGCGTTGATCCGGACAAAGCACCTCTGGTCTGGGAAGGCTTGCTTTGTTTTTCCATGCCCAGCGATGTTGGGTCCTTGCAGCCTCCGTCAGCGATGGCGAGCATAATTTCACGTGTCGATTTCACAGCCGCACTGCAAGCACTGCATTGATGTCAGCTGCAGACCGGCGGTGCTTCATTTCTTTAGCCGCTCTCGGAGGTTGCGTCGGAAATTTCCCTGCACGGCCCTCTGTGCGTGGATTTCCAACCTTGGTCCACCAGCTTCACCTGTCAAGGCCCCAGGAACTGGATAGGGCACCACTTGGCAGGGCAGTATCCCAGCAGAGGCACCTGGTACTAGTGGAGAGAAGTCTTTGCTGTCCCTGAGACTTCTACAACAGGAGGCAAGCTCAGTTTCAAGCCCATGGAGAGTTGTTCACAAGCAGGAAGGCACACAAAGTCCAGTCTTTGTCCTCTTGCACAGGCAGAAGCAGCAACTGCAGGATAGCTCCACAAAGCACAGTCACAGACAGGGCATCTCTTCTTCCTCAGCTCCTCAGCTCTTCTCCAGGCAGAGGTTCCTCTTGGTCTCCAGAAGTGATCTGAAGTATGTGGTTTTGGGTGTCCTTCTTATACCCATTTTGCCATTTGAAGTAGGCTTACTTCAAAGAAAATAATAACTTGTTTGTGAAATCCTGCCTTGCCCAGGCCAGGCCACAGACACACACCAGGGGGTTGGAGACTGCATTGTGTGAGGGCAGGCACTGCTCTTTCAGGTGTGAGTGACCACTCATCCCTTCCCTCCTAGCACAGATGGCTCATCAGGATATGCAGGCTACACCCCAGCTCCCTTTGTGTCACTGTCTGGAGAGAGGTGCAAACAGCCAAACTGTCAAACTGACCCAGACAGGGAATCCACAAACAGGAAGAGTCACAGAATGGTTTAAGCAAGAAAATGCTCACTTTCTAAAAGTGGCATTTTCAAAAACACAATCTTAAAATCAACTTTAGTAAAAGATGTATTTTTACATTGTGAGCTCAGAGAACCCAAATTTCACATGTCTATCCGCTCCCAAAGGGAATCTACACCTTAGTCATATTTAAAGGCAGCCCCTATGTTAACCTATGAGAGGGATAGGCCTTGCAACAGTGAAAACCGAATTTAGCAGTATTTCACTGTTAGGGCATATAAAACACATTAGCATATGTCCTACCTCAAACATACACTGCACCCTGCCCATGGGTCAACCTTGGGCCTACCTTAGGGTGTCTTACATGTAAGAAAAGGGAAGGTTTAGGCCTGGAAAGTGGGTACACTTGCCAAGTCGAATTGGTAGGTTAAACTGAACACACAAACACTGCAGTGGCAGGCCTGAGACATCATTACAGAGCTACTAATGTGGGCGCACCACCAGTGCTGCAGGCCCACTAGTAGAATTTGATGTACAGGCCCTGGGCACCTCTAGTGCACTGTACTAGGGACTTACCAGTAAATCAAATATGCCAATCATGGATGAACCAATTACATACACATTTTGTATAGGAGCACTTGCACTTTAGCACTGGTTAGCAGTGGTAAAGTGCCCAGAGTAACAAAAACAGCAAAAACAGAGTCCAGCACACATCAACAACCTAGGAAACATAGGCAAAAAGTTAAGGGAGACCACACCAAGGATGAACAGTCTAACAGTCAGTGTACCCAGAATTACTATTATGGCTCCAGCATAAACAACCGTCAGGAAAACAACAGACTTTGATGGTGTCATTTTTACCATTCCCTCACCAATGTAAGCAACAGCAAGGGAAGCTGTGGAATTTTAGTGGCTCAGATTTACTATTACCAACTCCAATGTAAGCAATAGTCAGGAACATGTTGGACTTTGGAGGGATTAGATTTACTGTGTCCACTCCAATGTAATTTACAGTAGGGAAAGTGCAGCACATTGGAGGGGACACATTTACTATTCACACTCCAGCATTACCAACACCAGGGAAGGTGCTGGAGTTTGGAGGAGTCTCTTTGGAGTCAATTTACTTTTGCCACTTCAACCTAAATAACAGTTAGGAAAGTAGTGGAATTTGAAGGGGTTAGATTTAGGGCCTGATTGCGACTCTGGCAGATGGGATACTCCATCACACATATGACCGCTATCCCGTCCGCTATCTTACAAGTTCCAGTATCTCATATGGATCTCGTAAAACGGAGGGCGGGATATCCGTCACGTTTGTGATGAAGTATCCCATCCGCCAAAGTAGTAATCAGGCCCTTACTGTTCTCACTCCAACAAGTGCAACAGTTTAGCATTTGCTGAACTTTGTAAGGGACAGATTTACTATTCTCATTTCAAGGTAAGAAACAGAAGGGGACATTTTAAACTTTTGAGGAATCCGATATACTATTCCGACTCCAACCAGATCAACAGTAAAGAAAGAGTTGGACTTGGAAGGGGTTAGATTTTCTCTTCCTCATCTAACCCGAGCAACAGCAGGGTAAGTGTTGGATTTTCTGGGACCTGATTTACTATTCGCATTCCAATTTAAACAGCAGTAGGGAAAGTGATGGAATTGTAGGAGACATATTTACTACTTACACTCCAAACTGAGCAAGAGTATAGAAGGTGTTAAACTTTGGAAGGTTACATTTACTATACCCATTTTAACATAAGCAACAATAGGAAACATGTTAGGGTTCAAATTTACTATTCAAACTCCACCATAAGCAACAGTAAAGTATGTATTGGACTTTGGAGACAAAAGATATACTATTCCCACTCCAACCTGAGCAATAGTAGGGCAAGTGTTTGATTTTGGAGGGAGCCAGATTTACTAGTCCCATTCAACATAAACAACAGTATGGAAAGTGTTGCACTTTAGAGGGTTCAGATTTACTATTTGCTCTGCAACCTGAGAAACAGTAGAGAAAGTGTTGAACTTTGGACGGCGCAAATTTATAGTTTAGCTCCAATATAAGAAACAACAAATCAAGTTCTAATGACCAAAAAAAACAAATTTACTCTTCCCCATTTATTAAATAATATACATGCTTAAAATATTAAAATAGAATATATTTTAACAAATGTAGAGTACATATATTTGTTTACATTCCAAAATGTATTAAAATAATTTCAAAATGTAACTCGTACCCTAGGGTAACTATAACTTGCGCCCCCTCCATGCATAGTTTTCTCATCAGTAATTTTATCACAAATGTTGCATTGATATTATAAATGATGCCATTAAAGATGCCATGACTGTTCTAATATGTAGGGCAACTAGCAGTGCATGGCAAGGGTGCACGTTATAGTTACCACAAGGCATTAGTTATAGTTGCTTGAGATAGGTCAAACTATAACTGCTGAATTTCTATGGCTTTGTGTGTGTAAAATCTGAACCCAACTATATCTATTTCCTAACTATAATGTTCCTGTGATAATTGTTTTTTTCAGTTAATTCCTAGGATTTTTTTTAAGTAAAGTAATATTTCATTTCCATATGTGAATCCAACCACCGCAGCGCACAGCCTTTGCTCCCCCGCATGCAGTTCAATCAATCAAGGATTTGTAGAGCACGGCTACTCACCCAGGAGGGTCTCAAGGCACTGCCTGAGGTGGATGGGGAGGGTGTTTCAGGTCTTGACTGCGATGTGGGAGAAGGATCTTCCTCCGCCTGTGGTCTTCTGGATGCAGGAGATGTTGGTGAGGGCCTAGTTGACGGTGAGGAGCTATCTGGCGGGGGTGTAGAAGGAGAGTCTGTGGTTTAGGTAGGCTAGTCCATTGTCATGTAGGGCCTTGTAGGCGTGGGTCAGGAGCTTGAAGGTGATTATCTTGTTGATAGGCATCCAGTGTAGGTCTCTCAGAAGGGGGGAGCTGTGGCTGTGTCAGAGGGCGCTCTTGATGAGACAGGTGTAGGGATTCTGGATGTGTTGCAGTCTTTATTGGATCTTGGTGGTGGTTCCGGTGTACAGTGTGTTGCTGTAGTCGAGGCTGCTGCTGAGGGCCTGGGTGACTGTCCTTTTGGCTTCAGTAGGGATCCACTTGTAGATTTTCTGGAGCATGCACATGGTGTGGAAGCAGCTTGATGAGATGGCGCTCACCTGTTTTCCCATAGAGACTGATGAGTCTAAGATGATGTCGAAGTTGCGGGCATGGTCGTGGGGGTAAGGGCTTTTCCGAGGGCGGTTAACCCCATGAGGCACCCGGCATTTGCCAGTGTGGGGTGGGGGTTGGCCACAGAGTCTGGCTTAGGCCCAGGCCTTACGGTGAACCCCAAGCATGGGTTTGTGTGGTTGCGTGCGTGTATAAGTGTGTGTGTGAGTGTATGAGCTGATGTGTGAGTGCATGTGAGAGTGGCTATATGAGTCTGTGAGTGGGTGTTTGAGTGGTTTTGTGGGTTAGTGAGTGGGTGTGTGAGTGTCGATATGGGGTGTGAGTGGTTGTATTGGTGTGTAAGTGGCTACGTGAGTGGGTGTGTGAGTGGGTGTACAAATGGCTGTGTGTGTCTGTGAGTGGATTGTTATAAAATTATTTAATAGATACATCTAAATAAAATGGTATCTTATGTAGTTGTTAAATTATTAATTAATTGTGTGAAATGTATTATTTGTTTTATTAATTTGTTCATTAAATGATTGCAATGTGTTTCTGTATTATTTTAGAATTATTTGTTAAAGCGTATAGTCTATTTAAAAGTATCTATCAAATGATTTTCCATTACAGTAATTTCATAATTATCAAACTACCACAATTAACAAATTAACACAAAAATAAAAATGATAAACATTAACAAATAAAAATTTTAAATAACTGCCCTCTATATCCCCAAACAACCCACCAATAAATAATAAAAAAAAAATCTAAAACAATTCTTTAAATATACAAAAAAACTATACTCAAAATGTACATCTACGTATCTTGGAAAAATAACTGACAAAACAAAAACTAATGAAAGACCAAAATAAAAAGGTACTAATTAAAATTGTATTAAGCACGATATAAAATATATAAAACACGCTATTCTTACCTTCTATATTCTGTCACACAATATTTTTGACACATAATATTTTTTTATGGTATTTTGTCTGAACACCCTGCAACCCATATTCAACTCACCTCCCTCGACTGTGCTCTCCTGTTCTTTAAAACTGCGCTTTCCAAGCCCCACGCTATTTTCCGCTCAAGATTTGGAGGCATATGAGCTGTGCACGTTCAGACCTATTGCATTTGTAAATAGTTATCTTCGATGTTGCTCATTAAGCCTACCGAGTAAATAAGCTTCAAGCCACTCATAAAATACTCAAGGTTACAAACATGGGGAAGCGGCCTTGGGTGAGCACTGGACAGGTTGCTATCAATATTATTATCTTTTGTAAACATCTACAAATTTAGTTTTGTGCATTTATAACCCCATTTCACTGCAGACGCACATATAGCTACAAACCGCTATTCTTTCATACCAATGCATCTTTGTTTCACAATTAACTGGATATTATTTCATTTAAACAACTTTTATGAAATTGGTTTCTAGGTGACATGCTACGGATTCAGCCTGAATAAACACTGCTTTAAGATGTTAACTGGCTAAATTAGGCAAGGTCTTAGGTGGTTGAAATGTGGCATTACATGAAACAATAGTAGTCTGATTTTCTACTGCTTCTAAATTCGGCAAAACAAATTCCCCACCACTATGCATTTAGCAAATCCAGGTCTGAAATGTTGACAGAATGTCTTTTCCCATGTTCAGTTGTCTAAGAGGCATATTTATCAAGGTTTTACATTGCCTTTGCACAAGGCAACAAGGGGATGCAAAGCCTAGAATGAGATTTACCATGCCACGAAGAGGCACCCTGAATGGCTTGGTAATTCAGGTGTAACCCAGGCTGTGCAAGTTGTTGCCTCGTGTTACACTGCACTGGGAAGGTGTTACATGGGTGGAGCTTGTGCACCCACGCATCCACCCATGTATTCTGAAGCATTCTCAGATTAATCAACACTGGTAGACTTGGGAATGCATCAGATGTGAATAACTTCACAAGGAAGGCTCAACAAGGCAAAATATCTCTATTCCTCCTCTTTTGTTCTTCTCTCTAAGTTCCCACTTAGAAAGAGGAAAATACCTTTAAGAATTGTTTTCTTACAGAAAGGTGTCCCTTCCTGCACAAAAAGAATTCCATGTGTATTGCAAGCACTCTTGCACCATGGCCTAAGGGTCCCTGAGTCGGGGCTAGGCTGTAGATTGTACACTGGCACAGAAAGAGGTCAGGGATTTGCCATATCTAGCGTAGATGTGGCACATTCTTGCTCTGTCCCTTTCTTGCAACGTAACAACTTGTCATGCTGCGTTGCATAAGAAATGTTAACTCTGGGCCTAAGTATTCTCAAGACATGTTTCTTTGTTTAAATTAATCTCACTTTTCAAAAAAGGAAGGCACATTTAACGTATCAACAATTTTTTGTTGCAAGAGCCAGGGACAGAACACATGCCCTTGTACCCCCTGATGAGCAGAGGGGGCCCCCAAACCTTCAGTAGACCCTCATTCCTTTAACCGGTAGGGTGCTTTGGACGAGATGATCTCGTCCAAGGCACCGGTTCCCAGGTGCCTTGGACGAGATAACCTCGTACTGCATCCGGCCCAAGGGGGGAGCGCTAGCGCTCCCCCCGTGGACCCCCCACCCACACCCCCTGTCATGGATGGAAGGGGAATCCCTTCCCCTTCCCCTTCCACCCCTGACCCCCTCCTCGGCAATCCGATGACGTCAGCACGCCGACGTCATCAAATATTGCTGAGGGACGTGCTGGAAGCCATTTGCTTCCAGCGCGTCGGCGAGAGAGGACTCTCAGGTGAGTCCTTCCGTCTTTGGGGGTATGGAGGGGAAACAGACACGGGGGAAAGGAAAGGGTTTTTCCTTTCCCCCTGTGCCAGTTTTCAGTGGATTCCTGCTCGCAGGAATCCTCACTAGGCACCAGGGATTTCTTTTTGTTTGTTAGTTTTGGGAGCGACCCCTTGGGCAAGGGTCGCTCCTATTGGGGGCTATCATCATCCTATTTCGCCCCCCCGGGGCAGATCGGCCGATTTTTCGGCCGATCTGCGCCCAGGGGGCGCCGAAAAACCACTGTACACCAGGGAAATTATATTCAGCATTTTTTTGGGAGCGATCCCTTGGGCAAGGGTCGCTCCCATTGGGGGCTAATTTTTTTACCTATTTCAGCCCCCCCTTGGGGCAGATCGGCCGATCTGCCCCCGGGGGGGCCAAAAACCACTAGACACCAGCAAAATTATGTTGGGCATGTTTTTTAGGGAGCGACTCCTTGGGCAAGGGTCGCTCCCATTGGGGGCTAATTCTTTTCCTATTTCGGCCCCCCTGGGGCCAGATCGACCGATTTGGGTCGCCCCCCAAAGGGGGTAAATTTCATATTGGCCATCTCTGCCCCCCTTGGGGGCAGATGAGCCTATTTTTGCAGGCCCATCTGCCCCCAAGTAGGGCAGAAACCACCAACATGGCAGGGATTTTTGTTTGAGTTCCCCTTTTTTTGTTTAGTGTTGGGGGTGCCCCCTTTTGCCCCCTTTGGCAAGGGTCGCCCCTTAAAGGAGAACAGAGCTGTTGACCATTTCTGCCCCCCTTGGGGGCAGATCGGCCAATTTTTTTATGCCCATCTGTCCCCAAGGGGGGCAGAATCCACTTAGGCACCAGGGATCCTGTGTGTGTGTTTTGTGTGGGGGGGGCGGCAGCTTTGGCAAGGGTCGCCCCCCCCAAAGGGGCACGTTAGTGATGGCCATTTCTGCCCACCTTGGAGGCAGATCAGCCTATTTTTTTTAGGCCCATCTGCCCCCAAGGGGGGCAGAAGGCACCAAGATGTCAGAGATTTTTTTTTTGGTTCCCTTTGTTTTTTTTGTGCTGGGGGCACCCCCATTCACCCCCTTTGGCAAGTGCCACCCCCCCCCCCCAAACAGGGTATAGAGCTGTTGGCCATTTCTGCCCCACTTGGGGGCAGATCAGCCTATTTCTTTTTAGGCCCATCTGCCTCCTAGTGAAGCAGAAGCCACTTAGGCACCAGGGACAATTTCTAAGTTCTTGGTGGCGGGGTGTTTGTCAACTGGCAAAGTATTTGCATTTGTGATTATAACAGTTTATTTCTTCTTTTTGTTCTAGTTCAAAGCTTTTGCTTCCTTTGCTGTGGATCCTTGCGGTTTTGGCAGTAGTTGTCCTGCGGTTTGCATAGTTGCATGTTTTAGGTGAGTGAAAGCAATTTACTCCAAAGGAGTATTGTTGACATGCATGAATGACATGTTTGTAGGTGGTGTACTAAAGGCAGTATTGTGTGTGAAATTGTCCTTAGATTTGAGCACAATGATATTTGTGTTTCATATGTCTAATTTACTTTTTTTTGTTCTTCTTTTTAGTGGGATATCATTGGTGGTTGCTGTGTCTGTGCAGAGTAGTTGCTGGTGAGTAGCTTTTTCAGGCAAGTGAGTGGTATAGTTTTTTAGCACGTAACTCTTGTGATAAAGCTACACTTTGTTTATTACTTATTTTAGTGCTAGTTGTTGTTGGCAATCCATTTGTTGTTAGTGAGGATCATGTCTAGCCGCAGAGTGACCACTCAGCAGGTTGTTTGCATGCTCTTTGAGTCGTCTTCAGACCATGATTACGAGACTGACTCTGCATCTGAGGCAGAGGAGGAAGTGAGACATTCTGGCAGTGAATTTTCTGTCTGAGAGTATTCTTCTGATGAGGAAGCTACTGTCAGTGCAGATGAAGGGCCTGTTTTAGGGGAGGACATTGATGTGCCAAGAGTGCAGCAGCCTGGGGCTGAAGGGTTTCCCATTAGAAGACCTGAGACCTGGATTGCCCCAAACATGGAGCAGCCACAGTTACCTGCATTTACTGGTCTCCCAGGGTGTAGAGTCAATACGGAAAACGTTTTGCCTGTCCATTTCTTCAACTTGTTTATGGATGATGTCTTTTTGGAAGAGATTGTGGAGCAGATTAATTTGCATGCAGAGCAATATTTGAGGGACAACGCTGCCAGACTTAGGCCTCAGTCTAGATCTACTCAGTGGGTTCCCACATATCTGGAAGAGATGAAAGAGTTTTTAGGTTTGACTTTTTTGATGGGGTTGATCAGGAAGCCGTCACTGGCTTCTTATTGGTCTACTAGTCACTTGATGGCAACAGCTATATTTCCTGCAACTGTGACATATAATCGCTATTTGCTTCTTCTTCATATGCTGCATTTTGTAGACAATGCTTTAGCCTTGCCACAAGATCACCCTGATTGTGACTGTCTTTTTAAGATTAGATCTGTCCTAGATCATTTTGTAGATTGTTTTTCAGAGGTCTATGTTCCAGGCAAAGAGATAAGTGTGGACAAGTCTTTGGTCCTTTTCAAGGGGCGTTTAGTTTTTAAGCAGTACATTCCTAGTAAGAGGGCACGGTATGGGATTCAATTGTATATGCTGTCAGAAAGCAGTACAGGATATGTGCATAATTTCTGAGTCTACACTGGTAGGGATTCCAGTATTGACCCTCCTGGTTGTCCAGCCACTTTTGGAGTTAGCGAAATAATTGTGTGGGAACTTGGTAGACGACTGTTTAACAAAGGTCACCATTTGTACGTAGATGATTTCTACACTGGAGTGCAGTTGTTCAAGGAGTTTTTTAGAGTGAACACTGTTGCTTGTGGCACAATCCGTTCTAACAGGAAAGGCTATCCAAGGGAGCTTGTGTGTAAAAATCTTGAGAGGGGACAG
Source organism: Pleurodeles waltl (assembly GCF_031143425.1). Lineage (NCBI taxonomy): Eukaryota > Metazoa > Chordata > Amphibia > Caudata > Salamandridae > Pleurodeles > Pleurodeles waltl. The sequence continues at coordinate 580,467,697 of NC_090437.1, forward strand.
TGCAGTGCCTTGCGGGACACATGCTATCTACCATCCATGATGAGATTACTTCCCCTGTGACTGTTTGGGGTCAGGTTGCGGAAGTGCGCAAACCTGCGTGCATTTTGGACTACAATAGGCACATGGGTGGTGTTGATAGAGTAGATCAGAGGTTGAAACCTTACATTGCTCTTCGTAAGTCTTACGTGTTGTATAAACAGTTGGCCCTACATTTATTTCTTTTGGCAACTTTTAATGCTTTTATTGTGTTCAAGGATTGTTCACCTGAGTTAAGGATGACATTTGTTAAATTTCAGGAGTCAGTGATAGAGAGCCTCATTGTGGTGGAACGGGCAAGAGTTCCTAGAGTAGAAGTGGTGGAGGAAGTGGCTAGATTGAAAGATCGCCACTTTCCAGATCACATTCCTCCAACTCCCAAAAAAGACTTGCCCACAAAGAAATGTAGAGTATGCGCCCGGAGAGCAATCCGGAGGGAGAGCCGGATGTACTGCCCCGAATGCCCTTCAAAGCCTGGGCTGTGTGTGTCCGGCTGTTTTAGAAGTTACCACACTAGGAAAAATTTGGGGAAATACTGTGAGCGTAAACTACCTGTTTTATATTTTCATATGTTCACTTTCACAGTTGGCATTACTGTCATGTATTTTGTTAGAGCTTTTTTGTTTGTAGTTTTGTACTTATTTTATAATTAGTTAGTGGTTTCTTTGTTGTTTATAAAAAAAAAAGTGATGGCGGTGTGCGTGGGGTGGCGCTTGGCTGGCGGTGTGCGTGGGGTGGCACTTGGCTGGCAGTGTGCTGGGGTGGCGCTTGGCTGGCGGTGTGCGTCCGGTGGCTCTTGGCTGGCGGTGTGTGTGGGGTGGTGCTTGGCTGGCGGTATGGGTGGGGTGGCTCTTGGCTAGTGGTGCCAGCCAAACGCCAGTCCACACACTCATCAGCTGGTGTGATTGCTGTATCAGGCATGTGGGTGTATGAAAGTGATGGGCCCTTGACTGGCGCTGTCTGTCGATGCAAGTTTTGTAATGTGCTGGGCCCATGTCTGGCGGCGTGAATGGTCTTGTGCATGTCATGTATGAAAGGTGTGTGAATGGATTGTAAAGCGGTTGGTGCCTTGCCGTGGCTTTACAGCTCACGAGCTGTGAGTCATTGGTTCCGTTTTTTGGCCTTTCAGTTATTACCAGTGCATTTCACTTTTGTGAAATCTCTTGTTCATAAAATTTGATCTACTGAACCATCACTCACCCTCGTGCCAAATCCAACCAGTATGTGTGGTAAAAATAAAAAAAACAGCTCCGCTGTAATCAGGCGTCGCAGCACACTTGTGACACGCTAGGTGTCTCAGGTGGGACCCCGATGATGAAGCATGCCACCAACTTGGTTGGTGGGTGAGGGGTCTTTTTCACATAACCTAAGTGCATTTCTTTTCACAATTTTAGTGTTTGGCACATCACAGACGTATGTGGACACATCAAAATGATATATTACAAAACTACCTGTGTTTTAGGGGGAGGGGCACCTATGTTTTTGGTCCTGGGTGCGGCCTTCATCTAGGGAAACCTACCAAACGCAGACATTTTTTAAAACAAGACACCCCAAGTAGTCCAGGGAGGTGTGGCTTGCATGGATCCCCCAACATTTTCTGACCCAGACTCCTCTGCAAACCTCAACATTTGCTTAAAAAAGCATATTTTCCTGACTTTCGTTTGTACGATCACCGCTCCAGCACAAAATTCCTACTCCCCAGCGTTCCCCTCAGTCTCCCAAGTAAAATGACACCTCACTTGTGTGGGTCCCCAAAGCAGAGTCAGCCTAAAGATGTATAAAAGAAGAATATGTGCTCATCAACTCGCTGTGCTATCCCCATAATCTCTACAAGTTTGTGGCCTTTTTCTGTTGCAGGCACCTGGCCCACCCACACAAGTGAGGTATAATTTTTATCGGGAGACTTGTGGGAACACTGGGTGGAAGGAAATGTGTGGCTCCTCTGAGATTCCAGAACTTTCTGTCACCGAAATGTGAGGAAAATGTGTTGTTTTAGCCAAATATTGAGGTTTGCAAATGATTCTGGGTAAACGAACCTGGTCAGAGCCCCACAAGTCACCACATCTTGGATTCCCCTAGGTCTCTAGTTTTAAAAAATGCACAGGTTTGGTAGGTTTCCCTAGGTGCTGCCTGAGCTAGAGGCCCAAATCTACAGGTAGGCACTTTGTGAAAAAACACCTCTGTTTTCTGTCAAAAAATGGGATGTGTCCACGTTGTGTTTTGGGGCATTTCCTGTCGCGGGCGCTATGCCTACCCACACAAGTGAGGTATCATTTTTATCGGGAGGCTTGGGGGAACATAGAATAGCAAAAAAAGTGTTATTGCCCCTTGTCTTTCTCTACATTTTTCCTTGCAAATATAAGAGAGTGTGTAAAAAAGACGTCTATTTGAGAAATGCCCTGTAATTCACATGTTAGTATGGGCACCCCGGAATTCAGAGATGTGCAAATAACCACTGCTCCTCAACACCTTATCTTGTGCCCATTTTGGCAATACAAAGGTTTTCTTGATAACTATTTTTCACTCTTTATATTTCAGCAAATGAATTGCTGTATACCTGGTATAGTATGAAAACCCACTGCAGGGTGCAGCTCATTTATTGGCTCTGGGTACCTAGGGTTCTTGATGAACCTACAAGCCCTATATATCCCCGCAACCAAAAGAGTCCAGCAGACGTAACAGTATATTGCTTTCAAAAAGCTGACATTGCAGGAAAAAGTTACAGAGTAAAACGTAGAGAATTCTTTTTTTCACCTCAATTTCAATATTTTTTTTTCCAGTTGTTATTTTCTGTATGAAACCCTTGTAGGATCTACACAAATTACCCCTTGCTGAATTCAGAATTTTGTCTACTTTTCAGAAATGTTTAGGTTTTCTGGGATCCAGCATTGGTTTCACACCCATTCCTGTCACTGACTGGAAGGAGGCTGAAAGCACAAAACATCGTAAAAATGAGGTATGGCCCAGTAAAATGCCACAATTGTGTTGAAAAATTGCGTTTTCTGATTCAAGTCTGCCTGTTCCTGAAAGCTGGGAAGCTGGTGATTTTATCACCGGAAACCCTTTGTTGATGCCATTTTCATGGAAAAAAACACAAGCCTTCTTCTGCAGCCTTTTTCCCAGTTTTAAAAAAAAAATGAAATTTTCACTGTATTTTGGCTAATTTCTTGGCCTCCTTCAGGGGAACCCACAAAGTCTGGGTACCTCTAGAATCCCTAGGATGTTGGAAAAAAAGGACGCAAATTTGACATGGGTAGCTTATGTGGACAAAAAGTTATGAGGGCCTAAGCGAGAACTATTCCAAATAGGTAAAAAAAGGCCTGGCACAGGAGGGGGAAAAGGCCTGGCAGCGAAGGGGTTAACGGGGTGCCATTTAGCCCAAGAACAATGGATATTTGTGAGATAAGGTAGACTAAGTGGCACCTTTTCACACTCTGCAGGAGGTCCATCCTTTTGCATTAGTCCACTTGAAAGAGCTGCAGTTATATTTTTTGTTGCATTCTACAAAACTGCGAAATCCATCTCACAAGAACAAAATAGCTATTTGCTTTGAGGTGAATGAACTTTATGAGTATTGCCAGGTTTATATTTCTTGACCCTTATCCATATAGCTCCCTCTTTCATATAAATGTCAGTACTTGTGACGTTGTTACAACCATTATAAGTGGGTAAAATTGATGTTAATAATGAAATAAGTAGAATAACTTGATTTATAAGGTGAGTAGTATAAGGGGATACTTTCCATCAAATGTTTGACAGGTCCCCCTCCCCTTGATGACGTAGCCAATGATGTGGGTCCCCCCGTGGTGACATAGGCAATGTGCCAGGGTCCTAGCCCCTGTGTCTATGTCTAGGGGTTGTGTAAAATGGCATCTGTGCAGGTGTGCGGCCTGCTTCATGGCCTAAGAGGACAGGTCTGGACATATCAGACATTCAGGACCAAGTGGCTGCTTGTGGGCCTCCTCACAGGGCAGAGCATTGGGAGTGTAAGGCCAAACCTCCACACTGCTGGCTAATCCAAAAAGAGGGTCTGGGCAAATGCTGCAAAGGTCATGACATGGTTAGCGTTACGTGTAACCCCTCAATGTATTACAGCCATCAAGGAGAGCATGTGACCTCTATGTGTTGTAGAGGGTGTACGCCGTTTTTGAAGCATTGAATACATATAAGGAGCCGGTTAGAGCAGCATGTCAAACCATGAACCATTGCTGAAATAGCTTGTTAAGCAATATGAAGAGATACAATCCCCTCACCAGAAAGGCCACCTTCTCAGGGGCCCAGAACACTATCAATAGATATTATCGGACCTAACACCTCTGGTGTTGGATGAGAATGCACAGCAGGCTGCTCCTAATGATCGGGGTTCTGACGTTATGGGTTTTCAAAAGGAACTTTGCCAGCTGCTTGAAAAGCTCAGCCTTAATGATTTGCCGCAACTGATGTCCCTGATTAAGTTTACAGCAGCAGCAGCGAAGTCCGAAAGACTAATTAAATGATGCAATCAATGTAATCGACACTGAAGATGATGAAGAAGGTATAGCACCACCTAATTCGCCAGTCTATGAGGACATGGGCTTTCAGAAGGACCCTGATCCAGAGGCAGTCATCGTACAGCTGGCAAGTCTAAACTCCAAAGCCACTTATACACAAATGGACCTATGCGACTCGCAAGATTCCAGAACAGCCGCTGAGTGTAGCGAAAATACTGAGGTTAGTAAAAAACTCACTGATATCATACTTTTAACTAACAGTTTGTCTTTTGCTTTCTGTTTGATCCGTAGAAAACAACTGCAAAAAGAGATGCTCTAGAGGGATCTACGCCAAAGGTTAACAACGTACAATTTTACTGCTTATGCTGTTCCAGACAATCTGAAAGTATTACAAGCCAGAACAAAGAGCCGCATTAGAAATGTGTTTGCACCTACAATAGCATCGATTTTGAAAAGGAAACTCCAGGCGTACCCTATGACGCCACATGGCCTGTTAAAGATTTTGTGGAGCCTTTGTGAACACGTGTTAAACGTGACTATTACAACCTGTGTTACGGGCATAAAATTAATGAGACACAGCAAGAGGCTCACAACTGTCTATACAAGTCATACACTGCAAGAACAATTTGACAGATTTGTAGCCGGTTAGACCCACACAGGGTATATAAGTTGAAGAAATGTGTCCACGTTGATATGATTAAGGTCTTGCCAGCCGCGGTCAATGAGATCTGATACACTGTTGAGCCCTGCTCAAAACTCGAACGTATGCAGGGCTCGTGTACCTATTTTGACAAAAGCTTGATAGAAAGGGTCATAGAAATACAAATGTGTGATATTTATTTAAAAAAAGAAGAATGAAGTCTTTAGCCTCACAAAAGTTGTTTTAGAAAAAAATTAAAAATACAGAGGTCGTGGAGAGCAGACCATAACTGTGTTATTTAACGTTACACACTTACTTACTCTTAGAACGAGAATCAGAGTGTCGCAGTGAAAGATGTCTATGAGTTACACCCGGGATACATCTGTATCGGGAGATTGATATATGTTCTGGTTAAAAGAAGAGTCATAAGACGGAAGAGATCTTCCAAGAAGAAGAAGAGACCACGCTCTATGCAATTATTTTTTAAATCAGCTGTCATGGCCTTCATACACGCCACCTCGGGTGAATGCACCCAATCTGAGCTAGATTTGTTTTCTCTTAAACCCACACAGACCAGCATTGAGAACAGTTTTTTCACGGAAGCATCACCTCTCACTGCTTTGAAGCCTCTTGCACCGATAGATTTTTATGTGTTGGGCCCACAGATATGTATTTGGATCTCAACAACACTCTGCTACACCTCGTCTGCCAAATAACCAAAGCGAACAGCACCAACATCGAACCTGATGCGAAAGTGGCGCCGATCACCTACCCTGTCACAAACATGTTAAATCAAGTGGACATTAACCTAGGAGATGGACTCATTACAAAAAGTGATAACATGTACTCCTACAGGGCCTCCATAGAGAGAATTCTAAATTACAGTTGCAAAGTCCTGGACACACAGCTTTCAGCTGGGCTTTTCTATAAAGATACTCAAGCGCATTTTGAGGACACAGCATTGGATGGGGGCAACAATGGTTTTAAAAAAAGAGCCAGCTTCACCGCCGGCAACAGACAGTTTGACCGCCTGGGCGCATACATTCAGACCTTTTCTTCCAAGATAAGCTTACAGTTAACAGTATAGATCTTAAGATCAAACTCAACCGCAACAAGGACGCGTTCTGTCTCATCAGCGGCGATGCTAAGCAGTATAAACTGGTTATATTGTCCAAGAGCCTGTTTGTAAAGAGAGTGAAAGTGTCACCAAGCGTCAGACTTGCCCATGCTGAGGCTTTACAACTATTGAACGCCAAGTACGCCATTTAAAGAGTAGCTTTGAAGATATTCAGCATCCCCACTGGTATTAGATTAACGCAGCAGCAAAATCTATTTCTGGGGCAACTCCCGAAACTCATCATCATAGGGTTTGTGCACAATACAGTTTTTAGCAGGCTCTATTCCTCTAACCCTTTCAACTTCAAACACTACGACATCAACTACGCCGCTTTAGTCGATGAGGGAGCTGTTATTCCTGCAAAACCGTTCACTCCGAGTTTTGGAACATCCAATTTTGTCAGGGACTATCTCTATCTGGTCTCAATAACTGGGAAACATCAAGAGTCATTGTTTCAAGAGAGGGGTAGGGGCTGGCTACACGTTGTTTGCATTCGACCTGACTCCTGACATGGAAGACGGTGACCACTACAACTTGATCAAAAACGGAAATCTAAAAGCTGAAATATGCTTTACACTGGCGCTGGCTATCAATGTGAAAATGGTTGTATTCTCTGTATTCTGACCAGATCATACATGTGTGATCCAGAAACCGGTTGTTTTTTGTAAACAAGTTCACCCCAGTCATTCCAAGAGGTCAGATCTTTAGAAGCAGTCATTTTACCGAGCAGCATTTGCGCCAAACTCTATACCTCAGAATTATATTTTTTAAAAGGTCTTCGACGAAGGTGACTGTGGGGTCCGGGGGGCCCGGGTCTTGCGGCACTACCAGGTCTGCTGCTAGCTGTTCAGTGTTGGGGGTATACAGAGTCAATTTGTTTTTTTCAGATGTTAATTGTTTGTAATACTGTAAAACGTTTTAAAGGGCACCTGAGTAAAGCCCTGCTTTGTCGCGTGGTTTTAAATTGGTTCAGTTCAAAATGGCTTTGATCTCAGCATCGAGACACCGTGTCTCGTTTCTGCATATGTCCCAGTGGTAGAAGGGTCCAAATGTTGCTGCTGGCGAGGTACAAGGTACATTTTTTGGGGGTGCTCCATCAGGACCTTGACAGAAGACCTGTAATTAGGGGTGTAGCTATACCCAGCAGCGCCCCTATAAAACCTCCAGCCTGTTAGACCAGTTTCATTTTAGAAAAGTGCAGCGCCCTTTTATTGCTGAGCTTCTTAATAATGTCACGCTTCTTTTTCAGCATGCGGAACTGGCTAGTTGATATTGGGGCATTTCCTTTTAGGGTGTTTAGGGCTATTTCTGAAATGGCCGCTATTAAATCGGCCAAAGCAGCGCACAGGATAGCCTTTATTTTCAGAGGGCTGGCTGTGACCAGCATTTTTAGGAGGTCTAAATTACACCGTAGCCGCGCCGACATGGTAGTGACCGTATATTACAAGGTTTAGAGTGTAAATGTTCTAAAAGTCCTTTTAATGGGACTTTTTATAGGCTCTGGGTTTTAGGCATTGAAACAATGGGGAAGTCAGATGGGAAAATACCGGACCGTAGTCTGTAGTCTTCTAGAGTATTGGGTTATAAATCTACCAGTAAGTAGCTGTGGGGTTTTTCGGTAGCGTCGTTAAATGCTTCCATCAAAAACTGTGTGTTTCCGGGGTACATCTGTTTAGCTATAATTGATATCTGAAGCTTGTCGCAGGGGTTTTTAAATATAACCAGGTATGAGGCATTGAGAGTTATAGAACGACTGCTCTTACCCTTGTAAAACAAGTTCTGCATGATGTAGCATATGCTCAGATTACGATGATGTGAATATTGAGTAAAAGCCCTCTCGTTCTTGGGGTGGTCTCCCCCTTCACGCATGAGATTGTCCACAACGACCATGTTTACAAGGTGTTTCGGTAACAAGTCTTCGTCATTGAGATTACTAGGGATGCCTTCTATAAAATGGATGTGTGGGAACTTTAGGGATAGTTCCGTGTAAAGATCTTGCTAGCAGGAATATAGCCATATGATGTTGTTAGGGGCCTGAAATAAAACACCGGAAGTGTTTTCTAACAGTTTCTTTATAAAATAACTTTTACTGCTATTTGAGGGACCTGATAAAATGCAGGAGAATGGGTGATGCAGCCTGGTGTCCATAGCAGTTGGGGTTTGCCCCTCTAATGTCTTTTAATAACCGTACGGCAGTGTTTTGTAGTCCTTGGTCAGGACCCATTTATCAAACACTACTCATAGGGTTTTATACAACGGTAGTGTTGTAATTTCTCTCTTTGTTTTGGACCTGACTATGTTAGGGTGATTTACGACTATTGCTTCGTTATTTTAGCGATCACTCGATGCGTAGTACTCGTGCACCAGACGCTCCAGACTGTCAAAATGTATTTTAACCATATTGTTGACGTTTAAAGTGATACCTTTGACTTTCATGCAAACCCAGTTGTTAGAGGTTTTGTAACTATAGGTCTTGGGTCCGGAGGAGGTGTATTCAAGTGTGTACTCATCCTTTTCGAGCTCACTGATCAAATACCCTAGATAATCACCCAGCAGAGGATCTTCATCACCCTCTTCACTCTCAAAAATAACTGAGTCGGTGTCATGGTACAAACAACGATTCTGAAGCTTATCCAAGAACCTGTAAAGCTCTAGATGAGAGTGAGCGGTTGGGAAGCACTCTATGAAGATGTTTATATTGTTTCACGTTGTGGGGAACTCTTTGGCGTATTTCCGGCATAGAACAGCCGACTCATCGTCGATAAATTTGCAACTGAACACGTCGTGAGACGGGGCAGATAGATACTTTAAAGGGTCATCTGGATCTGTGACTATGGATGTGTTTGACAAATCGGTGCGCTGTGCGAATTTTCCCCACAAGGAATTGAGACAGAGCTTAGCCAACTGGTGTCTGGCGGGGTTAACCTTAATGAACTCAGGTCTCAGAGTAATACCCTCATGAGCTTGGTAAACAGCGATGTACTTTTGCTTCAAGGGCTCATCAGCGCTCCAGTCGGGATACCTCAATACCTCCTTTTTGTCTCTGAGAAACAAGTTGATGTACTCAGAAAAGAGTTGGGTTGTGGTGTACAGAAAGTGCCAAATTTCCAGTATTTTACCAAGGTGGTACCCTTTCTCGAGGGCCGTCTGCACCTTGATGGTACACCATGCCCCTTCCAGAAGCCATTGCTCATCACTATGTCTACACTCGCTAGTCTGTTTACTTTCAGCGCATGTTCGACATAGGGGGAACATTAGATTGCCATCAACTCTGTTGGGAAGCACCGGGAAGTAAAGCTTTTGCAGAGGGCGGATTAGACACTTAACAAGCCCACAGTTCTCATCTAGGGACTTAATGTTCCCATATATGATCCTAGGATGCCCCACCGGGTACAACTTCACCTTGTTCACAAATGGATACAGATTGGTGAAGTCATAATAGTGTATTTTCTCACCAGCGACCCGGTACAGCTGTATGGCGTTTGTACGACCGCCAAGTAAGGTGTTGCAGGGTTCCAACGGTGCTGGTAAATGCCGGCTCTTAATAAAAAAAACCAGTTCTGCATCTTTTGTTAGTTCGTCTAACCACTTTTGTTCCCAGAGGGTTCTCAGAACAGAGCCGCTGCTTTCAATATACTGCGCCTTTGCTAGAATACGCAGATGCAGATGTTCAAACGTGGTGCCCTGCACTCTATTAAACTCATGGGGTTTGTAACAACATGGACACCCATGGAAAAAGCAACCGTTGAACTCAAAGGCACTTATTATCCCGTTAATTAATGCATACCCGTCTAGGTAGTAGCGGCCCAGGTGGTATTCGCCACCTTGCAACACGTGTTGAATGAAGATGTTCTCTCTTTTTCTGAGACATACATGAGCCACTGACTAGATGGGGTGGTGTAAAGTTTCTGTTTACCATTATAGAGGTCAGGCGGTACTAGAGCTATGGTTTTAGGTTTTAAAAACATGCACTGATAAATAGACATGCAAATTGAAGCCAGAGTAATGTTCTTAAATGGGTCTAGGTATCCCACGATTTCTTTCCTCTTACGGGATTTGGTTTTGATAATCCTGACCCATTTCATCATCTCCACCACAACGTCTCTGAAAAGGTCACATGCTTTTCGCAAGATCATGAGATCCGCCTGACAGTAAGCTTTCAACTCTGTTTGAAAATGAAACCAATTTTCGCAGTTTTCATCGTACCACTGTAAAAAGGTCTCTTTTTCAGATGGCATCATGTACTTGACGCCGTAACTGTCGGGGGGAGGCATAGGACCGTTGTAATTCTGATTATCCCATGTGTTAAAAAAGTGACTGACATAACCTTTACATCCTTCAAAACCAAAGGCTTTTGCTCAACTTCATGGGCAGAAAATTCAAGGTGTTTATGAACCTAATTTCAAAAGGCACAACCTTTAACAGCATCAGTTTGGAACCCCAGATTATGAGCTAGATGACCAGCTTTTCACGAATCAAGTCCCGGAGAATAAACAACGGTCATACATTTTTGAGTTGTGAGCCAGCATTGTGCACTCTTAGTATTGTGGTTGCATGAACGTGGTGAGGAAATCGTTCACACATGACCGGGCTTCAAACTCCCAGTTTTAATCGGCTGTTAGATGATGGGCGTAAAGTAGCTAGGCTGGTGCACACCCATCTCCTGCGTACACTCTATATCAAATATGATATAGTCTTCTGTTTTTTCTGGGGGAAGGCTTCAAGCATGTAACACTCCTGTGCTATTCTGGCTATAAAATACGCTTTACACCTGGGACATCGCATACCTTCTTCGGCCCTGTAGCTGCTGCAAGCTTGACAGTCTGATTTATTGATGCACTGTGTGATGCGTACACTCAAGCAGTCCTGCAAATGACAAAACATCTTACACATCGAACAGTTCACCTTCTGAGCATCATCATTGACGCACCCATCCCTCTGACACATTTTACAATGCATTTAACACTGGTGTCTGGTCCGGTTGTTGTATATGTGGTCGCAATGCTCGCACATATACTTGGCACCTGGAAAACCCTTCAGGTTCAAGATACCGTAAGAGTGGTTTTCGTGATGTAGCACATAAATGGTCTTGTTTTTCACACGCTCATCGGTGGTGAAGTACTTACAAGAACCGCTGTGGTACAGAACTTTTACCGTAACAGCAAAATGGCTCCAAAAAAAAAGGCCCACGTCCCCAAAATCAACCAGTCTATCGGGCGTGATTTGAAGCGCCATGTGGGCTGCCACCGTCATAGATATAATAACGTTGTCTGGGGTAGCTCGGTCCACCAACAACCCTGCGATGTTCGCCGCCAGACACATATTGGTAGCTCCGGTGTTAAAGTTGAACAACCATCGATATTTCTTGACAATGAGTTTACTGTACATGAAACCCCTTAAGGTTCTGGAAGCACCACCCTCACAACCCCTAACAACGAGAGCGATGATTCTAAAGGTCCCATACGCCAGTAATTCAGCCTTGCTCTATAAAAGCTTAGACAGGTTTTCTAGAAACATCACAGGGTCAAACACATCTCTAGACGATCGTCTGGTGAACAGAGGACTGTTGAGACCCTGCCCCTGAAAACACAGCTGGAAGAAATTGTTAGGCCCCACATTGTGTAACAATCATTCTATGAACGTTTGTACAGCCTGGTGTATAGCTATAACACCCTGATCAGAGGAGTTTAGACGGTCTAGGTTAACAAACCTAAACTCCTCATAGTGCTCTGTAGTGGTAAACCTCTCTACAGTACGACTGTACCTTCTTACACTTTCCACAAACACCTGTTCTGAATCCTCAGCTTGAGGACTGTCGGAGACTGGCGGGGTCCCTGAGGTATCATTAGATGCTAGTTTACTACTGCTCGTTGGTGGGGTATTTTTATGCCTCATTGTAACGCTTAGTCTGGCTTTCTTTAATTTTCTTATTAAAAGCTTACAGTTACTAGCGCTACAAGCCCACTTCTGTTTCTTACAAACCCAGCTGTTTTCAGGTAACCGACCACAGCCTATTTGAACAATCATTGGTGTATTTAGTGGAGGTGTCCTTGTCATTTCACCTAATACAGACGGGGATCCTTCAGGATGTTTGGGGTCTAGCCGGCTCTGAACTTTACCCCTTGAGGCCCTGAAAATGCCTATATTCTCTTCTAACTTTATATTTTGGGGCCTTATGGGGAGTGTGGTAGGTGTTGAGGGTGCTGCTTTTAGGAGTTTTAAACAGGTGGGGGTTGGCTCTCACAGCTTTTTGGTTTTGAGCGCTCGTAAAACACATAGAGCTTTAGTGAGTACATCCTGGGTATTCTTTTTGTATTTAGACCTATGGACACCCTTTATACAAAAATCAGATAGTGCAGTCCTTAGGGGAATACGGCTGCCTAGTCACGCTGATATATTGTCTATGTCTGTCATGGCTGATTCACAAGCTCCGACCACCTCTCTTATACACCTTGCTAACCGCAGGATTAACGATCTCCTGAATGGTCTGGAGGACCCAGTATCGACCCCCGGCTTCCCTAATTTTGAGGTTTTGAGCCTCAGGCGTGATTTTAGTTTCCTAATGGCCTGTTGTATTTCTTTCAGGTATGTTTTCAAAACCCTGTTGAGGGTGAGGGCACCACATTTTGTTCCGCTACGTGTGGCCTTAGCTGTGTGCTGTATATTACCCATAACCACCCCTGGGGTCTGAAAACTGTTAACTGCAATAAGCCCTTTTTGAACGGGTGGGTTGAGACTGGCCAAATGAACAGGGCCCCAGTGTGAACACCCCGGTGCTTGGGAGGCCTGATCATCGTTAGATGGCATTCCAAGCCTCTGATTTTGTGAACCGCTAAATCCTGTACTGCTGTCAGGGTATATTGAGGAGGATGGTGAAGACCATTGCACGCAGGCACTTGGTGATAGGCTGGTGGGGTTGTACCCTACAGGGGGTGTAATTGGTGACATCAGACATGGGGAGGTTAAATGTTGGTTATGGTAATTCAAGACCTCTGATGCATATGAAGCACTGTGGCTGGGTGCGGGTGATTGAGACCCTGGTGATTGCAACCCATCGGGGTTGCATTAGAAGGGGCACCTGGCATTGCTGTGGCTCCAGAACTCTCTACCAGACCAGCTAGTGCCTTTAGAAGCCCTATATACCCAGAATATGGATCCTCTAAGGGGCTATCTGTTTCCAGGCATATCTCATGTAAACGGGGAGGGGTAGTTATGCAGGCTGCCTGTATTAGGGCCCTGACAGACCCACTATATTAGACTCCTCAAGCGTTGAACAATTAGAACGCGATGGGCTAGGTGGAACAGGCTGAGTCTTAACAACATTTTTAAAAGACAGGTCTAGAGGCACGGTTTGTAGCTCAGGGGTCTGCAGCTTCTTCTTGTGGTTCTTTAAGGACAACCAATTTATTTTAGGTTTATTGCACTGGTTAGGGTCCCTGCCAAAGGTTTTACATGGTACAGGATGGTGTGTGTCTATGGCTGCAAGCGTTACGCTGTCACATTGTCCAAACTCTTGTACACAGGTAGTTACTGTAGACGTTTTTCTGGTACTGGGCATAACCTTTATTACTGTTGATGCAGTATTGTTAAGAGCTGTCCTTGGGCCATGACCGCTGTCTGTAGAGCAGATGCACAGTTTGTCCTGGTGTCCTGTGATGTTCACGGACGCGGCTGGCCCCATGGGGTTTTGAAGGGTCACATTGCTGTCCTTTAAAGACGATGCAGTCAGCGTAGTCTGATAGCCGACGCCTCCAGAACTCTTTTGTGCTAACTCTAGGATATAAAGATAACAAAATACGTATTAGGTGCTGCTATAGCCGCTAAATCTTGGGAGTGAAAGAGGTTTGAGATACACTAAGGATTGTACCTCAGCAGTGCCTGGACATAAAAATATACAATTACATTATAATAGACAGACTATACAAGATCTCTCAGGGTTCCTTTGATGCTGTGTTAATGGGGGCCTTTACGTTTTCACAGTGTTTACACAAGGACTCCTTTTATTTACCTGCAAAAGCTGCATCCGGAGACATTGTGTTTGGACCGTCTTGAGCCTGGAGGGTTTGTTGCAGAGCATCAAACGCAAGCTGTAGTTCTCCATCATAACCTGTAGAAGCACACAAACACATAGGAAGCCATTAATGGTAAAATAAAAACAAAAAACAATCAAGACGTCTTTGTTTAGAACGGCCGATGACACGGATCTCCGATATATAACTCTCTAGATATATATATCTTGTTGCATTGCCTCCATTTGTTCTGGGGACAGCGTTGGTTATTGGGGATGCTACGTACAAAAGAGACAAAATTGACTTCAAGCAGAACTCATTCAATGTTACAAAAAAAAACACAGTCAACCCAATACCATGCTCTGAAGGTTCAATACACAAAGCCGTTTGTTCACATTTTCTCAAAAACCATACACTGTTTATTAAAAAAAGTCCACAGGGCAGCGCACCTGAGCAACATAAGCTCTAGGGTTCTCTCTATAAGGCATTATTTATATAGTTTCAGGGGCTCCGCAGCCTTATTTTACTCATATTACAATGCAGCCTATGGTCTTATAACATCATATAATTACACTAATTATAAAAATATATAACTCAACACAAATTAAAAACGTTACAGTTCATTGAATATATACATGTACAATCGAATGGAAGCCGGATCATAGGATCCACACCAGGTTTTCGCCCTAGCTCTCTAATGCTCTGAACCATGTGTGGGGACGGAGCTCAATCTAAACTCTATCCTACAGGGTGGAGCAGATAGGCAGAGCCAGCTCCAACACCCTAGACACAGTCTTTTTTAAATATTGCAGCCTGTGGAGGCAGCATGAGGGCCCCTACTTCTTTCCCAGCACCACCCCATGACAACAGGACCCTGACCTAAGGTGAGTGGATGGGGGTTTGTGGGGCTTGAGCCTGCTGCTCAATGTCCCCACCACTGATAAGTTGTATGGTTGGGGCTGCGGGGTTACAGGGCAGAGGACACAGAGCACACGTGGACACACACACACACGGTATGTTCTGTGGCCTCTGCCATGAAGCCCCAAGTAATTGTTTTTTTTGGGTTATTATTAATTTTATTTTTTATTTTTATTTTTTTAGTATTCATGTTTTATTTTTTTTATTGTATTTGTTTACTTTAAATAAAAAAATAATTTAAAAAACAATGCTGCCATGTGGGCCCCTGTGGACCCGAGCCTTGTGCTCAGGGCTGAAGGGCCCTAACCTTATTTTATATTGTAAGGGCCTGAGGGCCCAAGTGCACGAGGCTCAGGCCCTCAGGCCTGTACTGCGCAACATCCACGTCTTCTCCTGCACCATATGGTGGCAGGAGGCCTCTCACCACGTGCTAGACCCCCTCCAACCGCAAAGGGGTTGGAGGGGGTCTAACACAAGGTACGAGGCCTCCTGCCACTAACTTAGCAGGCCTGCTCTCAGAGGTCACAGGATACACCGCGCGGCTTCTGGAAGCAAGTCGGCTAGGTTAATAACAGAGACTGCCAAGTTGCAACACGCTCTGGGATCTCTGTTATAAAACTAGCAGACTTGCTTTCAGAAGCCGCGGGGTGTCCCCGGTGGCCTCTGAAAACAGGCCTGCTATGTTGATAACGAGGGTTCCGAGCACTTTGCGACTCAGGGACCATGTCATTAACATAACAGATCTGCTCTCAAAGGCCGCGCGGCCTCTGAGAACAGATCTGTTATATTGATAATGGAGGTCTCCAAGCCGCAAAGCTCTTGGGGACCCTCATTATTAACTTAACAGATCTGCTCACAGAGACCACGGGGTCTCTGAGAGCCATGCTGTTGTAATGAATCCTAATTCGTTTTAATGGGATAACAGGAGTTAGCTTAGCCTCTGGCTCGCAGACTCGTGCCCCGTCACCTGGTGACTTTTAACCTACTTAGCTTGCTCTGTCTTAGCCCATTTAATTATTTATTTCTTCTAAGATGGCTGCCTTGTTTATAGATAGGCCACTTGTTATGGGTAACGTTATCAGTGTCACCACGCCAAGGCGTCAAGATCAAGCATCAAAGACAAACAGTAGGTGTTCACACCTAGGGATTTTCCCTCTCTATACTTTCAAGGGATTGTTTATATTAATTGCCGTCCCAAGCTTGTCTGTTATCTATTGTTTAGGAACACACCTACGTCAGGGGTCCTTGTAGATCTGTATAAATACATCACACTTTAGACAGACAATCAGAGGGATTCCGACCAGAGGGCATCACCACCATCGCTGATACCGATGCTGCAGTCGTCTTGATGCTGACCCAGTCTTCGTGTCCCTGCAGAGTCTGAGATAGAGACCTCATTCCAAGGTAACGAGGGTTGGGGGCTCCTCTCATGGACATGGCCTTGGCAGATTAGGATTAACAAACCCAGCTCTCCTTTAGGTAGAAGGTTAGGCCTTTCACTTTAGGGTATTAGGGCATATTACATCTCATATATCTTTTCTACGTATTGCAAGATGGTGGGGGTCTTTGAAATAATGACTCCCGTCTTCACAATTCTGTTTCTTGCATTATTCATTATCCGAATCATTGCAGCCCATGCAACTTATCGCAAATTGCAGTTATGTTAAATAAAAACTATTGAAACTCTACTGCATCTTTGTCATTGCCTGTGTTTGTATGAGACATGACATATCTGTGAGAAAGGGATAACCTCTTTTAACCACGACACTCCCTGAGATGTCTTATTCTCGAGTCCATGCGTAACGGCTGCCATACATCACCTTTTACTATTGTGCTTCTGGTGAGGTGCTGCTAGTGAGCCGGTAAGGTTGGGACAACAGTTGCGACTTGTTGTAGGAAAGGAGTAGTCGCCTTCAAACAAAAGTACTGGCATCCTTAATCCAGCAGTCTTGCTCAGAGCAAGAGTCCAAACTACGACATGGCGCCACCAACGATGGTGTTTAGGCACTAATTTACGGATACCCCGACTATCACTGTCTCACAGACAACAGGTACCCTAAGTACCATTATACGGAGACGTCCGTGGTCTTTGGGAGAATCCTCCTCAGCTGAAAAGGTAACACCTGATTGAGCTGTAGGTTGTTCGAGCTCGAACTCCTAAAAGGACTTTTTATTACCCATTTTTGGTGTTCCGTTTTTCTAAACAAATATGGCTGATGCCATTGACATTCTTGAAAATGCTAGACAAGCACTAACACAACATTTAATAACGCATGGCCTTACAGATGAGGGAGGGGATGTTACTCTGATAATAGAAGCTAATGAAGCATACCAAACAGAAACATTTTACTGTTGGGTCACCTTTCCTGAGGTAGACCAAAGAACGCACACATTCCAAACATCTGAAGTTGCAAACGTACCTTTACGGTACCAAGCATACCAGTATCATGAAATATCGCTCACATACCAGGAGCATCATAACTGGTTCGAAGGCGCCCTTCCACATGTACTACGAAGAGTGAGGTTAGGCCCCTTAGGTAATGATGGGCCTACATGGCCTATGTTTGCCACATACACACCTCACCCGGGCATACAGAATATGCCAATAGCAGATCTACGAGTTTTATATAATGAATTAGTGGCATTATATAGACGATTAGCCCAGTTCGTGATGCGAACATTGAACACAACACCAGTGTGTCCAGCACCGCCAGCAGCTGGTGGTTATCAATTGGCTACTGGGATTAATCCGCAAATACTATTACGGGTAAAGTGCCCACGAAACGGGAAAAAATACAGTTCTGGATTGCCCAGAAAATGAATCAGCTGGAAGCTGTGTTTCCCCATACGGGACCACAGGAAAAACATAGGTTGCTCACTAGGTGCTTGCCTTTTGGGATGGTTCCCTCAGTGGATGACTGTGCCACATTGGGTACAGTCTTCGCTGCCATATATACTACCACACATGGTACCCCGACACTTGCCAATTTACCGGAAATGTTAAAACAAATACAAAATGAGCATGGGGCTGCACCAGCCCTGGATTTCGGGATGAAATTAATGCGTAACTTTGACGCAGTATCCTCAATAATACTCAGTAATATTAAGGGGGAAGCGGTAGTACAGGCAATTCGCTAGCGTCTCTGGGAAACTCCACACCAGGAACAAGAGAGACGGCTACCGAGAATAATTTCCGATACCTATACTAGTATAGGACGAGATAGTTTGGGAGCTAAACCTAAAAAATTGGAGTTACAAGGTACCGCCCACAGGGAGGGTACAAAGCAGGCACAAGAGGGCTCTAAGAAGCGCTGGGACAAACGAAAGGATTTCAAAGAAAGAAGAAATAAGAGAGCTGATTCTCCTCACCCGGAGAACACCAAAAGGAGATATAATCTCAAAAATAGGGAGAACATTAAAACTCCAGACAGATATACTGATTCACGTCCCTCTCGTACCTTTCAGGACGCACCGGATAGACATGGCGAGAGAGGGGGCCGTCAAGATCGACGTCCGGAATACGTGAAAGAGAAGAAAGACTCACAACAGTCTACCATTAAAAAAGAAGAAAAGACTCCTCAGCAAAAGCCACAGTTTAAAAAGAAGAAGGTGGCAGCACTGACAGGTAAAAATGCCAGTAAAATTGAGAACACTGTTGAGGAACAAGACAGTGCGGCAGGAGTCACGATATGTCGCCTGAGTCTGAAAGATCATCTGGATGCGACAGCAACTAGCGATTACTTCGCGGTTGAAACAGCGGATGGCCGCGTTCACCCCCCGATAGGGTTTATGATTTAAAAATTCAGATAGCGGAAGACGTGGAGCGCACTATTAGTGTGATATTTTGGGATGAACTTACTAGTGATATCCTATTGGCCGAAAGAGACTGGCCACCTGAACACATCCACAAGCTCCCGCATGGGGAAGATGTCATTTTGCCTTCTTTCTCCGATCTTGTTCCGGAAGCAGCAAAAGAAGCCTATGCTGCTGAATGGGCTTTGGCGCAGGCACCTGCGCTATATCGCAATCATGTAGGTTGGGACAAGGAGTCTCCTTGTCATATTATTCCCGTTAGGTCTACACCTCAACCGCAGCCACAATACCCTGTCAAACATGAAGCGAAAACTCCGGTGAAGGAGATCCTCACCCAACTTGAGTACCAGGGAGTAATTGAGCCCTGTACATCTGCAATGAATAATCCTTTATTCCCCGTTGCAAAGCCAGACCATTCATATAGAATAGTCGTTGATTATAGACACTTAAATAGTCATACACGCACGTATGCTATACAAACTTCACACAGCACAGCACTGATAAACAATATAGTGCGTAAAAAATATAAAACAACATTAGACATATCTAATGTGTTCTTCTGCCAGAATTTAGCACATGAAAGTCGGGACCTGAGTGCATTCTCATTTGTCTCTCAAAAATGCTTTTGTCGTTTACCTCAAGGCTATAAAAAATAGCCCAGGACTATTTTCAGCCCATGTAACATCAATATTACATGATATTGATTCCGAGGCATTGTCCTATGTGGATGACATATATCTCACAGACGACGTCCTTGACATTCATCTTGCGAGGGTCGATCAGATCATTTTGGGATTTGCAGACTTCAGTTACAAATTCAATTTTAAGAAAAGCAAGATAGCTTTTCTTAGCGTATTATTACTGGGATATGAGCTATCAAACGAGGGGAAAAGCCTGGCCCGCACTTTCTAGAGAAGTGTGCTCAACTACAGCCTCCAAACACACTTAAGAAATTGCAGTCATTACTGGGTTTCTTCAATTTTGGCAGAACATACATTCCAGATTATGCAGAACGCATCAAGCCACTATATGACTTAGTTCAGCACAATTTTTCTAGCAGACACTGGACAATTGAACACACGGACATCCTTAGGGGCATGCAACAGGACATGCTAGAAGCTAGAGACTTACACACACGTGACAATAAAACAAATTTGGTCATCAGAATAATTGCTGGTGCCATTGGATTTACTTATGTCACCTTTAATGAGGATGACACGGTACCCATAGCATATAAATCACATTTATACTCAAATGCTGAACAACGTTTTGCACCTACAGAAAAGATTCTGACGGCAGTTCAGATGGCCGTCATAAAAGAGAGGCCACTTGCCCAGGCAAAACTTATTATTGTTGTCTCCCCGGTGCCGGCCTTAGAGGCTGTCACCAAAGCAAGTGTTCCTAACGCTAAAGCACTGCATCTGCGTTGGATTCAATGGGCAACATCTCTGACCGCCACTGATGTCGAGTATATATTCGATCCAAAACTTCAGACACAGGAATTCCTCCAGTATGAACAAGAGTACACTGTTCCTCTAACTATCTTGCCACTAGACAGCTACCATACTGTCATATACACTGATTAGTTACTAAACATCAATACTCGCCAGCTTGCGCAGCCGTGAGCGGAGTGATGGAAGATGGAGTTTTCCACCCTCACAATACCTACACGCAGACATTAGGGGACTGCACAGCCCAGTTGGCTGAGCTTAAAGCTCTTATTCTAGCGCTCGAACATACTGAGACAGGATGCCAGACTTTGATAGTCTGTGACTCATATTACTGCGTCCAGTCATACAATGAATATCTCAATCATTGGAAACTGAACGGGTTTAGAGATTCTAAAGGGAACACCATTAAACACAAGACATTGTGGTGGAGGGTGGCTGGTCTTAAGGATAAGCTACTGTGTGTCCATGTAGTCCATACATTGGGACACCAACGTATAGGAGTACACGTTACTGGTAATACACTGGCTGATGAAGCGGCTAAAAACGCTGTAGCTACGGCTTCTGTGGCTGCAGTGACTCGTTCACAAATGAGAATGGATAATGAAATATTGATTGCCATTAAAGCTTCAGCTGCAGGCAAGCCCCTTCCGAAAGGATACCCTACAAACTATACTTACCATATCAGTGCACAGAATGTTGCTTACACAACGATTCCTGGGGTTGGAGATCGAGTGATCCCCAATGAAGACCAGAGATTAGATCTAATCAAAGCAGCGCATGAGAGTGTCGCTTCTGCACATGCTGGTATACAGGCCACGATAACACTCCTACAGTAACGCTTCTGGTGGCCTGGTCTATGCATACGAACAAAGCAGTATGTCCTTTGCTGTGACATTTGCCAGCAGATCAAGGGCTCTAATATCAAACGCCCACCGCAGACATCCCTCTTAGTGTCCAGCAAGCCACTACAGTGTGTGTACCTGGACCATTGTGGTCCCTTGCAGCCTGATGGTGCATACAAATACATTTTAGTAGCTGTAGATTCCTGTTCTAGATTCCTGTTGGTATGGCCACAGCGGTCGGCTGACGCCCGGACTGTTATAAAAGATTTGCTGATCTTTATCGGTACATATGTGGTTGCAGCATTCCATTCAGACCAGGGTCCTGCATTTGCCTCTAAGGCATTCAAGGACACCATGAGGACGATGGGTGTTGAACTCCATTACTCCTCACCATACCATCCTGAGGGAAATTCGGTCGTGGAGAGGCGGAATCGTGATCTAAAGCAGTCCTTAACAGCTCGAGTATTAGGTTCAGGCCGCAGTTGGTTACACCACCTATATGGGATCCAGAGAGCACTGAATAATCTGCCAACTCGGTCCTTGGGTGGACGCTCTCCATATGAGGTTCTCTTTGGGATACCTATGTATGTCCCAGATCTTGATGCCCCTGGTATGGTGGCAGCAGAAACACCGTTTGACATAAAAGAACGTCTCACTGTTTTACAGGAGGTTCAACAATTTTGTGATGATAAATCATCTGCAAGTGCTCCCACCTTAGGAATAAGGGATTTGGCAAAAACATCAACTGGCTGGATTCCTAAAGTTGGGGATCTGGTTTGTGAGAAGATCGCTGTGAAGAAGGAGTTTGGTACATCATACAGAGCACCTGTACCAGTCTTGGGAATACAAGGCACAAGGACTGTCATCTTACCACCACTGTCTGGTTCTAAGATGAATAGATTCATCTCCATTGATGACATCAAACTAAACCATGTGGCTGATCCTTCACAGTGGACCAGGAGGTCCCTTGGGTGGTTCCCGATCCCCTCTCACTACCCAACAGGACATCCATCTACATAGTAGGATGAACATCAATACTACAGACTATGCAACAATGTCAACTGCTGTTCCAGACACCCCCTCGACCATGGGGAGGACGGAAAATGAACTCTTGTTGGTTCCAGTCACATCTTCAGTGACCACCCCGCTTCAAGATTTAGGTGTATTTTATACAAACACATCACCGACTGATGACGTTGTCTACCAAGAGCCTCCACGTGCAGTGGACCAAAGTACACCAGCTCCTGTGTCTGCAGAGACTACCTCTGGCTATTTCATTGACATTGATGATTTTTCTTCAGATTCATCCACTACTGTGATTGACAATGTCTCAAAAAGTAGTAAGCTGTATCGATGGCTTAAAAAGAACTATTTGATATACCCATGGAACTACTTGTGGTTCTGTTTGACATTTTTTGCATTATTTTTATGGATTGGTTTTGTGACTGTTTTCTTTTTGCTTATAAATGGTCACTATATTCCTGATCGCTCCTCTGTGGAGCCTGTTGATGAAGTTTTAACACTACATCATTCTTCACATAAGGTCCGAAGAGATTTGTCCCCTGTAAATATTACAGCAATACCGATTACTGATGGGATTGTGTGGGACAAAGTTCCATTAAATATATATGGGCCTACAGATATTATTCAAATACCATACATGTTCAAAATTTCAATGACTGATGTAATTACACCTGATGTTGTCTCTGATGATTGGGATGTCCAAACAGTTGATTCCATGCTAACTGAGATGAAGGACTATTCCGCTTTTGAAAGTGATGATGTACGTGATTATACAATGAATTATGGGGAAATGTCCTGCTATAACAATTGGGGACATCAACACCTACACCGTGCCACTAGATACAGGCCAGTATTGAACTACACACAGTGGCAACACTGTTCTGCACCACTGGTGGGAAGTCCAAAGTATTATAGTTATAAATTTACATACTTTTCTGGGCATGATACAAGAAAAGCAGAGTCGTATTATTTTAAAATACCTCTGGCACAAATTAGGAAAATTTTGCTAACTGATACAAAATTGATTTATTCAGATCCCTTTGTTTCCCGGCTCGCAATGGAGGGTTACGAATACTGGAAGAGCACTATTGACTTGAAAAGTGTATGGGGAACACAAGATTGGCAAATACAGGGTAGGGAGGCTTTATTTTGAGCATGCCTGATTCCTGTGCAACTGATTTTCTTAAATGACACTATTCAGCAGACATCCTGCCTGGGGTTAGCGAAAATTAAAGGTCTGAACACGCTCAGTATCCCTACTCGGCAAGGTTTAAGGATTGGCAACACTTCCTTAATATCACAGAGGAAAGGCTAGATGCAATGGTTAAGGCTGGTACCTATAATTCTTCACTTTCCAGCCCCGAGGGTGGTTAATATGGCCCTTTGACACTAATGAGTGTCAAGCACGTTTTTTTAACTCGTCAGGGTTTTTCTCAATTAACAGGCCAGACCCTCGCTTTATATCGGGTCAACATACAGGTATAGTTACAACATACAGTGTGGGTAAGCTGTGCCAGCAATGGGTACAAACAAACACGTTAGCCCCAGTTAAGAAACACCTGAACACTCTTTCTGAAAATATAGACTTGCAGGATTTTCTGCTGGGTCCTAGGAAAAGGCGCTCGAAAAGGTTTTTATATGCTATGTACAATGACATTTGGAAACTTTCCCAGATTGGGGCTGCTGCACGTTTAAGGCAATTGGATAAAGAAAATTTTGAAAAAACATTAGCTGTTGTCGACAACGGCACGAATACACTGTCCAACAGAATGTATTCACTATCAAATATAGGGGGTCATTCTGACCTCGGCGGTAAAAGCCGCTTACCGCCGGTCAGAAGGCCGCCACAATACCGCCGCGGTCAGCCGCCACGGACATTCTGACCCACAACTGCAAAACCTCCGAAAATCCGCCCTCCACTGCAGTCCGCCACATCAGCGGCCAGCGGTAAACTGGAGAAGAGCAAACCTCCACCACCAACAGAAATACGCCCATCCCATTATGACCCGCAAATCCACGCGGCGGTCATTCAACCGCGGTATTCCATTGGCGGTAGACCCCGCCGCGGTCAAAATACACACACCTTTACAAACCCCTACCACATTGGACAATTTGAAAGGCACACACCTGAAACCCATACACACACCACTCCCACACATCCAATACCATATAAAACACACACCCACATCACCCACAAACCCCTACCAAAAAAACCAGAGATGAAGGAGAGAGAGACACACATCAGAGAATAGATAGCCAGACACACAGAGGCACACCGCAACATCACACACACCACATAGAAGCACAAAGCACCACACACCAACACACACATCATCACATACACCACCCCACACCTCATACACCCCACCCCAAGGCACCACAAAGGCACCCACGCTTTTCGGACCAAGAACTCCGGGTCATGGTGGAGGAGATCATAAGAGTAGAACCCCAGCTCTTCGGCTCACAGGTCCAGCACACCACCATAGCGAGGAAGGCGGAGCTCTGGCAGCGGATCGTGGACAGGGTCAACGGGGTGGGACAGCATCCCAGAAATAGAGAGGACATCCGCAAACGATGGAACGACCTACGGGGGAAGGTGCGCTCGATGGTCTCGCGACACAACATCGCAGTGCAGAAGACTGGCGGGGGACCCCCACCCACTCCACCCGAATTCACAACATGGGAGCAGGAGGTACTCAACATCCTGCATCCTGATGGCCTCGCTGGAGTACACGGAGGAATGGACTCTGGTAAGTACAAGGCCAACCACTTCACCCCACCCCCAGCATGCTAACCCCCACCCTCACCCCCAACCCCCCAGCACACATCCTCCCTGAGAATGTCTCCACAGCACAACCCACCCAACACCAACCCCTGCATGCCACCCCCAAACTATGGACACCCATCACCTAAGCATGACCACTGCACATACCCATCACCCCCCCCCCACAAAACACCCTCACAACACCTCCCCCAAGGGAATGCCAGCACTGGGGGACAAGGGCACCTATAAAACGCAAGCTAATGCACACACAGAAACAATAACCATACCCTCTTACCCCATGCAGGACCCGAACGACAACACACCGGTCAGGAGGGACCAGAAATGTCCATCCCACACCCGGAACAGGCCGCTAGTGATGACAGCAGCTCTGTCGACCTGGAACCTGACGACCAGCCCGGACCATCGGGGACCTCTGGGCAGTCGGTTCCCCTCACCCAGACACAGGCCACTGCAGACCCAACCCCCTCTGGGAACAACCGCACAGCTCCCACCCAGCGGGCCCATGCCTCTGTTTCTAGGACAGGTCAAGCAGCGGTGTGTCTACCACTACAGGGCCCCCAGGGTAACCCACCAACCCAACAACAACAGGGACCTGGGGGCAGTGGGAGTGGGCACACCGTCCAGGGGACAGAGGCCCGGGGAAACAGGGCAACTCGGAGGGCTGCTGTGCGACAGGGGGGGGAGGAGAGGCCCAGGGAACCCACTCTCCAAGAGGCCCTCACCACCATCATGGCTGCCTACCACCACTCACAAGAGACGATGGCGACGGTACTGGCCAGGTTCCAGGAGATCCAGGCACAGCAGGAGCAACGCTACATGGGGTTCAGCGACCAACTAACCAACATCTCAACCGCTATGGGGAGCATAGTCCAGGCCCTGAACCGCATAGTGGACACGTTTCGGGACCATGTGGCATCACACCGGGCCCCTGTCACTACCCAGGAACAGGAACAGCCTACCACCTCCGCCGGCACTAGTGGACAGGAGGCCCCACCACAACGACAGCCCCCCAGAACCCCACCTCCTGCTGAACAACAACCGCCCCGCAAAAGGAGCCTGAGATCAAAAAAACCGACAGAGTAGGATGTCAAGTCCCCCGCCAGCATCACATACCCCCTGAAGTCCTCCCACTGTCCCACATGGCCACCCTGTCAAACCTTGAACTGCCCCTGCTCCATCCTGCCACAGGCGTATGGACAATGCACCTGTGAGACTGAGAACTGGACTTCGCCATGGACATTACTCCACCCCCACCCATCACTGTTTCACCATCATGTACCAATATCTATGCACTAATAATAAATCACACATTGCACTGAAATCAATCAGGACTCTGGCTGTCTTATTTACAAATGTATGACACATTACATATCAATTACGTATTGTGAACATTGTGAATTACACATACCGAGGTAACTTAGCATTAGTCCATGGGCCAACCAAGCCGAGGTCACGCAGTGGCTCATACAGCACAGAAAAGGGAAGGGAAATTCAAACATCATGTCCATAGGTCTGGGGGGAAACCGACAAAGTTGAGATGCAGGAGGCTTTCAGGAAATGTAAAATGGCATGGGTGATCATTACCTGTGTGCTACTGGAAATACTGTGCTATTACTCTGTCCCTGTTGTCTGTGTCGTCCTCTGAGTCTTCCTCCTCTTCACTCTCCGCAGACTCCACAGCTACTTCAACACCACCATCTGCACCATCCTCCTGCAGGAAAGGGACCTGACGTCGCAATGCCAGATTGTGAAGCATACAGCAGGCCACGATGATGTGGCACACCTTCTTTGGTGAGTACATCAGGGATCCCCCAGTCATATGCAGGCACCTAAACCTGGCCTTCAGGAGGCCAAAGGTCCTTTCGATGATCCTCCTAGTTCGCCCATGGGCCTCATTGTACCGTTCCTCTGCCCTGGTCCGGGGATTCCTTACTGGGGTCAGTAGCCAAGGCAGGTTGGGGTAACCAGAGTCACCTACTAGCCACACACGTTGTCTCTGTAGCTGCTCCATCACATAGGGGATGCTGCTATTTCGCATCACATACGCGTCATGCACTGACCCTGGGAACTTGGTATTTACATGGGAGATGTACTGGTCAGCCAAACAGACCACCTGGACATTCATCGAATGATAACTTTTTCTGTTTCGGTACACCTGCTCATCGTCTTTTGGGGGTACCAAAGCCACATGGGTCCCATCAATGGCACCAATGATGTTGGGGATATGTCCAAGGGCATAGAAATCACCCTTCACTGTAGGCAAGTCACCCTCCTCTGGGAAAATGATGTAGCTCCGCATGAGTTTCATCAGGGCAGACAACACTCTACTCAAAATCTTTGAAAACATAGGCTGAGACATTCCAGATGACATGGCCACTGTGGTCTGGAATGACCCCCTTGCCAAAAAATGGAGGACTGACAAAACCTGCACCAGAGGGGGAATCCCTGTGGGTTGGCGGATGGGGGACATCAGGGCTGGCTCCAGCTGGGCACACAGTTCATGGATAGTGGCTCGGTCAAGTCGGTATCGTAGTATGATGTGGCGTTCTTCCATTGTCGACAGGTCCACCAGCGGTCGGTACACGCGAGGATTCCTTCTTCTCATCGCAAGTCCCAGCGGACGGTGCCTAGGAAGGACAACATGGAGCACAGAGTCAGCCAAACCACAGGTACGTACAGACAGCTTGCACAGTTAAAGAATGGCAATGGGTTGAAAGGCGTGTATGTGTGGCAATGCAAGGCCTAGGCCTGTGTGTCGCATTCAAAATTAAACCATGTAGGCCCTTGAAATGGCGGCTGCCTGACCTGTGAAGTGGGACAATGGGATGTGAGGTCAATGCGCTGGCGGGGCACACCGTGGCGGTAGGCGGTCAAAGACCGCGGCGCAAAGCCGCATTGGTTAACATTGAAGCCTATGGGTTTCAGGAGCCAATGACGAAGTGCGCCGGCGGTCGCGGTACGCACCGCCGCGGTACGCACCGCCGCGGGTGTGACCGCCATTTTCTATCTGCTTAATCACTCGAGACCTGATCATCCACAGGAGAGGACCTATACTGCAAGTGCTGCTGTGACCTCGGTCTGGAAGATACAATGGCTGCTGCGACTGGGGAAAGGGCCCCTGCCTTCAGGTCTGAAGAGTTGGAGAAGCTCGTGGATGGGGTCCTCCCCCAGTATGCGGTACTCTACAGTCCTCCAGACCAACAAGTGAGTACACCGGGTGCACATGGGATGGGCTATGCCTGTGTGGATTGGGGTGGATGTAAGTTGGTGGGGTGGGGGGCGAATGAGGAGTGCAACGGCCGACAGATGAGAGCATGTGCCATATGGCAAAGTTGGTGGGGGGGGCCAATCACATCTAACATGCAGGTCATTGATGAATTCCTCCTTTCCACCCTGTACATGTCAAATAGGTCAGCGCCCATCAGAAGATCGAGATTTGGCGTGCCATCGCCAAGGAAGTCCGGAACTTGGGGGTCCACAACAGACGGGGCACCCACTGCCGCAAGAGGTGGGAGGACATCCGCCGCGGAACAAGGAAGACCGCAGAAACACTGCTGGGGATGGCCTCCCAACCTAGGAGGGGTGCCAGTCGCACCATGACCCCCCTGATGTCCCGGATCCTGGCGGTGGCTTACCCAGAATTGGATGGGCGCTTTAAGACATCACAGCAGACACAAGGGGGTGAGTATCAGCACATTCTCCTATCTTTCTGCGCAGTGGAGGCGTCTGGGTGGGGGAGGAGGGCTGTGGGTGACATTAGGCCAGGGCGCTTTCTGTAGTGTAGTCCTCTCCCTTAGGCATGGCCCTGTGCCCCCGGCCCCCACCTCGGTAGGGTGACAAGTACAGCCATTGAAGGTCCAGCATCTCCCATGTGCGCGTTTGACGTCTCTTGGCCTGTTGTCCTAGTCAGTAGTACTGAGTAGTGTACCCCGAATGCGCGGCTTAGTGCATTAGGCTCCTGTGTCTGTCCTCTCCGCCAACGGTGTTGACATTGCATGCACTCAACCTGGTCCTCTTTTTTCTCCCCCCACCCTTTCTCTTCATCTTCTTGTGCATGTGTGCATTAGCATCATCAGGCGGAGGAGATTTGGCATCGGAGCACGAGGGAGCTGCAGGACACAAGGCCCCGGTGGGCCCAGGAACAGACACCGAGGGCACCAGTGATCAGGAGGGCGAGGGGAGCACCACGACGGGGACCGCTGGTGAGAGCAGCGAAAGCGACACGTCCTCGGACAGGAGCTCCCTAGCAGTGGCGGCAACATCCGTGCCCCCCGCCTCTACAGGTACAGCCGCCACCCAGCGCACCAGCCCCGCCCTCCCAGCAGCCCCTCAGTCTTCGCTCCGTGCCGGTTCGCCCAGGAAGGCGCGCGTCTCCTTCGCCCCAGGCACCTCAGCCCCTGCCTCTGTTGCCCCTGCTGCCTTCAGTGCAGAGCTCATTGACCTGGTAAGGACGCTCATTGTTGGGCAGACGACCCTTTTGAATGCCATCCAGGGTGTGCAAAGGGAGGTGCAACAGAGCAATGCGTACCTGGAGGGCATTCATTCGGGTCATGCTGCCCATCAACGAGCGTTCACTGCTCTGGCCTCAGCACTGACGGCAGCCATTGTCCCTGTTTCCAGCCTCCCTCTTCTTACTGCCTCCAGCCTTTCTCTGTCTCCTGTCCCTCAGCCTATCCCATCCACACCATCAGACCAGCCTGCACACACCTCAACACCCAAGAGCAGCTCATCCAAACACAAGCACCACAGATCCCACAAACACTCACCCAAGCAACACCCAGATGCAGACATGCCAACAGCCACTGCCACCCCTGTGTCCCCCTCCTCCTCGTCTCCCTCCTCCCTCCCTGTGACGTCTACACTCACACCTGCATGCACCCCAACATCAGCCAGTGCTTCCATCACCACCTCACCCTCCAGTACAGTCCACACTCGTGCAGTCACCACCCCCACTGCCATTTACACGTCCCCTGTGTCCTCTCCCACTGTGTCTGTCACCCCCTCTTCCAAGACACACAAACGCAGGCAGCCACCCACCCAACAGCCATCCACCTCACGACAGCCTACAGCACCAGCACCTTCACCCAATGACAGCACACCTGACTCTCCTACAACCACCTCCTCTACCTCCACTTCCATCTCCACTTCTCCTACCTTTTACCTTGGCCCTAAAAAACTTTTCCTGGCTAACCTTGACCTCTTTCCCCCCGATGAGCTCCCCCATCCATCTTCAAAGAGTCCCAAGAGCACCGCAGCCACCACCAGCCCAGCTTCGGGTGTCACTGTTGTGCATGGGCTCTGGAGCCCACCCTTTGCCAGCAGTGACACATCCATCAGCAGCAAGGACACGTCCAGCCCCCCCCCCCGGCAAGAGGACCCGCAAAAACAAGGGCCGCCGTGCGAGGACCGACAGGGCTGCCCCCAACGAGAAATGTGCGGCCACTTCACCACCCACACCATCTAGGGGAGGCAAGGGCCCGAGAGCCCCATCAAAGGAGCGGAAGGGCAGCTGGGCAGCTGGGAAGGAGGACACTAAGGAGGCCAGGAGTCCGTCCCCGAAGGGTCCAGAAACGTCACGGTCCGAGGGCGACTGAGCCGGGAGTCCAGGCCAGGTCTGGCTCCCTTGACCTGCTGGATGAGCATCGCTGAACCGGGCCCGCGGGGCAGAAGAGCACCGCTGAACCGGGCCCGCGGGGCAGAAGAGCACCGCTGAACCGGGCCCGCGGGGCAGAAGAGCACCGCTGAACAGGGCCCGCGGGGCAGAAGAGCACTGCTGAACAGGGCCCGGGTTGCAGAAGAGCACCGCTGAACAGGGCCCCGCCGTGGAGATAGGCACCGCTGAACAGGGCCCGCGGTGCAGAAGAGCACCGCTGAACAGGGCCCGCGGGGCAGAAGAGCACCGCTGAACAGGGCCCCGCCGTGGAGATAGGCACCGCTGAACAGGGCCCGTGGTGCAGAAGAGCACCGCTGAACAGGGCCCACGGGGCAGAAGAGCACCGCTGAACAGGGCCCGCGGGGCAGAAGAGCACCGCTGAACAGGGCCCCGCCGTGGAGATAGGCACCGCTGAACAGGGCCCGCGGTGCAGAAGAGCACCGCTGAACAGGGCCTGCGGGGCAGAAGAGCACCGCTGAACAGGGCCCCGCCGTGGAGATAGGCACCGCTGGACAGGGCCCGCGGTGCAGAAGAGCACCGCTGAATAGGGCCCGCGGGGCAGAAGAGCACCGCTGAACAGGGCCCGCGGGGCAGAAGAGCACCGCTGAACTGGGCCCCGCCGTGGACATAGGCACCGCTGAACAGGGCCCGCGGTGCAGAAGAGCACCGCTGAACAGGGCCCCGCCGTGGAGATAGGCACCGCTGAACAGGGCCCGCGGTGCAGAAGAGCACCGCTGAACAGGGCCCGCGGGGCAGAAGAGCACCGCTGAACAGGGCCCCGCCGTGGAGATAGGCACCGCTGAACAGGGCCCCGCCGTCTCAAGCACCGCTCCGCTGGGCCCTTCATCTCAAGCACCGCTCCGCTGGGCACCGCTGTCTCTCCACCTCTCCGCTGGGCCCTTCTTCTCAAGCACCGCTCCGCTGGGCACCGCCGTCTCAAGCACCGCTCCGCTGGGCCCTTCATCTCAAGCACCGCTCCGCTGGGCCCTTCTTCTCAAGCACCGCTCCGCTGGGCCCTTCATCTCAAGCACCGCTCCGCTGGGCCCTTCCTGTCATGCACCGCTCCGCTGGGCACCGCCGTCTCAAGCACCGCTCCGCTGGGCCCTTCTTCTCAAGCACCGCTCCGCTGGGCACCGCCGTCTCAAGCACCGCTCCGCTGGGCCCTTCATCTCAAGTACCGCTCCGCTGGGCCCTTCATCTCAAGCACCGCTCCACTGGGCCCTTCCTGTCATGCACCGCTCCGCTGGGCACCGCCGTCTCAAGCACCGCTCCGCTGGGCCCTTCTTCTCAAGCACCGCTCCGCTGGGCCCTTCATCTCAAGCACCGCTCCGCTGGGCACCGCTGTCTCAAGCACCGCTCCGCTGGGCACCGCCGTCTCAAGCACCGCTCCGCTGGGCCCTTCCTGTCATGCACCGCTCCGCTGGGCACCGCCGTCTCAAGCACCGCTCCGCTGGGCCCTTCTTCTCAAGCACCGCTCCGCTGGGCCCTTCATCTCAAGCACCGCTCCGCTGGGCCCTTCATTTCAAGCACCGCTCCGCTGGGTCCTTCCTGTCATGCACCGCTCCGCTGGGCACCGCCGTCTCAAGCACCGCTCCGCTGGGCCCTTCTTCTCAAGCACCGCTCCGCTGGGCACCGCTGTCTCAATCACTGTTTATGGTTCACTGTGCCCACCATGCCTCCTCCTTGAACAGTGGAGACTGTCATCCACCTTATGGACTGTCGCTTTGCACTCCCCAGGATGGTCCAGTGGGCAGCCCACCCACTGTAGAGACATTGAGAGACTGTGGCTTTGCACTCCCCAGGATGGTACAGTGGGCAGCCCACCCACTGTAGAGACATTGAGAGACTGTGGCTTTGCACTCCCCAGGATGGTACAGTGGGCAGCCCACCCACTGTAGAGACATTGAGAGACTGTGGCTTTGCACTCCCCAGGATGGTACAGTGGGCATGGTGGCTCCTCGTGGATCTGGCGTCGTGGACTCATGTGGCTGTGGTGCCCCCCCCTTCCCTTCCCCCTGAGGTGCCTGTAGTTTTTACATCTGATGCCCCTGCAGTGTTCTCTCCAAAGGACTCAGGTCTCCTGTGTGGGCTTTGCCCTTATTTCTCAAGACTTTGGCCCACGGACATGATGAATTCGTAGGATGTGCAGGACTTGGTACTTCAGTTATACACTGATGTGTATGTCATTAGTTTTGTTGTGAATATCTTTCATGGTTGTACGATAATTTTCTGGAGCTTTTTGGTACATAAATATTTATTCCAAATTTGATTATGTCCTAGCATTTTTCAGGGGTGTTTGGGTGGTGTCACTGTGACTTGTTGCTCTGCATTGGTGTGTACATAGTTGGGGGGGGGGTCGCATATGTGTGTGCCCGTAACCTTTCGTCCTCCCCCTCCCGTGTGTCGTAGTTGCAGTACTCACCGTTGTCGTCTGCGCCGGACTTCGTACTCGTGGTAGATGAGAAGGTAGACGAGAGCAGGTAGGATGTTTAATTCGGGTTCCATGCTGTCCTCCTTCCTCCTGGAGTGCGTAGTGGTGAGCGTTTTCCCATCCGTAGTCTGTTTCCGCCGTGTTTTTATCGGCGGTGCTCCCGCCCCGGAAAAGGTGGCGGATTGGTGAGTTGGAATAGTGTGGGCGGTACATTGGCTGCCGCCTGGCTGTTGGCGGTGACCGCCGCGCTGTTTGTTTGTACCGCCGTGGCGGTCGGAGTGTTAAAGTGGCTGTCTGTGTTGGCGGTTCCCGCCAGGGTCAGAATCCCATATTTTTTACCGCCAGCCTGTTGGCGGGTTGGCCGCCGCTTTAACACCGACCGCCAGGGTTAGAATCACCCCCATAGTGTCATCTGCTATTGATATCACTCAGACAGACTTGTCCCAGTTATATCATGGGCAAACATAGCTACGTTCCATCATGCAGCTAGGTTGGACATTACAGACACCGAAAAGTGGGCGCATTCCATGGAAGTATATTAATGGGAGTGAATTCTTCACTGCCTTTAATGTTTCCAAGGAACAAGCAACAATGGCTAAAAGGGAGGCTAGTTTCACCCTGCTTCAAGTAGAGAAGTTAGATAAGTTGCCCTTCACGGTAGCAGAGAGTCCTTCAACTATATGGCTCTTACATGGCATCATTAATTTACCGATTTCGACCTTTCGTTTCTCGAGCTGCCTGAAACATCTTGCAGTGGGAAGATTAGAGCAACTAGGAGATAGCTTTATTAAGGAAGAGTGGGAGTTGCCCTTTGACTATAGATGTCTGAACGGCGAAAAGGTGGTCTTTCTTAGCGGTAGCGAATGTGAGACTGGTGTTCGTCATTCTATGATATGCAAGCAGGTGTCTCTTCATGGTCTTTGCAATGCGGGGTTCGCGAATTTGGCCTTTTTTCTGAAGGGTACTCCTGTCCCCTTGATTCACCCGGTATTTCATGTACTTTCCAATGGAAGTTATGTGGTACTGAACGATCAAAGTTGTTTTGGCATGCGATCAGGCATTGCCTATGCAATCTCGGTCTCGAAGGTCGTTACGTGTTGTGGAAATGTTTTGTTTCCCCCCACACGAGAGACAAAAGTATCTGACATGTGGCCCCACATAGATATTAATACTGTGAACTATGACAAGCTGAGTAGGCTAAAGGCGTTCTTGTTTCAAAAACAGGTCGCCTTGACATCCGCAAAGGAGACGTATGCTCTCTAGATTGCGAGATCATCAGCCGAGATACAATCCCTTTTAAATACCAACTTCCCCAAACACTTTGGAGAACTGGTATCCAGAATATTCAATGCTTCGAGCACCACTGGGATTGTTCATTTCTCTAAGGCTGTCGGGTCTGGTTTCGTGTCCATCTTCCAGACTGTCTTCGGAGTCATCCCATCAGCCATCCATTCTCTCTTTTCAAGTGTGTTTGGTGGCTTTCCGATTATTTTGGCTTTGATTGGCGGACTACTACTGCTATTTCTTCTGATTCGCAGTGGTTGTTTCTTTCCAGCAACGCTGAGCAATGGAGCCGCTCCCACCAACTCCACTGTGCCATGAGCGCATGGTTCGGATCTTCAGTGCACCTTTGCTGGTGGTACTGGAGCATGACTGGTAGTTGTCATTTCGGCCCCTTCTCTGGTGCGTAAAACCAGTTTTCCACTGCATATGGTGTCTCTTTGAACATCTGCCTATGGTCTGTCTTGCTGTTGCACCGACCTCTCCTGTGGACCACAAACTGCTGATGTCCCTGTTGAGGGTTCATACACGGTCATGCCCCTTGAGACTGAGGTTGCTCCGCAAGGCCACCGATGAGCCTTCCATTTTGAGATCTATCATGGACGAGGACACTGTAACGGATAACGATACACCAGGAAATACGGCTCACTACTGCTCTGTGGATCTGTTTGTCCGCCCAGCACTCGACTTGACATCAGATGATGTTGACTCATTTTTTAGGTCCTTGGTTGGTGACTTCGATGACATTCTTCAAGATCATGCGTACAGCAAATAATTTGATGAATTGACTTGCCATTCCTGATTCCAAATCATGCATTTAGATTGACTTTGCTTTTGCACGCTGTGCTTGTCGTGGTTGACATTAACATCTCTGTATGTGTTTTAGCAGATTTGTTTTAATATGTTTTTAACACATTCTAAAGATTTCTTTTAGATTGGTTTTTTTTCTCTCTTTTAGCTTTTAGTTCAGAACAAGTTTTAGCATTTGGGTTCCTGTACCTTCGTCATACCTGTTACGGCAATGGGGAGGGTGTAGTGAATCCTAGTTCGTTTTCATGGGATAAGAGGAGTTAGCTTAGCCTCTGGCTCGCAGACTCTTGCCCCGTCTCCTAGTGACTTTTAACCTACTTAGCTTGCTCTGTCTTAGCCCATTTAATTATGTATTTCTTCTAAGATGGCTGCCTTGTTTATAGATAGGCCACTTGTTATGGGTAACATTATCAGTGTCACCGCGCCAAGGCGTCAAGATCAAGCACCAAAGACAAACAAACAGTAGGTGTTCACACTTAGGGATTTTCCCTCTCTATACTTTCGAGGGATTGTTTATATTAATTGCCGTCCCAAGCATGTCTGTTATCTATTGTTTAGGAACACACCTACGTCAGGGGTCCTGGTAGATCTGTATAAATACATCACACTTTAGACAGATAATCAGAGGGATTCCGACCAGAGGGCATCGCCACCATCGCTGATACCGATGCTGCAGTCGTCTTGACGCTGACCCAGTCTTCGTGTCCCTGCGGAGTCTGAGATAGAGACCTCATTCCAAGGTAACAAGGGTTGGGGGCTCCTCTCATGCACATGGCCTTGGCAGATTAGGATTAACAAACCAAGCTCTCCTTTAGGTAGGAGGTTGGGCCTTTCACATTAGGGTATTAGGGCATATTACATCTCATATATCTTTTCTACGTATTGCAAGATGGTGGGGGTCTTTGTAATAATGACTCTCGTCTTCACAATTCTGTTTCTTGCATTATTCATTAACCTAATCATTGCAGCCCATGCAACTTATCGCAAATTGCAGTTATGTTAAATAAAAACTATTAAAACTCTACTGCATCTTTGTCATTGCCTGTGTTTGTATTAGACATGATATATCTGTGAGAAAGGAATAGTCTCCATTTAACAGCGACACTCCCTGAGATGTCTTATTCTCAAGTCCATGCATAACAGCTGCCATAAATCACCTTTTACTATTGTGTTTCTGGTGAGGTGCTGCTAGTGAGCCCATAAGGTTGGGACAACAGTTGCGACTTGTTGTAGGAAAGGCGTAGTCGCCTACAAACAGAAGTACTGTCATCCTTAAACCAGCAGTCTTGCTCAGAGCAAGAGTCCAAACTACGACACTGTTAAGATCGAAGCCATGCTGTTAAGTTAATAACGGGGGTCCCCGAGCGCTATGTGGTTGGGGACCTTCGTTATTAACTTAACAGAATTGCTCTCAGAGACCCCATGGTCTCTGAGAGCCCTGTTGTTAAGTTAATAACGGGGGTCCCCAAGCGCTTGTGGTCTGGGGACCCTCGTTATCGACTTAACAGATCTGCTCTCAGAGACCCCGTGGTCTCTGAGAACAGGGCTGTTAAGTTAATAACAGGGGTTGCCGCGCCACAAGCGCCCTGTGACCCCCACCATTAACTATGAATACATGCTCTCGGGGACCGTAGGCTATAAGGCTATGGTCCCTGAGAGCAAGTATTCATAGTTAATAACGAAGTGTGACGAGCCTCACGGGCTTGTCGCCCAGTGCTTCATTTGTAAATGAAAACATGCCGGTGCCAAAAGCCCTTCTCTTAAGCACACACAACTGCAATTAAATGGGGGAACGTGAAATACTGAGGCAGCGTAATCCTGAACCTATCTCGGGCCTCTTTAATATATTTAAAGCCACTCCCTGGACCTTTAGATCACTCAGCAGCTTTCTACCTTCTCCCATTGTGATGCTTTTTTGTTTTCATCGGCTTTCCCAAATGTGACTTTTGCTCGCAGCAAATGCTTAAAGCAGAAGAATAAGTGCTGACCCTCAAAAAAAAAAAAATAGGTGCCAATGCTCAGCACCGGAACCAACAAGCACAAACTAAGCATTGCCTCCACCCGCCAGAATAAGTGCAGGCCCTCAAAAATAGGTGTAAATGCTTACCACCGGAACCAACAGGCACAAATGAAGCATTGCCTCCACCCGCCAGAATCAGTGCAGACCCTCAAACAAATATGTGCAAATGCTCAGTACCGGAACGAACAAGCACAAATTAAACATTGTACCCCGACATCTCGCTACAGTCCTCCTCCAACATACATTATTATCATTTTAAAAAGTGTTTGTAAAGGCAGGCTTTACCTATTCGCTCAGCTATCCGCATATAGTTCTGTTCTTTGCACCAAGTGTCTGAACTCTCAGTGCTACTTTGTGGAGAGTCAAAACTATAGCTCTCAGTAGGCACATTCATTATAAGAGGTATCTTGACAATTTGTATTATTTCCAGAAGGCTGCAAGCACACAAAACTTTTCAGCGTGTGCTTTTAAATAGTAAGCTTCCTCAGTTAACCCCCGCACACTGTCCCATAGGCTTCCCCTGTCCTATGGGGTGTTGGGGTCTGTGAGGACCCCACAAATACTTAAAAAACACAGGACACACCTATACTCCACCTTTAAGGTATTGGCCACTTGGGGTGCTGAGGGATGCAAGGGTTCATGATAGGCACCCCTAGCCCATTCTATCATAATTAAAACACATTGTGCGCACCATAAAAATAGAATATAATAATAACAATAAATACATTTAATAGATAACATGCCCTTAGATAATAGTATTCAAGTACATAGCACATATTACGCTCTGTGTGTACTAGGGAAAGGGGGGCTAGAGATAGCAGCAATTTGGAATTACATTATGTTAGAAATTGGGTTTTAGGTTGGCAGTTAGGTTACCCTCTGTCCAAGCAAGAACCCTTACTCTAGTCAGGGTAAGTCACACACAATCCAAATTGTCCTGTGCCCACCCTCTGGTAGCTTGGCACGAGCAGTCAGGCTTAACTTAGAAGGCAATGTGTAAAGCATTTGTGCAATAAATCATACAATAACACAATATAGCACCACAGAAATACACCACACAGTGTTTAGAAAAATATATAATATTTATCTGGGTATTTGCAGGTCAAAACGATCAAAGATGCAATATGAATTTGTAAAGATATCACTAAAAAGTGATATGAAGTGTCTTAAGTCTTTAGAAAGTAAACAAAGTCTCTTTCAAGCACAAAGTACCTGGTTTGGAGTGGAAAATCTCCGCAGAGGGCAGCAGAAGAGGAGATGCGTGGAAAAATCGTGTGTGCATCGGTTACGCCCCTTCACACACGGACTTGCGTAGTTATTTTTCACTCAGGGAGACGTGAGTCGTTCTATGGGAGGAAAAATGGTGTGTGGGTCGGTTGCACCCCTTCACACACGGACTTGTGTCGTTCTTTTTCACTCGGGGAAGACGTGCGTCGTTTTCCGGCACGCGGACCATCTCCTTCTATGGATCGCGGGACTACCAGATGTCCCAGGGTTTGTGCGTGGATTCTTCGGCTTGTTTTCCGGCTGCGCGTCGTTCCGGGAGGCTGTGCGTGGAATTTTCTTTCTCACGGCAGGCGTCGCGTAGATTTCCCCTCTGGAAGTCGGGCGGCGTTGTCCATGCGAGGCTGTGCGTCGAAGTTCCAGTCGCCCTGTAGGCGTTGCGTCGAGCAGCGTCGGCATGCAGCGATTTTCTCGCCGCGGAGAAAGCTGTGCGTCGAAATTTTCGGCACACAAAGAGTCCAAATGAAAAAGAGAAGTCTTTTTGGTCCTGAGACTTCAGGGAACAGGGGGCAAGCTCTATCCAAGCCCTCGGAGAGCACTTTTACAGCCAGACCAGAGTTCAGCAAGGCAGCAGCCCAACAGCAAGGCATCAGTCCTTTGTAGAAAGCAGACAGGTGAGTCCATTGAGCAGTCAGGCAGTTCTTCTTTGCAGGATGTAGTTTCTGGTTCAGGTTTCTTCTCCAGCAAGTGTCTGATGAGGTAGGGCAGAGGCCCTGTTTTATACTAAATTGTGCCTTTGAAGTGGGGGTGACTTCAAAGAGTGGCTAAGAAATGCACCAGGTCCCCTTTCAGTTCAATCCTGTCTGCCAAGGTCCCAGTAGGGGGTGTGGCAGTCCTTTGTGTGAGGGCAGGCCCTCCACCCTCCCAGCCCAGGAAGACCCATTCAAAATGCAGATGTATGCAAGTGAGGCTGAGTACCCTGTGTTTGGGGTGTGTCTGAGTGAATGCACAAGGAGCTGTCAACTAAACCTAGCCAGACGTGGATTGTAAGGCACAGAAAGATTTAAGTGCAAAGAAATGCTCACTTTCTAAAAGTGGCATTTCTAGAATAGTAATATTAAATCCGACTTCACCAGTCAGCAGGATTTTGTATTACCATTCTGGCCATACTAAATGTGACCTTCCTGCTCAATTCAGGTCAGCAGCTGCCACTTTAACAATGTATGAGGGCAGCCCCAATGTTAGCCTATGAAGGGAGCAGGCCTCACAGTAGTGTAAAAACGAATTTAGGAGTTTTACACTACCAGGACATATAAACTACACAGGTATATGTCCTGCCTTTTACCCACACAGCACCCTGCTCTAGGGGTTACCTAGGGCACACATTAGGGGTGACTTATATGTAAAAAAAGGGGAGTTTTAGGCTTGGCAAGTACTTTCAAATGCCAAGTCGGTCGAAGTGGCAGTGAAACTGCACACACAGGCCTTGCAATGGCAGGCCTGAGACAAGGTTAAGGGGCTACTGAAGTGGGTGGCACAACCAGTGCTGCAGGCCCACTAGTAGCATTTAATCTACAGGCCCTAGGCACATATAGTGCACTCTACTAGGGTCTTACAAGTAAATCAAATAGCCAATCATGTATAAACCAATCAACAGTACAATTTACACATAGAGCATATGCACTGTAGCCCTGGTTAGCAATGGTAAAGTGCCCAGAGTTCAAAAGCCAACAATAACAGGTCAGAAAAAATAGGAGGAAGGAGGCAAAAAAAGTTTGGGGATGACCCTGTCAAAAAGCCAGGTCCAACACATTATAAAAATCTACAAACAGACCATAGTTATTTACCTTCAGTAGAAGCTGGTTTGCACTACCAGTTTGCGTTCTGCCCTTCACATTTTTCTCCTTTACTGGTCTAGGGTAGCCCTGCTCTCCGCAAGCCTCAATTCACTGCTCACAAAAAGAGTTGTGTGAGATGCTTGTGTTTGTGTGGTCCCTATGGAGGCTTTTTATACTCGTTGTGATAAGCTAATTATGCATAAGTATTGTTGAGGGGTGGGCTCAGAAATATATTATGCTTTATGGTTACACTTTCATAACACTACATCAGGGGGGCTACCATTTTCCACGTTGACATCTGTTAGCATGTGTGGGTCACTCTGACTTGCAAAAACAGAGGTTGAAAGTGCACTGTTTGAAATAAGCAGTAACAAGCAGGTCAGATAAGATACTATGGGGGTTGGGCAGCAACTCCTATAGAAAACTACAAATCTGTCTAAAGACAGCCATGGGTCATTCTGAATTGCAAAAACCCTAGGCTGAAAGCTTGCTGTTTGACGTAAGCAGTAACAACTGGGCCAGATAAAATACTAGGGCCCACATATATACTTTTTTAGCGCAGCATTTGCATCATTTTTTGACACAAAAGCGGCACAAACGTACAAAATACAATTGGGTTTTGCAAGTTTGTGCCGCTTTTGCGTAAAAACAAATGACGCAAATGCAGCGCTAAAAAAGTAAAAATATGGGCTTAAGGGTGGTTGTCAGAAAAACCTCTACAAACTACTTATTGGCCTGAAGACCCCCATGTGGCCGGGTAGGCCTCCCTTATCTCCCCCTTACAAATAGCTAACTACTTTAGGTAACTGTGACGTGTGTTTTCAAAGGTCTTGCTCTATGTCCATATACACCTTGCTTGGCCCTTTCTGTGCCTATGGGCTTTTTTTTTTAAAGGTCACCATCGGACATTCCCTTTAGGTGATCCAAGTCTCTGGGGAGGGTGGGGGCTCTGTACTTCCACCGCTCCTCCCACTGAGGAGGCACTTTGCAGCCCAGCCACTCTTTCTGGATTAGCCAGCAGTTTGGAGGTTTGGCCTTACACTCTCAATGCTCTGCCCTGTGAGGAGGCCCACAAGCAGGCACTTGGTCGTGAATGTCTGACATGTCCAGACCTGTCCTCTGAGGCGATGAAGCATGCTGCACACCTGCACAGGTGCCATTTCACACAACCTTTAGACCTAGACACAGGGGCTAGGACCCTGGCACATGACTAACACGTGACCCCCTGATGTCACAACCCACGTGACTCACCTGCACCGAAGTCATTGCCTACGTCACCACAGGGCGGGGGGACCTACGTCATTGCCTACGTCATCAAGGGGAGGGGCACCTGTCAAAAGTTTGATGGAAGGTATCCCCTTATGCTACTAAGGTGTTTTTAAGATGCTATTCATTATCAGCAATGTGTAAGGACAGGCAGCATCCTAAGATAAGCATGACAAAAGTAATTTCCAGAAGAGGTAACCAGACAGCAGAGCAGTGAGATCCAGACATACTTATATTATAAAGGGTAACCTGCCCCAGGACATTTGGGTTGAGGATACTGTAAATTTACTTAGCTGTTATGCTTAGAAAGCCACACAATCTTCAAAATTTTGCTCCTCAATGTTACAAAAGTCCTCAATTCAAT
The DNA here is from genome assembly GCF_031143425.1 of Pleurodeles waltl. Taxonomy (NCBI): domain Eukaryota; kingdom Metazoa; phylum Chordata; class Amphibia; order Caudata; family Salamandridae; genus Pleurodeles; species Pleurodeles waltl. The sequence continues at coordinate 580,509,708 of NC_090437.1, forward strand.
ATGCTCTTTTTCTAAAGCAGCATGTATTTTTTACAATGAAACACTTTTATTAGCATTTCAATTTAGGCTATAGATAAAAATGATAATCTTTAAGTGTATGCTGTAACATTATTTTAACATTTTAGGGATTATCTTTACTGAACAGTTCCTCTAATACAACATATTTTGCCTTTATTGAAAATTCTGATAGTTATTTCTTTGTCACAGAGGCGCAACGCCCTGCGTACACATAACCTTAGTTGTATGTCTTTAAACCTTGCTTGAGTAGTGATTTCAGATATCATCTGAAATCACTGAGAGTCTATACATCCATTTTATAGCTTTTTGGTTTGTTTACTTCAGTGAACAAACACTACCCACTGTGCTCTTCTTTTATGCCTGGAGTCATGGCTCCATTACATTAAGTAACGTTCAATCTCCATAGCAGAGTTCTATTTGTCTTTCATTAAGTGTAAAGGTCCTTGCCTGGTAGTTAATGTGCGTACTGATGCCATCTGTCAAAGCCTGGGTGTCTGGCTATTATCCTTTGCCGTCCTATTGGTTTATCGTCAATATTCCAACAAAGCAGCTCTGCGTAAACCGAAAGTAGAAAGAAAATAGTAACTAAAAGTTTAAGCTTCCAGCTGTCAGTACAATTAGTGGGAAAAACACATTGATGCGGTCCGATGGGGCTTTGCAGGCTTCTAGAGCTAGTTTTCTTAGGAGTTGCCCTTTCAAACTTGTAAAAAACAAATAATTTCTTTCAAACATATAAGTAACGTTCTGAACTTGGGATTCACGTGGGCACTTTGAAGGTCAGCATGTCTCTTGCTTCCTCTCAAAAAGCAATTTGCAGTGTTAATAGTAACTGGAAGACATCTCTTTGTTATTTTCAGTTTGTTAACTGTGTTTATACGCAATCGGTATTTGTGGGTGTCCTTGGGACTGGAACATAAAAAGTTTCCGTTTCAAAAAAAGGTCAACATCAGTTTATTTCTGTTTATTTCTGTAATTCTCTCTAAAGAGAGATAACATTAATGCCCATAGTTTTCATAGATTATAATCTCATAATTTCAGGATAGGGGCTGCCAAGTGTTCCTATGAAAACGCGATTTCATTCACAATGATTTAGTAATGTATATATTCTAGCCCAAGAGCCCGGACACGAGAATTGATTTTTACAAATTCGATAGTGATTTAAGATTTAAAGTGAAAAAATCCTTCTCCAAAAGCATAAACCACACAGTTTTGCTATGGTAAGAGCTGATTTAGTAGTGAAAATAGTGGAAATATAATGGAAGCATAAACAACGCTGGCATTCATTATCGAAATACAGAGTAATAAACCATATTTATGTATTTTATGCTTATGAGAAAATGTTGTTTGAACTAATGTGTGGTCACGTTGGGCGTAAAGTAGAAAAAAACATTTAGCATCAGAGAGAAAGAATACCTCGCGAAAAGGAACTTGAGCACATTCTGCCTAGTTTCACTACTTGTCCTGACCTTCAACGAGCCCGGACAAACACCAGAATTCCAATTTTGGGATACAGTGCCACTAATATGTTTCTGAATGGGCATTAAAATATGTTTCATCGTGAGATACACATATAAGTAAAAAAATATTTAATTACCCGATACTAATTGCTTAAAGTGCAACAGAAAGATAATTGTTGAATGAAACGCGTGTTTGCAAGAGTAGGAAATGCCATCTTCCTGTGTTGTATTATATAATGTTCTTCTGATGCAATTTGGTCCTATGCTGAAGCCTAAGGTCTGGCTAACAGTCCATAAACTGTATGTACTCTACCTCTAGTTTAATTCAGTGTTACTAGCGTTAGTGCAGGATTGCTGGAAAGAGGTAAATATTATTAAAGCCTACAAAGGAAGTCGGTGGCCCACGTGGAGGGGTCGAGGTAGCTTTTCTGCTATTTGTTTTATAGGGTATACAGAAAAATAGTAACCGTTCTTTTTCTACATCCTACCATAAGTCTCTTGTGGGGTTATCAAACTAGGACTGTGTGTAGGATTGAAAGTTCCAGGTGCAATACATCAGTACAAACATGCTAGCGGGCCTAGTCCTTAGTAAGTAAACTTACAAGGGGACGCGTAAAGGTCGATGAACCTTTTGGATCGCATGGAGTATCCTAGTCAAGCGGTAACCAATGGATCATCTATAAACATAGCAATCAACATTAAACATCAAAAAGCCTATTTACTAAGAAAATATCATTACTCTTAATAAGGTTAATCATTTTTATTCCCTATTAGTTACATTTCTAATGAAAAACCTTTATTCGACTTTAGTGTTAGTCAAAATGTATTAGCATCATAAGCAACTATTCACCAAGAATTATTGATAAGCAAAAACGAACATCAACAGTAGTCAGCAAATTCCTTAACATTTGAATAATTCAGCAATGCAAGTCAGTCTGTAAACTGTCACCGTTAAGTCACCCTTGTCAGCCTACCTAACTCAAATTAGCATCAGCATGTGGGTCTGCATGCGGAAACAATTTAGACAAAAATCATTAAATTGGAAAAATCTATGTAGAGAGAGAAAAAAAACAATTTAAAACAGTGTAGTTGGTACCTAGAAGAAAAACACACGTTAGTCACATACATTGTTATAGCTACCGATCCAAGATAGACCAGCAACGAGTTAGTCTTCGTCTCCAGGTCATCAGTCATCCGCAAGTATCAGGCTCACAGAAGGTAAGCCCAATTAGCAGCACTTCGAACAGCGTCTCCTGACGTCATCAACTTTCGGCTCTCCACTCTGATTTTCCTTCCCTTGTCATGACTTTTTATTAAGGTCTCTCAGTCCGTCCCACAAATTGCTAATTGGTCAACCTCATCAGGGGTTATGATTCTAACCTGTAGTTTTTGTTTACCACTTGTTTGCATTGGTTCAAGCATCAAGTTCCATTAATGTAATTGGTCCTTCTGTCAATGAGAAACATCATACGGCTCTTCAGGTAATGAAATTGTTGCCCACAGTCTTTTAGTCAGTGCCTCTATTGTTCAAGTCCTGGGAAAGTACGTTTAGCCTACTCTACACATAATTGTATCAATTGGTCCTTATCATCTCCTGTCCTCTGGTACATTTACAGAAATTTCTAGCAGAGCCCGTCTGAACTCTGTGCAGTTCAAGGTCCTTTTCTACAGTTCCAGTCCTCGGCAGCTCATCGCGTCTCTGCATTTAAGCAAGTAAGGCCCAGCGCCGACCAGGCCTCTAGTTTGGCTAAGTTAAGAATATGAAGCACCACAAAACATAGGTTATACATTCAAATATGACATATTAGTACATAATTTTTTATATTTTTCATTATTTTAGCATTGTTAACACATATGGTGACCACTCCCCATGGGCACGTTTTACTCAGACACGTTATTTTCAATTATTAGTTTCTTTTATCAATATTTCTCATTAGTATGTATACGCAAATCATTAGAAATTTCTAGTATTAGCATATCTGCTCCAACAGTCCCTCTTCTAATGACTAAATATGTCATCACACCTTTCCCTTGTCAATCATCTTACAAATTACTTTCAGCTACATTTTGATCTCTTCTCCTTACATTTTCACTGTAGATTCTTCTTCTGGGTTGTTATTCCCTCCTCTGATCATTTGTAGCCCTATTTAATTTAATTTTTTGCCATCATTTACATGCCCCCCATAATCCTAATATAGCAATGATCACAATTAATATTCCTTGGACAATTTTCCACAGTATCCCACCCCAAATTTGACTAAACCAATTTCCCACAATAGCAAATCCATTTCTAACCTTTTCCCAAACTCCTGGTTCCTTCAGTTCCTTCAAATCCTTACTTGCATTAGTTAAATTAGTAAGCTAATCTTTTATCTCTTTCTCGTTCTCAGGTATATACGAACAGCAGTGCCTTGCATTAACCATTTTACAGACTCCTCCATCCTTCGCCAATATTATGTCTAAAGCAAGCCTATTTTCAAGTGTCATAGCTCTATCCGCAGCTAATTCAGTGTTTAGTAAAAGTATGGCTCCTGTAAAATTGGTTAACATATTATCTACTATAGTAGATAGTTTTCGTATCATATTTGCATTCAATATATCTCCTACAGAAAGAATTCCCCCACAATTGCAGAGGCTGTCTCTCTCCTTTGTCTCATCTGGTGTAACTCAGTCATTTTTGGTACCTTTCTCAAATCATCTATTTGATAAATCTTAGGAAAAACTATTTCCAAGTAACATGTCCCATACCATCCTGTAGGAAGACGGTAATAAGCATTAAGTCCACAAATATAATATATTCCAGGAATCACAGGGTCTGCACCATTCAGCATAAATGTCCATTTACTCTGAAACAAAAACACATGTCTACATTCCCTCGTTCCCACAAATAAAGTGTCAGTGCGTGATTTTGGCCTATATATACAAAGCTTCCCTACATGCAATTCATCTAAGGCTAATTTTCCCTTGTGTTTTAATAGCAGTGTAAGCATAATCATTCTTGTAAGTTCTTTTCTCTAACCCTTTCTCTAGTTTCTCTTTTAGTGCTTTTCTCCTGTTGTCAGTATGCCCAATAAAGCTCGTTTCCATAGGTGTTAATAAGCAAGTTAAATTGTTATGATGCGCATAAGCCGTGCCAAAGGTCAGTGTAGGCTTGAAGAATCCTCTAACTAATACTATATCATGATCCTTAGCTATCTTACTCAAATATCTAATTATAGGAACAAAAGAGAATAGCATGTCATAATTTGAGTAAAAATATTGTATATACTCCTGATTATAGAATCGAGTTAGTAGCAAACTACAAGTTATAGTCAGAGGTAGACTATGGTAAGTGACCCCTTCTTCCACAGAGGAAGGTATTTGCATACACACAAGACAATCCCTTGCATCCATTGTTTCCACATACTCAATAAATGATAAAAAACGTTAGAAGACAACTCTCTCTTTGCGTTAGTATAATCATGCAAATATTGCTCATCCAACCTAAACCTCTCCACAGCTTCCAGTGTAGTAGTCTCAAGCACAGATGCAACCTTAGCCTCTCTCATCTCATGAATTGACATTCCAACAATCATTATTATGAACAATATTCTACACACAATCGCCATTCCTACACTCAAATATCTACAATACCTAATGTTCCTAATGTTATTATCTAATCCAGCCATGATCTGTAAAGAATCAGAAAGCAGATTTAACTCTTAATTATTATGCAACACGAAAAAAAAAAATATATATATATATACTTCTTTTTCACGCTTCAGCTTCACACAACAAGACCCTTTTTTCTTCCTTTGGCAAAAATCGGTTAGCAGTTGGTCACCTCCAGGATTCTAAGTGTCATATCAGGCTATTAGTGTCTCTTCCGGTAAAATCAATAATCTCAGTTTCTTTTTCCTTTGCTCATGACTCAGTCTACTGATTTTCTCCTTCAGGTTGCATCAAAATACTGATTTGGAACTTCTCTGTCAAAGCAAAAAGACATAAACTTGTTTTGCCAATCACTTGTTGTGGCATATGCCCACTCTGGTCCTGCGTATCTTCGATTTGCTACTCTCTTTCTTTTCAACCTCCTTTATCCTGTCAGTTCTCCATCACACAGTTCATCTTTCTTTGTGGTGTCTATTTCTTCCTCTATTGTCTCATTTATAACCAAGGGCCAGATGTAGCAAAGGTTTGCGACTCGCAAACGGGCAGAATCGCAATTTGCGACAGTGCAAAATCGGAAATGGGATGCAAAAAGCCCATTTCCGACTCGCAAAAAGCGATGTGCCCCGTTTGCGAGTCGCACCCGTTGCGACCCCCTTTTGCGACCCGCAATGTGCGTGTCGCAATTTGCGACTCGCAAAGCTTATGCAATTGCAACTCGCAAATTGCGACTAGTCGCAAAAAACCCAGTTTGCAAGTCGCATTTACCACTAACTCAGAGCAGGTGGTAACCATTACCAAAGTATAAAAGGAGACCCAGAAGGCATCTGGGTCACTCAAGATGGCGGACATATACCTGATAGCAGTGAGGAGGAGAGTCTACGCAGCCCAGCAGAGGAGGAGGAGGGGCCACAGACAGGAGAAGATATATAGAACAAGGCAGACCCTTTTCCAGCAAACTGAAGAGGAGATCTATGATAAATACCGCCTTAGCAGCGCTGCCATTCTAGAATTAATAGATTTACTAAAACCACAGCTAGAACACAAGACCCTGCGTGGCTGCGCCATCCCTACGCATGTGCAAGTACTATGCGCACTGCACCTCTTGGCATCAGGGAGCTATCAGGGGGTCATTGCCGTGGCAGGTGGGGTATCCCAAAGTGCAGTGTCAAGGTTCCTCAGGGCATTCCTAGATGCCTTAGTAGCGCACAGGTCTCAGTTCATATACTTACCAAGGAATGAGGCAGAAATTAACAGCACGAAGCTGGACTTTTAGCGCATTGCCCACTTCCCCCAGGTCATTGGATGTGTAGATGGGACACACATTCAAATATGCCCCCGCTAATCTGGAACATATTTTTCGCAACAGAAAGTGTACCCACTCACTCAACATACAGGTTGTTTGTGATGCCCATTACGTCATCACGGACATCGTAGCTAAGTTTCCAGGCAGTACCCATGACTCATACATTTTTAGACATAGTGGGATCCATCAACGCCTGGAACGTGGGGAGTTTGGAGACGGATACCTCCTAGGTAGAGCTGCATACACCTTGCAGACACACACACAGGTCACTGTGCACGACTATCTGGACTTACTAACAGTGTACTTTTGTGCCCAACAGGTGACAGTGCATATGCTCTAAGGCCATGGATCATGACTCCATTTTTAACACCCAGCAATGAATCAGAGAGGCAATACAACAGTGCGCATAAGAGGACCAGGAACCTGATCGAGCGCACCTTCGGACTCCTGAAGGCAAGATTCCGATGCCTCCACCGCAGCGGAGGCGCCCTCCAATACACCCCCATTACCGCCTTCAAAATTGTGGTCGCATGCGCCATCCTCCACAACATAGCCACCAGACATGGGCTACCTCTCACCCCTGCAAGACTCAGATCCTGATGAGGAAGAGCAAGAACAACCACACCGCCATCATGGGGATAGGAGTCTAGCTAATCAAGGCAGACTGAGACGGGAACACATTGCAACGCAATATTTTGGACGGTACGTGTAAACTCCCACCATACTCACCCATTAACCAGACACTCCTTTTGTTAAGTGGAAGAGAAATAACTGTTTTAATAATGTAATGGATGAACTATATACATGATTCAATTGTCCATGGGCAGGGAAATGCCAACCACTCATGTGGCACATTAAAGCCATGTGCCACATTTGTTTGTCCGGGCTGTTGGCTAACTTCTCCTGCCCCTCCTGCCAGCCTGGCTGGTCCCAGCCGCATCTATGGTGCTCTGCCTCCCACTCCTTAGCACCCTACTGTCAGTGGCAGATACACTGCTCACTGTGGAGCCCTCTTCACTATCTTGAGGTGTTTCCCCGGTGGCCCTCGACATCTCACGTGTCTCCATTAGTTCAATGATATGTGTGAGACGTCCCAGGCCCCTGGCAACATCCCCAGCAAAATGGCCCATCTCAATTTGCAGGCCAACTGTCCTCCTCGACAGGCCTGTTGTGTTGATGGCTAGCCTGCCGATTGATGTGGCCATCCTGTCCAGTCTTAACATAATCTGCCTATCCCTGCGCCGCCCAGCCTCTGCCTGACCCAGCAGTCCGGCCGCCAGTTCCCTGATGGCAGAGGCAATGTCCCCAGTGTTCTGGCACATCAGGTCCATCCGCCTGTTGAGGTGCCGCATGCTTGCCTGGTTTTGTCTTTCAATGCGGTGCAGCACCCCACTGATCCTGCCCAATGTTGTGTTTTGCAGGCGCTGACCCCGCAGCAGATGTGCCTCACTGCTGGTTGGAGGATGAATCCGGATATCAGTCGCTCTTGCCCTGCGACGCCTGCGCAGTGGTGGCTGCCCTGTCCTCGCACCTGTATCCTCCCTGGCTGTTGCTGGAGCAGCTCCTGGCGTTGCTGTTGCAGCAGGCGTTACAACTGCAGGAATGTTGCTGACTGTGCATGTTGGGGTGCTGGAGGGTCCTGGGGTGTCCTCCTGGGCCTGGGTGCTTGGGGTGTAGGGGGTGTCTTGCTGGAGACCTGTGGGACATGGGGAACACACTGTCAGTGTCTAGTATCTGTTGCACAATTCCTAATAAACATTTGCCTGTGCACTGCCTATTGGACTACATTTCCCATAATGCATCATTCTGGCTTTTTCTACCCTGAAATGGAGCTAATTTGGTTGTGCATGCACATGTGTACATGGTGGGTGGGGTTTGACATTGATAGGGGTACAGGCTTATCACATGGTACTCACCGGTTGATGTGCTGGGCTCTGAAGTGTCCAGGTCCCCAAATCCACACACTGCCTCCGGCTCAAAGGTTTGCTCAATCCTGTCTTCAAGGGGTGTGGGTGGTGGCACAGATGATGGTCCCCCTCCAGTGCCTCTCATCTCCCGGAGCCTTTCTGCCACCCTCTCCTTGGTCCGGGAGCGGAGGTCATACCACCTCTTCCTTATGTCCTCAATTGTCCTGTGGCTCACCCCGAGGGCATTGATTTTCTCCTGCATTTCCTGCCAGATTTTTCTTTTGGTGGCCTCTGGAACAGTGAGGGCAGCTCTCCCAAAGAGCTCATCATGGTGCTGACAACATTCTTCTGTCAGCACCTCAAGCTCCCTCTCTGAGAATTTAATTTTCCTTTTTCGGGGGGTTCCCTCCATGGCTGCTGCAGCTAGCTCAGTGTGCAGACTGGCAGTTGTAAAAGGGTGTGGTCCAGCCTCCTCCCAGGTGTATTTGTTAACTTCCTGGCTGTGATGTCATCATCATGTGCCAGGAAGTGTTTCCAGAGTGTTTTGGTGTGCTTTCTGGAGTGTTCTGCTGCACCTGCAAGCAATTTTGAGGGAACTCGCAATTTGCGACACCAACTCGCTAATTGCGAGTTCGTTTTTTGCACACTCGCAAACAGCGACCTCGCAATCTGCGGACTCGCACACAGCGTTGCGAGTCCGGATGCGAGTCGCTAAATCGGACCGGTTTCTTTCCTGGCATACCAATTTGCGATTCGCATTTTGCGAGTCGCATTTTGCGAGTCGCATTGACTCGCAAAATGCGACTCGCAATTTTTTTGTTTCCTACACCTGGCCCTTGGTCCTTGTGCTTACACTTGTCCCTTGTTCTGGATGCAATCAATAAGTCATCAATGTACTGCACAAGAGTCGATTGGCAGGGTAATTCCAATGACTCCAAATTCTTCTTTAGAATCTGATTGAAAAAAGATGTTGACTCCGTATACCCTTGTGAAAGCCTGCAACAGCTATAGACTTTATCTAGAAATTTGAAACTGAAAAGAAACTGACTATCCTCATGAAGTGGCACCGAAAAGAAAGCTTGTGACAAGTCAACCACCATGAACCACTCTGCCTCACAAGAAATCTGAAACAGTATCACTTCTGGATTTGGTACAATCGGACAGCACTGAACCACCATGTCATTCACTTTTCGCAAGTCCTTTACAACCCGTACCTTCCCACATGGCTTTTTCAGTCCCATTATCAGTGACTTACAGGGCTTCTCAACACTTCCTTTAGAACTCCCTGTTTCAGGAAATCTCCAATTATCTGCAGCACTTTCATCATCACATCCTGTGCCATGTTGTACTGTGGAAGTTTCGAAAACTCAACATTCAGCTTCAAAGTGAATTTAATAGGTTCCACTCCTTTGATCAATCCCACTGCCTTTCCTGTCAAATCCCAAACCTTCTCCTTTATGGTTCCCTGCAGGTCTGCATGCAACTCCTTTATAGTAAACATCGGAAAAATTTCAGTCAATGGGTATTCTTCATAAGAATTATTGAGTACCATGGCTGACGCCTGTTCTTCCTCATCATCACTATTTGTTTGGACTTCTATCCCTGCATCTGTGCAATTTATGGAACATTTGATCTTGCACAACAAATCTCTGCCTAACAAGGACACAGGACTTGAGTCACACACCACAAATCTATGCAGTCCCAAATAATTTCCAATTTCGACTTGCACTGGTTCTGTGATAGGGTTCGTTAACTTCCTATTCTCCACTCCCATGACCTGAACTGCCCTGCCGGAAAGGGGTAAATTGGGTACTTCCACACTCCTCACTGTGGAGCACGTGGCTCCAGTGTCAACCAAGAACGAGACATTATGTCCCATTACTTTTCCCTTCACAAAAGGCTCTCTCTGATCTACCTCTAGGGACGCAGCAAGAATGCAAGCTCCTTCATCCGAACTGTCACTCATCCATTCATCATTTATTTCATCCTCACTGTGAAATGGAAACTGGTGTACTGTATTGTTAATACTGTCTGGTCTCTGACCTGTGACCTGTTGAGTAAGCATAACTTGTTTCTGCTCCATCGGTGCTTGGGGTATGTGCATTTGCTGTCTAAGCACCATAGAAACCTGCTGCTGTACTGGTGTTAGAGAAGTACCAGAGGCACCTGCAACTGTTGTACAGGCAAGAAATTCTAACCTCGATTTTGAGCATTCGGAACTATGCCCCTCATTCTTGGGACCCTTACAGTTTGAGCTGCAGCAACATCACTTTGCTGAACCATTCCTTCCTGCACCATCAATGGGCACTCCCGCTTCCAGTGTCCCAGGTTTCCGCACAAATGACAACATCCTTTTCATGCCCTGCATGTCATTCTGAACAACCTCAGTGCTTAGATCCAGACCACGCATCATATCTATCCCTTGTCCTCTACCCCTCACTTGAGGTTGAAACATGACAGCTCTCTGTTGTGGCGGCATTGGCGCCGCTAAAGCTCCTTGTACTCCTGATTGTTCTGCCTTAATCTGTATCACCATTGCCTTTTCTTTCAACTTCTTTTGTTTCAATTCGATCTCATCACTACAATATTTACCATACTGCAGTACCTCATCAATCGACTTTGCCTGCCAGCGAATTAAATGATTCTTAATCATCTGCCCTACTTCAGGTCTCAACCCTTCAACAAATCTAAATACAAAATGCAACATGTCTTTTGGTTCGACCGCTTCCTTGCCACTGTACTCCTTGAAGGCCTTTAACAACCTTTCATAGTAAGTATGTACTGACTCTTTAGTCTCCTGGACTGTCCTGTCAATCCTCTGCCAATCAATATTTTTAGGAGCAATCCTAGTCTTCAGGAACTCAATCACCTTATAATAATTCTTCATTACCTCAGGTGATGGGGCACCTGTAATCTTGTTCCTTTCAGGTTCACTCGTTGGCCAGTCTACTTCCCTCTTACATTCCACCCACAAGTGGGTTGGCACAACTATCTCGAATAAGGTATTCAAGTCTTCCCACAAACACTTAGAGAGTTTCACGAACCTCTCAGTCTGCTGATACCATTCAACTGGCATCTCTCTCAATCTGTGATAATCATTTGTAAAAGACAATGGGGGTCATTACAACATTGGCGGTAAAAGCCGCTTACCGCCGGTCAGAAGACCGCCAATAGACCGCCGCGGAATTCCGCCACAGCAATTATGACCCACATCTCGGAATCCGCCGAAACTCAGACACCCACACAAGTCCGCCACACCAAAGGTCAGTGTTAAACTGGCGAAAACAAAACCTCCACCTCCACGCCAACAGAAACACGCTCATGCTATTACGACACACGAATCCACGCGGCGGTCTTTCAACCGTGGTATTCCATTGGCGGTACACACCGCCGCGCTCAAAATACACACACATCTCCAAAACACCACCACATTGGACATTTCGAAATACACACACCTGATACACATACACACACCACTCCCACACACCCAACACAATATAAAACACACACCCACATCACCCACAAACCCCTACGACCAAAAATACAGGAAGAAGGCCAGACAGAGCACAGAATAGACAATACCACCACACAGAGGCATACAACACCATCACCCACACAACATCCACGCACAAAACACCACACACCACTACACATCACTACACTCATTACCACATACACCACCTCACACACACCACCCCATGGCACGCCAAAGACACCCCCGATTTTCCGAGGAGGAGCTCAGGGTCATGGTGGAGGAAATCCTACGGGTAGAGCCACAGCTATTTGGATCACAGGTGCAGCACACCTCCATAGCCAGGAAGATGGAGCTATGGCGAAGAATAGTCAACAGGGTCAAAGCAGTGGGACAACACCCAAGAAATCGGGAGGACATCAGGAAGAGGTGGAACGACCTACGGGGGAAGGTGCGTTCAGCGGTCTCCATGCACAACATCGTGGTACAGCGGACTGGCGGCGAACCTCCACCTCCTCCCCCACAACTAACAACATGGGAGGAGCAAGTCTTCACCATCATGTATCCAGAGGGCCTCGGAGGAGTCGGTGGAGGAATGGACACTGGTAAGTCAAATCTTAGCTATCAGATCCCCCACCCTACCTGCATGCTATCACACACCCCCACCCTCACACCCTCCCCTACCACTCCAACTCCACACTAATGTACTAAGAACACAAACCACACATCCCAACAACAAGCCCTGCATGACACAACTAAGCATGGTCACCCCTCACCAAAGCATGCTCACTGCACATACCCAGAACAACCCCCTAACCATCATCCCACAAGCCCCCACACAGGAATGCTAGCACTGGGGTACACGCTCACCCACCCATTGCACACCATGACACACACACATGCAATAATCATGCTCTTATGCCCCTGCAGGATCACAAAGGACCGTCAACACAGCGGAGGGTCCAGACATCTCCACTCCACCCACAGAAGAGGCCCACAGTGACGATAGCAGCTCTGCCCTACTGGAGCCTGATGACCAGCCCGGACTATCGTGGGCCTCGGGACAGTCGGTTCCCCTTGCACAGGCACAGCCCAACACTGACCTTCCACCCTCTGGTAACACCAGCACCGCACCCACCCAGTGGGCCCAAACCTCCGTACCCAGGACAGGTCAATCAGCTGTGTGTCCACCACTACAGGGAACCCAGGATAACCCACCACCCCAACAACAACAGGGACCTGGGGGCAGTGGTAGTGGGCACATGGTCTAGGGGACGGAGGCACAGGAACACAGGGGAACTGGGAGGGCTGCTGTGCGACAGGGGCCGGACAGGCCAAGGGAACCCAATCTCCACGAGGCCCTATCCTCCATCATGGGAGCATACCGCCACTCCCAGGAGACGATGGCGACGGTCCTGGTCAAGTTTCAGGAGACCCAGCGCCTGCAGGAGGAACAGTATTTGGGCTTCAGGGAGGAGCTCAGGACCATCAGCTCCACCTTGGGCACCATCGTAGGGGTGCTGAAGGACATACAGCAGACCTTGAGGGACACCGTGGCACTCCAAGGGGCCCCTGACACTAGCATGGATGATGAACTGCCCACCACCTCCGCCGGCGCTAGTGGACAGGAGGCACTGCCACAGGACCACAACACCAGCACCCTACCCCCTGCAGACGGACAACCACCACGCAAGCGGTCCCTGAGATCCAGGAACAGGACAGAGCAAGATGGCAAGCCAGGAAATGACACCACCCTGATTGTCCCCCCACCGTCCCACTTTGTTACCCTGTCCATACTTTAACTGCCCCAGCTCCACTTCCTATGCCCAGATGGGCAGTGCACCTGTGAGACTAATAGACTGGACTCTGCCATGGACATTCCTCCACCATCACCCATCACCATTTTACAACCCCCCTCCATTTTTGAGCACTTAAATAAACACCCTTGAACCACAAAACATTCTGGAGTCAGTCTATGATTTAGTAAAATGTATGATCAATGACAGTGTCAAAATGCTTTTTCTATTGTTAAGGCAAAATACCAATGTCACACATCACAAGTCCTTGAAGGATGCATGCAGATGACACACGTTGGTAACCACACCTGTGAAACCGTAATGGAAAGGAACAACTCAGTTACCAAATAATCCCATTCAATTACACACTGGATAGAGTAAGACGTGTGACAGTGAATGTCATGTTAAAAAAGAAAATGTTCTCACCTGTGTGTCACTGGAAATATTGCTGTATGACTGACTCCCTGTTGTCGTTGTCTTCTTCCTCAGCTTCCTCCTCATCACTGTCACCAGGCTCCTCAGCTGGCACAACACCGTCATCTGGACCATCCTCCTGCAGAAAAGGCACCTGGCGTCGGAAAGCAAGATTGTGAAGCATCAAGCAGGCGATGATGATCTGGCACACCTTCTTTGGTGAGTAGAATAGGGAACCACCTGTCATATGGAGGCACCCGAACCTGGCCTTCAGGAGGCCGAAGGTGCTTTTGATCACACTCCTAGCCCGCCCATGGGCCTCATTGTAGCGTTCCTCTGCCCTGGTCCTGGGATTCCTCACTGGGGTCAATAGCCAGGAAAGGTTGGGGTAACCAGAGTGCCCTAATAGCCACACACAGTGCCTCTGGAGTTGACCCATCACATCAGGGATGCTGCTATTCCGCAGGATGTAGGCGTCATGCACTGAGCCAGGGAACATTGCATTTACCTGCGAGATGTACTGGTCTGCCAAACAGACCATCTGTACATTCATGGAATGATAACTCTTCCGGTTCCTGTACACCTGTTCACTCCTGTGGGGGGGGAACCAAAGCCACATGGGTCCCATCAATAGCAGCTATGAGGTTGGGGATATGTCCAAGGGCATAGAAGTCACCTTTCACTGTAGCCAAATCTTCCACCTCAGGGAATATGATGTATCTGCTTACGTGTTTCAGCAGGGCAGACAACACTCTGGACAGCACGTTGGAAAACATAGGCTGGGACATCCCTGATGCCATGGCCACAGTTGTTTGAAAAGACCCACTTGCAAGGAAATGGAGCACTGACAGCACCTGCACGTCAGGGGGGATTCCAGTGGGATGGCGGATTGGTGACATCAGGTCTGGCTCCAACTGGGTACATAGTACCTGGATAGTGGCACGGTCAAGCCTGTAGGTCACGATTAAATGTCGCTCCTCCATTGTCAACAGGTCCACCAGCGGTCGGTACACCAGAGGATTCCGCCATCTTCTCAATTGTCCCAGCTGACGGCGCCTAGGAAGGACAACAGCGAGGATCGAGTCAACTTTTTTCCAGGTATGTACAAACAGTTACACAGAACACGACATCAAACACAAAACCCTTCCTGTATGTGTGTTGAGTGTAGGCCTAGCTATGTGTGACGCAGAAGTAAATGGAGCCATGTGGGCCCCTGAAATGGCGGCTGCCTGACCTCTAAACTGGGACAATGGGATTGTGGGGTAACTGCGTTGGCGTTGCACACCGTCGCGGTAGGCGGTCGTAGACCGCGGCGCAATGCTGCATTGGTTTACATCGGACCCTATTGGTCCCAGCAGCCAATGAGGAAGTGCGCCGGCGGTGATGATACGCACCGCCGCGCACGTCACCGCCATTTTCTATCTGTTCCATCACTAGATACCTGATCTTCGACAGGAGAGGATCTACACTGCAAGTGCTGCTGTGACCTCGGTCTGGAAGCGACGATGGCTGCTGCGTCTGGGCAAAGGGCCCCTGCCTTCACTGCTCAGGAGTTGGAGAAACTGGTAGACGGGGTCCTCCCCCAGTACACGCTACTCTACGGTCCTCCAGACCAACAGGTAAGTACACTGGGAGCACGTTGTATGGGCTAGGCCTGGGTGGAGAGGGCTGGTTGGAAGAGGGAAGGGGGCAGAGTTCATTAATGCATGTGTATTAATGTGCCACATGGCTAGGGTAGGGAGGGGGGCCACGCACATTGACGGTGCGGTTGTTAATGACTTCTATACTTCCCATGTGCATGTCATGTAGGTCAGCGTCCACCAGAAGAAGGACATCTGGCGTGCCATCGCCAAGGACGTCTGGACCCTGGGGGTCCACCAGAGACGGGGCACCCACTGGCGTAAACGATGGGAGGACATTCACCGCTGGAGCAAGAAGACGGCGGAGGCTCAGCTGGGGATGGCCTCCCAACGTGGGAGGGGTGCCCATCGCCCCATGCCCCCCTTGATGTTACGGATCCTGGCGGTGGCCTACCCTGAGTTGGATGGGCGCTTGAGGGCATCACAGCAGACACAAGGGGGTGAGTACAACATCATTCTGCGGACTTGGCGTGCAGTGGAGGGGTCTGGGTGGGGGAGGAGTCCTGTGGGTGTCCCTAGGCCAGGCAGACATAGGTAGACTAGCCCCCTCCGTAATGCAGGCCATGTGGCTCCGTACCCCGATGCAGTAGAGTGGCAAGTACAGGTACAGGTATAGATGCCCCTGTGGCATCCATGTGTGCAGAGGTCCACCATAGCCATGTAAGACAGATCCCAGAAATAGCATCTGTAGTGGCCAGGAGCACGGTGTAGTGCAGGGGGCTGCTGTGTCTGTAGTGTCCACCAACGGTCACGGTATGCCATGCACTCAACCTGTCTTTCTTCTTTCTTCCCCCCCCCCTATTTGTGCTCTCCATGTTCTTATGTGCATCAGCATCATCAGGCGGAGGTACAGTGGCACGGAGCACGAGGGAGCTGCATCCCACATGGCCTTGGAGGGTCACACCATGGACTCTGAATGCACCAGTGGGACGGAGGGCGAGGGGAGCTTCACGTCGGGCACCGGATCACCAACCAGTGACACAGACTCGTCCGACGATGGGAGCTCCCTTGTGGTGGCGGCACCATCTGTGCGCCCCACTTCTACAGGTACAGCCGCCACCTCTCCTACCAGCACCGCCCTCCCAGCAGCCCCTCAGTGTTCGCCCTGTGCCCCCTCACCCAGGAGGGTGAGCATCACCTTCGCCCCAGGCACCTCAGGCCCTGCTCCAGTCACCCCTGCTGCCCTCAGTGAGGAGGCCATTGACCTCCTCAGGTCACTCACTGTTGGGCAGTCTACCTTTGTGAATGCCATCCAGGGTGTAGAAAGGGAGTTGCAACACGGTAGTGCATTCCTGGAGGGCATTCATTCTGGTCAGGCTGCCCTTCATCGAACCCTGCAATCTCTGGCCTCAGCACTGATGGAAGCCATTGTCCCTGTGTCTAGCCTGCCCCCTCCAACCTCCTCCACCCAGACCCAATCCCCTGTACCCCAGCCTATCCCAAGCACACAATCAGACCAGCATGCACACACCTCTACACCCATAAGTAGCTCAGGCAAACATAGGCACCACACAACCCACAGGCACACATGCAAGCATCACTCACGTGCAGACACAGCAACATCCACTGCCTCCACTGTGTCCCCCTCGTCGTCGTCTCCCTCCTCCCTCCCAGTCTCGTCTACACCTGCATGCACTACATCTACAGGCACCAGGACTCGCACCAGAACACCCAGCACCACACCCCGCTCACCTGCACTCAGCACCTCCACTACCATTTACACGTCCCCTGTGTCCTCTCCCAGTGTGTCTGTGACTCCCCCTCCCAAAGTACACAAACGTGGGCACCCACACACCTAACATACATCCACCTCACGACAGCATCCAGTACCTGCACCTGCACCCAAAACACCTAAAGTGACACCTCCTACAACCACCTTCTCTTCCTCCACTCCCAGACCCCCTCCAACTACCGATCCCAGTGTTCGTCAGAAACTATCCCTGTGTAAAGTTGACCTTTTTGCCCCCCTCTCCACTTCATCAGTCCCGTCGTAGCGCCTCAGCCAAAAAGCCTCCAATACCAGTGGTGCCTGTTCAAGGTGTGTGGAGTGCACCGGCCACCAGGACTGGCAGTGTGACCCGGAGCCAAGGCCCTGGCAGCCCGCCCCCTGTAAAGGCTCTGAAATTGGAAAGTGGCCGACGGGACCCTGTGAAGACTCCTGGTGGCAAAACAACTCACAGGGGTTCCAGGTGGATGGCAGAGTCAGCTGTGACTCCTCCAAAGGTGGGGAAGGGCCAGAGGAAGTCTGCACAGCCTAGTGTGAGCAGCACGGTGGAGAAGGGCGGCATCCTTCCCGGCGGTCGGGACGCCACCGCCAGCACCGTTGTCACTGGTCAGGAGACCACCGCCAGAGTCATTGCCCAGGAGGGCCCAAGTATCGTCACTGGTCAGGAGACCACCACCAGAGTCATTGCCCAGGAGGGCCCAAGTATCGTCACTGGTCAGGAGACTTCCGCCACCGCCAGAGTCAGTGCCCAGGAGGGCCCAAGTACCATCACTGGTCAGGAGACCACCGCCAGAGTCAGTGCCCAGGAGGGCCCAAGTATTGTCACTGGTCAGGAAACCACCGCCACCGCCAGAGTCAGTGCCCAGGAGGGCCCAAGTATCGTCACTGGTCAGGAGACCACCGCCACCACCAGAGTCAGTGCCCAGGAGGGCCCAAGTGCCGTCACTGGTCAGGAGACCACCGCCAGAGTCATTGCCCAGGAGGGCCCAAGTACCATCACTGGTCAGGAGACCACCGCCAGAGTCATTGCCCAGGAGGGCCCAAGTATCGTCACTGGTCAGGAGACTTCCGCCACCGCCAGAGTCAGTGCCCAGGAGGGCCCAAGTGCCGTCACTGGTCAGGAGACCACCGCCAGAGTCATTGCCCAGGAGGGCCCAAGTACCATCACTGGTCAGGAGACCACCGCCAGAGTCATTGCCCAGGAGGGCCCAAGTATCGTCACTGGTCAGGAGACTTCCGCCACCGCCAGAGTCAGTGCCCAGGAGGGCCCAAGTACCATCACTGGTCAGGAGACCACCGCCAGAGTCAGTGCCCAGGAGGGCCCAAGTATCGTCACTGGTCAGGAAACCACCGCCACCGCCAGAGTCAGTGCCCAGGAGGGCCCAAGTATCGTCACTGGTCAGGAGACCACCGCCACCACCAGAGTCAGTGCCTAGGAGGGCCCAAGTACCGTCACTGGTCAGGAGACCACCGCCAGAGTCATTGCCCAGGAGGGCCCAAGTACCATCACTGGTCAGGAGACCACCGCCAGAGTCAGTGCCCAGGAGGGCCCAAGTATCGTCACTGGTCAGGAGACCACCGCCACCGCCAGAGTCAGTGCCCAGGAGGGCCCAAGTACCGTCACTGGTCAGGAGACCACCGCCAGAGTCAGTGCCCAGGAGGTCCCAAGTATCGTCACTGGTCAGGAGACCACCGCCACGGCCAGAGTCAGTGCCCAGGAGGGCCCAAGTACCGTCATTGGTCAGGAGACCACCGCCAGAGTCATTGCCCAGAAGGGCCCAAGTACCGTCACTGGTCAGGAGACCACCACCAGAGTCAGTGCCCAGGAGGGCCCAAGTATCGTCACTGGTCAGGAGACCACCGCCGAAGTCAGTGCCCAGGAGGGGCCCGGCTGCCACAGCCCCGCTGGCCAATGAGGGAACGTCATGCCACACACCAATGCCCAGTCCAGAGAACGTCATGCCACACACCAATGCCCAGTCCAGAACCGGCATGGCAAAGCACCGCTGAACAGTCCAGACACCGCCATGGCAAAGCACCATTGAACAGTCCAGACACCCCATGGCAAAGCACCGCTGAAGAGTCCAGACACTGCCATGGCAAACCACCGCTGAAGAGTCCAGACACCGCCATGGCAAAGCACCGCTGAAGAGTCCAGACACTGCCATGGCAAAGCACAGCTGAACAGTCCAGACACCGCCATGGCAAAGCACCGCTGAAGAGTCCAGACACCGCCATGGCAAACCACCGCTGAAGTGTCCAGACACCGCCATGGCAAAGCACCGCTGAAGAGTCCAGACACCGCCATGGCAAAGCACCGCTGAAGAGTCCAGACACCGCCATGGCAAAGCACCGCTGAACAGTCCAGACACCGCCATGGCAAAGCACCGCTGAACAGTCCAGACACCGCCATGGCAAAGCACCACTGAAGAGTCCAGACACCGCCATGGGAAAGCACCGCGGAACAGTCCAGACACCGCCATGGCAAAGCACCGCTGAACAGTCCAGACACCGCCATGGCAAAGCACTGCTGAACAGTCCAGACACCGCCATGGCAAAGCACTGCTGAACAGGGCATGCACCGGGGAAGTATGAAATGTCCGCCACATCAAGCATCATTATCCCATGTGCGGGTGGGCCAGGGACGGTACAGGAACTTCCACGGGGAGACTAATCCAGTCTGGGTACTAGTCCCCCTCCTGAACCAGTGGAGGCTGTTATCTACTTTGGAAACTGTGGCTTTGCACTCCCCAGGATGGAACAGTGGGCAAGCCACCCACTGTAGAGACTTGAGAGACTTTGGCTTTTCACTCCCCAGGATGGTACAGTGGGCAAGTGACTCACTGTAGAGACTGGAGAGACTGTGGCTTTGCACTCCCCAGGATGGAACAGTGGGCAAGCCACCCACTGTAGAGACTTGAGAGACTGTGGCTTTGCACTCCCAGGATGGTACAGTGGGCAACCCACCCACTGTAGAGACTTGAGAGACTGTGGCTTTGCACTCCCCAGGATGGTACAGTGGGCAAGCCACCCACTGTAGAGACTTGAGAGACTGTGGCTTTGCACTCCCCAGGATGGAACAGTGGGCATGGAGCCCCGTCGTGGATATGGCTTTGCACTCCTCCGGCTGAGGTGCCCCCCCTTCCCTTCCCCCTGAGGTGCCTGTAGTATTTCTATCTGATGCCTTCGCAGTGTTCTCTCCGTGTGTGGACAGGTATCTTTTGTGGGCCTCGCCCATGCATTTTTGGACTAGTGGTGCATGGATATGTGCATATCTGCACTACTTCTCGAAATGCATACTTTTGTATGGTTAGCTAATATAGCTGTATATTTTTGAGACATGTATATTGATACATTACAAGGTTTGGACTGATTTTGTTTTGTCTTTGCTTTCTTCCGGGGGGGTTGTGGCTTGTTGATGTTATTTTTGTAAATGCTTTGGTGTGTGTGTTGTAATATGCGAGGGTGGGGTGGGGGTGTTGCGTGTGTGTCCCCCTAACTTTTGCCTCCCCCCTCCCCTATGTCATAGGTGCAGTACTCACCGTTGTCGTCGCAGGCGCAGGCGTTGGTCTTCGTAGATGAGTAGGAATACAAGGGCCGGTAGGATTTGGAGTTCAGGCTCCATGGAGTCCTCCTTCCTCGTGGGATGTGTTCAGGTGAGCGTTTTCCCATTGCAGAAACTGTTTCCACCGTGTTTTTATCCACGGAGAATCCGCCCAGGAAAAGGTGGCGGATTGGCGGGATGTGATACTATGGGCGGTACATTGTCTTCCACCTGTCTGTTGGCTGGGACCGCCGCGCTGCTTGTCTGTACCGCCGTGGCGGTCGGAGTGTTAAAGTGGCTGTCTTTGTTGGCGGTTTCCGCCACGGTCATAATTCCAAAATCTTTACTGCCAGACTGTTTGCGGTCTTACCGCCGCTTTAACACTGTCCGCCAGGGTTGTAATGACCACCAATATGTCACTTCTATGCAATGGGACATGAACAAACGGACCCCCTGGAATCTCTCTCATCTGAAGCATTTTAACTGATTCCCATTTCTCGGCTCCCTCTGCTTCTTCTTGGGAATCTCGTTTTCGTTTGCCTTTTTTCCTTGCTCATCTGCCTTCCCACTTCTCTAATGCTCCCCAGATTTGTGCACTCTGCATCAAGTCCCTCAAATGTGCCTTCATTCCAGCTGGTCTCATGTGTTCAAAATCCTTTGCCTCGAAATCAAACCTTAACTTCGTCTCAAATGCTTCATTGTTTTAAGATCAATGTCATGCTTCTCTGCCACTTCTGATCATTGCTGGTGTATTTTCCCTACCTCTTTTGTGACCATTGGACATAAATACCTCAGATCTTCTTCAGAGTAGGATTTTAACCTATTCAGTCCCAGTGTTCCCTTGACTAACTCATTTGCCTTGATATTTAATCCCACTCGGTTCAGCTTATCTTCCCCTTTTGATGCACCTTGCGCAGAATTTAAACTATCCAGCCAACTAGTTAACTGCTGAGCTGTTAATCCTTGCAATGAGATATTACTTGCATTCGGGACTGGCAGATGCTGTGCCACTGTACCCGAGGCTTGCGGTGGCAGGAGTCTCAAGCTCTAATTTGCATTAGAGATATTTGGTGCATCTAGCAATGTTACAAGAGGACTAAAACCCATAGGCGATCTAAGCTCACGAGCACCCTGTCCTGCAGATGATGTTGATTGTGTTGAATCTCCCGCTCCCCTTCTCACCAAACTCTGTGACATCTCAGTCTGTTCCCCTGCTTCCGTTTTCTTCTGCGCATATAAAGGTACCATTGGACCAACAGTAATTGGTAGCGATATTGCATCTGGAGCTGCCCTAGCACCTACACCCTGTGTGAGTGATACTCCCATTGCCTGATTCATAACTGGTGTGAGATCCACCAAAGTCCCTGTCTACGGGGTGAACTTCGTCAAACCCTGTGTCTGTGCCAGGGGTAATAACATTGGTGTCTGGTCTGCCTGAACCAACTTTTGCTTCAGAGGCACCTGCTTCCTCGGCACTACAATATTTGAAACAGTCTCAAGAACTGGCACGTCTGGATAAACTCTCGGTACTGAAGGTGTATGTACCTGCGTCTGAGCTACAGCACTGGTTCCTGCGACAGGTGTACTCTGTACTGCACCTGGTAATTGTCCTCCTTCTGCTTGTACAGCTCCTGCAGCTCCCTGGGATATTCCAGGAGTAGCAGGAGGGGCTGTAGCACTAGTTCCCAGACCCCCTGCATTGGTTGTCATAGGTGGAGGTCTATCTCTCAGCAACTGCCTATTGAGATCCTCGACATCAGAATCATCATCATCCACAGAAGACTTCTTCCTTTTCTTTTTTCCCTCACTCTCCTATTCCTTGGCACTATCCCCTTTATCTGAGTCCTCACCCTCTGTGATTGCTGAAAACATCTTAATCTCTTTCATTGTCACCATCCTCCATCTCTTCTGCTCCCAATCCCATCTAGCTTCCGCTAGTGACTTTTCTACCTTCTTCATCCTTCTATTGATCTTCAGCTCTTGCTTCTGTCTGGCCACTAGCTCCCAAACTGCTAAAGCCTCAAACTGTGCCGATGTCGGTAACGGCTTCATTTCATACAATGATAATCGCAACTGGTCCAAAATTCTCCAGTTAAATGTTCCATGCTCCAGAAAAGCTAGAGTCGTCCCTTGATTCTTAGTCAATTTACTCCATTGCTTAAACCAAAGACACAAAGCTATGCCTTTCTCTCTCATCACAAGATGCGCCAGGAGTATCCTCTGGGGGGGTTGGCTCCCCCACTGACACTTTAATGTAAGAATCGCCTCTCACTGCACTCTTAAGTGCCTTGAAAAACTTCATTTTTGCATTTTCTTTGTGTAGTACTAATTCAATAAATGAAATGACTTTTACTCCCGAGATTCCCTTCACCCGTTTGCTCAACCAATTGCCTCTTACGGACAGCTGCCAATCCAGTCGCGGCTCTTCTCACTAACCGACCTATCCCAGCGCAGCACACACTGAGGTCACACTGACACACAGCGGCTGACAAAGTCTTGCGGCTTGTCCTCCTCAACTCGATTTCACTCAACAAATGCAGTTTATTGTGAGCGCCTTCACCAAATAATATCTCAAAACAAACCTGCTGGTTTACTACAGGAAGGGATTCAGTCGCTTCAGGGACCTTACGGACTTTCACTAATGGCTCTTTCCGGCTCTTTAGCTAATCCTCTTTCTCAGTCCCCCACATTTGCAAGTAAAAGTCGACCCGCAAACTTTACTCTCAACTGATCAATGGGTCTGTCATGGTGCACATAGGACTCGCCAGATCTCAGTTAAAGCTTCTTTTATTCGTCTAACATTCACTCTGACCACGCCCGAATAACCTACTAAACCAGACAGGTTACAACATATAACCAAGTGTCTCCTACACTTGTCAATATACTCTGGAGTCTTAGACCACGCAGGGTCCGTACATCACCAACAACCACGTGGACAATTTTTGAGCACGAAGCGCCACACACACATGAAGTTCAACGACTTCCCTACCCTGACATATAGGAGTACGCACACTCCTACTAGCCCTTTACTGGACTACACAGACCCCCTACTTTTACCTCACATACATCACAATTCACCTGGGATTTGCTCAAGCTTAAACATACCCAATCTTACCAACGGGATCCAGGATCTGGGAAAGTAATTTCTGGGTTAAACGGGACATCATCTTTGTTACCATTGCCATTTCAGAAAAACAAAACTCAAATCTCATTACAAAAATTAAACAACTGTACCTAATTTAAACTACTACCATAACCACTAGTCACCACTTAACTAGTTCCCCAAGGAAACTAACTATCAAGCTGCTACCAAAAACTGCTAGTGTGCCTGGTCCTTATTAAGTAAACTTACAAGGGGACGCGTATAGATCTATGAACCTTTTGGATCGCATGGAGTATCCTAGTCAAGCGGTAACCAATGGATCATCAATAAACATGGCAATCAACATGAAACATCAAGAAAAGCCCTATTTAATAAGAAAATACCATCACTCTTAATAAGGATAATCATTTGTATTCCCTATTAGTTACATTTCTAATGAAAAACCTTTATTCGATTTTATTGTTAGTCAAAATTTATTAGCATCGTAAGCAACTATTCACCAAGAATTATTGATAAGCAAAAACAAACATCAACACTAGTCAGCAAATTCCTTAACATTTGCATAATTCAGCAATGTAAGTCAGTCTGTCAACTGTCACCGTTAAGTCATCCTTGTCAGTCTACCTAACTCAAATTAGTATCAGCATGTGGGTCTGCATACGAAAACAATTTAGACAAAAAACATTCATTTGGAAAAATCTATCTAGAAAGAGAAAAAAAACAATTTAAAACAGTGCAGTTGGTACCTAGAAGAATAACACACGTTAGTCAGTCACATTGTTATAGCTGCCTATCCAAGATAGATCAGCAACGAGTCAGTCTTCCTCTCCAGGTCATCAGTCATCAGCAAGTATCAGGCTCACAGAGAGTAAGCCCAATTATCAGCACTTCAGACAGCGTCTCATGAAGTCATCAACTTTCGCGTCTCCGCTCTGATTTTCCTTCCCTTGTCATGACTTTTTATTTGATTCTCTCAGTCCGTCCCACAAATTGCTAATTGGTCAACCTCATCACGGGTTATGATCCTAACCTATAGTTTTTGTTTACCACTTGCTTGCATTGGTTCAAGCATCAAGTTCCATTAATGTGATTGGTCTTTCTGTCAATGAGAACATCATCCGGCTCTTCAGGTAACACAATTGTTGCCCACAGTCTTTTAGTCAGTGCCTCTATTGTTCAAGTCCTGGGAAAGTAAATTTAGCCTACTCTACACATAATTGTATCAATTTGTCCTCATCATCGCCTGTCCTCTGGTATATTTGCAGAAATTTCTAGCAGAGCCCGTCTGAACTCTGTGCAGTTCAAGATCCTTTTCTCCAGTTCCAGTCCTCGGCAGCTCATCGCGTCTCCACGTTTAAGCAAGCCCAGCGCTGACCAGGCCTCTAGTTTGGCTAAGTTAAGAATATGAAGCACCATAAAACATAGGTTATACATTCAAATATGACATATTGGTACATAATTTTTTAGATTTTTCATTATTTTAGCATTGTTAACACACATAGCAACCACTCCCCGTGGGCACATTTTACAGATACACGTTTTTTTCAATTATTAGTTTCTTTTATCAATATTTTTAGTATGTATACGCAAATCATTAGAAATTTCTTGTATTAGCATATCTGCTCCAACAACCATGGTTCCAGTTTCGTTGTTACAGCTGAAAAGGAAACCTACACCATGAGTATCTTGAGAAACGCTTCACAAGTTATAATAATATTGCTCCCCAGCTGAATGCTAGACTCAGCTGATGAAGTAGATCTACCCTAAACGCTCACCCACCATTCATAGCGAACACTAATATACACCTTCCTTATCCAAGCTATGGAGAGACTGACTTTTGTTGGTACTTTCATAGTGGCAGTGATGAAGGCCCTTTGTCTTTGTCCCAGTGCATACATAAGAGGACCACTGAGTGCAGGGTTCAAGGATAGTTGCACAAATATAAAAAATGGGCAAGAAGAAAGCATTTGTGTTTGCATATACCAAACTAAACAGATTTCAACTGGTGAGTCTGTGGCCCACAAAAAGTCCACAGCCTCTCTGTCATCCTGAAACGAATAGTGGAGTGTACATATTATGTGCCAAGTTCAGATAAAAGCAAAGTAGCCACAGCCTCTAGCTAATATGAAAATATCTAGAGAGACCTTTGATTCTTTTGTGTATTACAGAATACTAGGCTACCTATCCCAGTGGCTTAGGAAAACCTAACCAAATCTGTTATTATAAACTTAAATCTTTCTACTGTGAATTGAAAACTATAAGATGTGCTGCTCTTTAATTTTGTTGATTCCCGACAGATATCTAAGTTTATATTAGCACTTGAGTGGCATCTTGTTCATATTGACTGGTAGGTTTTCACCTTTGGATTCAGCAAAGCTCAGTTGAACAGCCCTAGCAAGAACTTGAACAGGATAGTGAGATATTTTGCTGTTGTTCACTGCTGCCAGGGATGGGCTTGAATGATTCAGAGTACAATAACGTTGCTTTGTATTAGGAGTAATAATCAGTTTGTATTGTAAACCAGAGAAGTGTGATTTTGTAGGATAGTAGGTAGAATATCATGCTACACTCTGTTATGTGGTTACCACTTAAATCCATCTTGAGCATCTATGCCTAGATGAAAATATTGTGGACATGATTGACAGCTCAACCTGTCAACCTGAGTGCCAAAAACATATGAGACAGATCAAAGGCCCCAAGATGCATCATATGAATGGTATTGGCTGCAGACACATTCACAATGCACTGACCACATGACAACAACTATTACATATACAACAAAGTTCTGGGTTTGCCTGCATAACAGTGAACTAGGTCTTAAAATAACCTGAACCACATCTTGCCCAGCCACTGTTTTGTCTGCACTACTGGCAATAAATAGGTATATGATCATCCTTCCAAGTGCTAATAAACTCAGACATTCTAAAGCTAGTTGACTCAAATGGAATTGATATGCTACTCAAATGTCAGGTCAGTACAACTGATAGCATATGTTCCTGTCACATAAGGGAAACACCTCCCACAATGGTGGTCCTGGAACCAGTGTTGTGGGCATGCTTTGGAAAGGGTGCAGGCATGTGGGGGTGGGGTGCATGGGAGTGATGGTTTAGGTCTCTGGCATGAGACTGTTAGGGATGGTCCAGCCAAGTCTTGGGAACCTACAAACAATCTTAAGGCATAATGGGCCATGTACTTGCCAAACTCCGAGAGATGAAGCAGCTGCAGAGGGCATTTCCATCAGGAAGCCATGGAAAAATGGGAGGCCTTCAACTCCATCTTGCCGTCCCTAAAAGGGGTGTTCAGGGAGATCAGTAGTACCCCGATCAGGGACCACAAGTAACACCAAACCCTTTCCTTTGGCCAAGCAACACCAGCCCCTTCAACATCTGTGGCTGCCACCGGAACAGAGGCGCTGTCAGGAGAAGGACCTGCCTAAGACACCCCTGCTTCTGTGGCAGCAGATCCCCCCAGCAAACAAGGATGTCCACACAAGACTCCAGGAGGTGCGGATGTCAAGACATCAACCACTGCCAGCAAGTGACCTCTTCCTGAAAGAATTCCTACGTGTGCCACAGATTAATCTGTTGACTGCTTTTTAACCACTTTTCATTTTCTGTGGTAGTAGGACACTGGATTTTGGACTTCAAATGCTGTAGCATCTGCTAATTTTATTTCATCGACCATGACTTATCCCTCCACTTTACTTCTTTGTTGAGTCTCACAATTGTTTCCTGTACATATGTAAATAAACACATATAACACAAAGACACCTCCTACTTCCATTTTTTCAACATTTTGAGAGGTTGAATTGCAAACCCTTGTGATGCACTTGAGGAAGACATAAGCTGTTAATGGAAGGATGGTTATATCTCATTGTCAACGCATCATTGAGGATCGCTGTCAGCACAATGTGAAGGGAGGTTGCATGGATTGCACTGGATGACATGTTTCAAGGCCACATGATCACACATGAGGCAATTGGACCAACTCACCACATCAAGCAAGTGTATTGTGCACTTCAGAATCTCAACCACCAACTGTCCAAGCTGCTTTGGCACCGGACTCATACACATCATGTGACCAACATAACCTGAATCAATCGATGTCCCCTTCATATGTCAGAACAGCAACAACAACCTACCAATGTCACAACTCTGAAATGCCCACTTGAGGATGGCATGGTGAAGAATTCTGGATAAAACACAAGACAAAGAGTTTAAGCTGGAAAAATTATACACATGACCCAAACCTCATATCAAACTTCAGCAGATCCACTCACATTGCGATGAGACTGACATGAACAAAGTAGATCATCAAGGTAGTAACATTTACACGTCTGACTTAGCAAGCACACCTTAGCTGTATACTGCATAGCATGAAATCCCCTGCTTATTGTAAAAAATTCCCTCTTTAATACATCATGACACCTGCAGTTCCCCAAACAGTCACAGTAGTCACATAACATTACATACTCAAGTGAAGTAGTGAGTGATGAGATCTACATGCAAGTCTTCAGCTTCCTCTTCATCACTGTCTTCCTCGCTAGGCATTTCAAGATTATCACCCAGTGGTACTGCTAGCTTCTCTTAATCTGGAATATATGGGATATCTCTCCTCAGGGTAATGTTGTGGAGCATGCAGCAGGCCACAATTACCTTGCATTCTCTTTTAGGTGAGGAGAGGAGGACTCCACCTGTCTTATCTAGACTCCTAAATCTGGCTTTCAGGAGCCCAAAAGCCCGCACTACAACACACTATGTTCTACCGTGGGAATCGTTGAAGCAGATGTGTTCATTAACATGCAGTGGAGCTAAGGCAACATGTGTACCATCAATGGCTCCCACAATATGTAGGATGTGTGCCAAACCATAGAATTCAGCCTTCACATAGGCAAAATCCTCACATTGAGGAAAACGGATGTAGCTGTCAAAGTCTTTTAAAATTTCTGAGAATACATCTTTCAATTAAAGTCAGAATATAGGCTTGGCCATCCCAGCAGATAGGGCCACTGTATTTTAGAAGGACCCTGTTGCCAGGAAGTACAACACTGCCATGACTTGTGTAATGGGTGGTATGCTATTTGGATGAAGAATGGCAGGTGTCAGATTAGGCTCCAACTGACAACAGAAATCCACAATTGTTTACCTATTCAGACAGCAGATCTGGATGATGTATCTTTTTTCCATGGCCTAAAGGTCTGGTAGTGGATGGTAGACAGAACAAGGTCTGATCCTTCTCCTCCCTGTGTATCTATACAGGACAAGTAGTGAGTTTAGCCATCAATCAATTTGTCCCTTGCAACATACATTATGCATGTCAATGACAAACTGTGGAAAGTCACGTCATAAGTTGAGCACATGATACACAGTATACAACACCACTGCCAATGACGCAAAATTAACATGTTACCCTCTTGATTTGCCACAAATGTGTACACATCATCTATCTGGACAGCATCAATTTTTGTATGAAACTTACGACTCGGACCGTGACTTGATGTCCCAAGACTTATATTACCTTTGTTGGCACAAAGCAAGTTGCCATATATGTCTAGCAATGTACAAAAATGGTGTCCAATTCGAAGGACCCACATAACAGAACAAGCCAAGTACTTATCATTGGTATGACCAACTTTTTCAGAGTTGTGACACATTTAATAGCCATATACTGCATAGTATGCCTCTAAAGTGGTGACTGCCTCACCTACTCCAGTGGATATTAGGATCTGTTGCACAAATCATCATGGCAGTAGGTGACTGCTACTGTGGCAGACACAGGCATAGGCTAACATTGTTGCCAGTGAGGGTCACAGGCCAATGACTGTGTCTGCCAGCAGTGATGAGAACGTAATTGAAGGATGTGACTGCCATGTCCTGAAAAATCCCTCACTTGACTCCTGACACTGCTGCCAGCAAGACCTCCATGACCTGAGCTGCTGTTTCCGGCTTGGGGAGCAATTATGCCACGTACAATCAGTGAAAGGGCCCCTGCCTTCTCCATGGAGGAGCTAGAGAGTCTAGTGGAGGAGGTCCTTCCCCTATATGAACAGCTTTATGGTGCACCAGAGGAGCAGGTAGATACCTCAAGTCCACTTTTTTCACTGTACTCCACCTACATTTTTCTTCCTCACAGGCTAGATTGTGCCCATGTGTGCCAGAATGTAAAGTCAAGGCCATGGAGGTGGAGTCAGTATGGCATCAAGGGGAGAGTCAATGTGCATGTAACTGCGTTCAGTGCCTGATGTTAAATTCTTAGAATTTGGTGTGTATATATGTGTGTGTGTGTTTGTCTGTTTTGAGTGTACCCTGTTGTACCTTATGTTGGATATACAAAACTAGGTGAGGTGACATCACAGCCATCCCCATGCATCACTTGACACATGGATGTTGTCAATGTGAGATCACATGTACTTGCATGCCAGCATGAGCTGTGTATGCATGTTGTATGTGTTGGGTGTGTGTACAGTAAGCTATGTGTATGTTGCCACTGAGATTCCAAATCACATCAGGCCTTCCTAAACTGTTATTCTGAAGGCATATCCTGGCTCCCTCCGCCCTTGAGGTTACCACATTCACACCCCATGCCAAATTGCTGTTGGCTATATGATATACTGTCATGCATGGAAGTGATGGGATGGAGTTTCATGTAGGTTCTGTCTACTCAGCCTGCAGAGACCAGGGCCTGTCAAATGTATCTCTGAGTGTGGGACCAGGTCTAGGCTGGTGTTGAGTCATTTTGACTTTTCAGCTATGGAACTGTGCCCCCTCCCTGTATCCTAGTATATCCTATTATAGGAACTAATCTAGGCTCAGTGCTAAAATGCAGCTTACTGATGTTCTTTCCCTGATGAGTATGTAAATGGTTTTAGAGAGTCAATTATCTGTAATTAATGTGCACTTGGCATCACTGTCAATGTCTGTCTCTAACCCCTGACAGGTCCCTTACTCCCACAGCCCTGTTGACATCATCACACAGGTCAAAATTGTCCTGTGCAGGTTTATTGCATAAATGATAGTCCCACAGTTCAGAGAGTATGATGAATCCTGGGAACCCATGATATGTGACTCATTTGTTTGGCCACATAGCAGAAAATGGGCAATGCATGCCTTTATCTGTTGGATGCCATCTCTTTAGTATGGGCATATACATCCAGAAACATGTTCGTGGCATAAGTACATGATACAGAACCCCAGGCCTAACACCGGACAGTGCACACAAGTATATTTTAGTCACCGTTGATTCATGCTCCAGATTTTTATGGGTGTGGCCACAACGCTCGGCTGATGCTCGGACTGTTAATACAGATTTGCAAGTCGTTATCGGTACATATGCGGTTGCGGCTTTCCATTCGGACCAGGGCCCTGCTTTTGCCTTAAGGGCATTCAGGGATGCCATGGCTTCCTTGGGGGTCCAACTCCAGTACTCGTCTCCATTTCATCCCGAGGGAAATAGTGTCATGGATCGATTAAATTGTGATTTAAAGCAATCCTTAACAGCCAGAGTCTTAGGTACGGGTCGTAGTTGGCTTAACCACCTATGTGGAGTCCAGAGAGCACTTAATAATCTGCCTAGAAGGTCCCTGGGGGGTCGTACTTCATATGAGTGCCTGTTCGGAACTCAAATTTATGTTCCGGATCTTGATGGTCCTGGCGTGGAGGCAGCAGAAACACCTTTTGACATAAATGAACGTGTCACTGTCTTACAGGAATTGCAAAAGTTCTGTGACGATAGTTCTTCTATAAGTGCTGCTTCCACAGGAATTAAGCATGTGCCTGTAATATCTATCGGCTGGATTCCCAGAGTTGGGGATCTTGTACATGAGAAAGTCACTATGAAAAAGGAATTTGGCCCTTCTTACCGAGCACCAGTCCCAGTATTAGGGATACACGGTACCAGAACTGTAACTTTACCACCGTTGGCAGGTGCCAAAGAAAATCGATTTGTCTCTAATGACAACGTCAAATTACACCATGTGGCTGATCCTGCACAGCTGACCAAGAGGAATGTCCAGTAGTTGCCCAATCCCTCTCACTACTGGTCAAGAAGTTCCTCTACAAGTTGTTTATACCAACACCTCTCCGAGCTTTGGAAGTGTGGAAGATGATGTTGCATTGGTTCCCCTAACATCACAAAATAGAAACTGTTGACCGAGTTGACTCAACTCCAAAACAGATGGATAGTGCTATCTATAGTGTCCCACCACGGGAAACACCAACTCCTCCACTGACCGCGGCTCAACCATTTGCATGAACTGCTTCTGGATATTTTGACGATTTCAATGATGAATTCTCAGACTCATTCGCCTCTTCGACAGCTGATCTGTCAAGAACACGTAAGCTAAAAAACTTGCTTAAAGAAAGATATTTGTTTTTTCATGGAACTATCTATGGCTCTCTTTTTAGCTTTCCTACTTTGAATTGGTTTTGTTATTACCTTTTTCTTATTAATACATGGTCATTTTCTTCCTGAAAAATCAACAGTTGAATCGGTGGAGGGGGTCTTAAAACGACATTTCTCATCACATAAGGTCCAGAGAGACTTATCATTTGTGAACATTTCCGCAGTACCAATTCCTGATGGGATTGTTTGGGACAAAGTAATATTTGATATATATGGTCCCATGGAAGTAATTCCAATACCATATGTGTTCAAATTATTAATGAATGATATTGTAATACCAGGCATTGTTTCTGATGATTGGGATGTGAAAACAGTTGATTCTATGATGACTGAATTGCAGTATTATACTGTCTTTGAAAACAAAGATTTTTATCAATCTAAAGAGAATTATTGTGATATGTTTTGCTATAATTATTATAGGCGCCATTTCATACAGAGATTGAGCAGCCCCAAAACTGTTTCTAATTATACACAATGGGAACATTGTCCGACTCCACCACAGGGGAGTTCCAAAACATATTCTGAAAAGTTTAAATGGCAAAAATATACAAATGCAACTGAAGATCAGCTCGACGAATGGGTCCAGAATGGCACATTTAATGTTTCACTGACACGTCCTGGGGGGTGGTTATTGTGGCCAATAGATACCAATGGTTGTCATGAACGTTTTATCAACTCCTCAGGGGGTTTTAGAACTAGTAGGCTGGACCCTCGCTATATATCATCCGAACATGCGGGTATAGTTATGACATATAGGGCCTGATTACAACTTTGGAGGAGGTGTTAATCCATCCCAAAAGTGACGGTAAAGTGACGGATATACCACCAGCCGTATTACGAGTCCATTATATCCTATGGAACTCGTAATACGGCTGGTAGTATATCCGTCACATTTGGGACGGATTAACACCTCCTCCAAAGTTGTAATCAGGCCCATAGTGTAGGAAAATGCCAACAATGGTTAAAATCATCCTCACTAGATGCGGTTAGAGAACTCCTCAGTCTCCTGTCTACTAACACTAACTTACAGGACTTCCTGTTAGGCCCCAGAAAACACCGTAGGAAGTGTTTCTTATACGCAGTATATAATGAAATTTGGAAGCTTTCTCAACAAGAAGCAGCTGGCCGGTTAAGGCAAATAGAACAGGAAAATCGGAAAAAAGCATTAGCTGTTGTGGATAATGGGATTAATACCTTGTCTGACCGGATATATACTTTAAATAATATTGTCTCTTCTGCTATGGACATTTTACAAACAGATATGTCTTCTTTACACCATGGACAGAGTAAAATAAGGTCCCTTATGCAGTTGAAGGCGGGTCGAGTTCCCTGGCAGCATGTCAGTGCGAGGGAGATATTTTCTTCCTTTAATTTAACGCGACAACAACAACTGATGGCTAAGAAGGAAGCGACATTATGTCATGCTTAACATCGAGAAATTAGAAATGTTGCCTTTTACTGTGGCTGAAATACCATCTGCTGAGTGGCTAATACCTGGGGTCATTAATCTGCCTATTTCAACACTTCAATTCACCTCCTGTTTAAAACACATTCCGGTAGGCAGATATGAGAAGCTGGGAGATAGCTACATTCATGAGGTGTGGGAGCTTCCCTTCTCGTACAAATGCTTCAGTGGCATGAAAGAAGTCTTTCTTAGCGGTAGTGAATGCAAGACTTCAGTCAGCCATTCGATGGTTTGTAAACAGCTGTCCATGCATAGTGCGTGCAACGCCTCTGCTGCGAACTTGGCTTGTTATCTGAAGGGAGTTCCAGTCCTCTTGATTAGACCCACGTTCCAGGTGCTTTCAAACGGCAGCTACATCCTCCTCAATGGTGAAGACTGTTGTGGCATGCGGGCCAGAATAGTTTACGTTGTTTCGGTCTCTAAGGTTGTTACATGCTGCGGGAACGTACTTTCCCCCCCACTAACATTCAAGAGGTATCTGACATTTGGCCTCACAATGCTACTTCAAACGTGAATTTTGACAAGCTGAGCAGACTCAAGGCTTTACTGTTTCAAAAGCATGTGGTCCTTACATCTGCGTGCGAGACCTACCCACTTCAGGTAGCAAGGTCGTCAGCAGAGATACAGTCTCTATTAAATACAAACTTTCCGAGACACTTTGGTGAGCTCGTGGGACAAATATTTAATGCGTCCAGTACATCTGGGATTGCACATTTTTTCAAAGCTGTTGGTTCTGGTTTCATTTACACCTTCTCTTCCGTATTCGGTTTGATACCATCAGCAATCCACTCAATTTTCTCTAGTATTTTCAGGGGATTTCCGATAACTTCGGCTTTATTAGCTGGCATCTTGCTGTTGCTATTTTTTTTTATGCGCAATGGCTGCAACAAGGAGGAATGAAGGCGCTCCCATTAGCGCAGCTGTGTCGTGAACGCATGATGCAGTTTTTTGGAGCAACACTGGAGCAATTGGAGTGTGGCTGGTCTTGGTCATTTAGACCGGTCTTGTATTGAGTGCAGCCCATGTTTTGGTGCCTCTGGTGCTCTTTCGAACATGCATTGGAAGTCTGTCTTTCAACGCAGCGCTTGCCTACATTGGACGCTGATCTGTTGATGTTCTCAATGAGGGTTTATTACCGGACATGCGCATTGAGGTTGCGTCTGCTACGAGAAGCTACTTATGAATTACTCTTCTTGGAGAATGTAGCTCAAGGCTCATCACTGGGCACACCACGGAATGCTACCTTGGCTGAGTCTGAGGCTACGGAACACAACTGCTCCTTGATCCTTCTTGGCGATGATTTTGTGACTTTAACATTGGCCAAAGTGGAAGATCTCCTATTCTCCCTGACTCAGGAATAAATTGGAACTTTTCGAAATTGACTTGTCCTTTGAATTTGGTCTTATGCCACATGCTCATGTTTTAAAATTGTCACGTTGGATGCTCATGGGTCCCTTCGACTTGTCAGTATTTACATTGCTTTTATATATATATATATCTTAGGCTGAGCTTTTTAGCAATTAATTTATATATCTTTGGCTTTGAACAACTTTCAACCGAGAAGGGGAAGGTGTTGTATAGCCATTTTAGTTTTAGCTCCATGCACTTTATTTTAACACACTAGGCCGCTGTCCACTTTAACCTAGATATATTTTATTCAGCTTCGTCTTATTATTGTTACAATAACCAGTTTTACAGTCTTGTTTTATTCCGTATATCTAACTGTTTTTGCCTAGGCCAGCACTCAGTTCTCAAATAAGACATTCTTGATCACTCTGTGTTTCTTCCAAGGCTACAGCACGGTACATTGCCGGTGAACGTGGTAGAAGTTTAGTCAATATTCGTAGAAAATACACATCCTTATGTAGGGACACTTTCTCAGAATATCAGCTGTGTTATTATAAAAACACTTCCTTGTCCCTTACATGTTAGAGGGAGATTCCAGCCAGAGAACAGGGACTGTATGCTGATTGCCGAATGCTTCGCTGCAGATCCTAAGGCAGACCACAGGTCTTTGCTCAGGTATGGGGGTTGATGTCTTCCCAGAGGAACATGAAGGGCAGAATTAGAGCTTAACATGATGTGCTCCATCCTAGCATAGGTAGGAATCAGTCTATCGAAAATAGTAACAATGTGATAGCGTTGTTTTTATGCTTCACTCTTCTCATCACAATGTTAATACTGTCATGTTGTGTCTTCCTGGTTATTGCAGCTCACGCTTTATTAGATGCAGTCTTTTTTATTAAACTCATAATTGAAACATATACTGCTTCAGTTTGTCATTTATATATGAGACTGAATTGTAAGTGAGAGAACCGGATGAGACTTGACTGACCACGACTTCCCTGAGAAGCCAAGTATGTCATGCGCTCGGCTGCCCAATCATCACCATCCTTTGATGGGGATGAGGCACTGCTAGTTAGCCAGAACAAAACCCGGATTGGAGCGACAGGTGTCACCCTCAGTGTGTTAGACTTAGGCGGTCATTCCAACCCTGGCGGTCCAAGACCGCCAGGGTTGGGGACCGCGGGAGCACCGCCAACAGGCTGGCGGTGCTCCCATGGGCATTCTGACCGCGGCGGTACAGCCGCGGTCAGAAACGGAAAACCGGCGGTGTACCGCCGGTTTTCCGCTGCCCTGGGGAATCCTCCATGGTGGCGCAGCTTGCTGCGCCGCCATGGGGATTCCGACCCCCAGGAACAGGATGGCGGTATGGGGTGTTGTGGGGCCCCTGGGGGCCCCTGCAGTGCCCATGCCAATGGCATGGGCACTGCAGGGGCCCCCTAACAGGGCCCCACAAAGATTTTTAGTGTCTGCCATGCAGACACTGAAAATCGTGACGGGTGCAACTGCACCCGTCGCACCCCTTCCACTCCGCCGGCTCCATTCGGAGCCGGCATCCTCATGGAAGGGTGTTTCCCGCTGGCTGGCGGGCGGCCTTCTGGCGGTCGCCCGCCAGCCCAGCGGGAAACCCAGAATAACCGCAGCGGTCTTCTGACCGCGCCTTGGTATTCTGGCGGCTTCCGCCGGCACTGCGGTTACTGCGGCCGGCGGGAGTCAGAATGACCCCCTTAGTCCACCACACTGCGGGCGATTCTGCCCCTCAAAATCCAGTAGTCTCATTAGAATAAGGAGAGCCTATGCGACAAGGTAGCATGAATATGCATTTGTCGGACCACATGTCCACAAATGGACAGGTTAGACACCTTCTGTGCCCACCAATCCACTTCCTTCATTGTTACCCATCTGTAAAGTATGAGTTTGTACAGTAGCCTGTAGTAACAGTAGGCAGGGAATCATTGTCACAGATTGTTAGTGCTTTAATGCATACATGACTAAGGAGTCTACCATTTAGAAGCCACAGAGGTATATTGTGTCCTTTAGTTCCTCAGCTCTCAGTCAGATTGCTAGAGCACGTCTCATAAGATGTCAGTTGCCCTACTTAGTCAGTGAAGGGCATGAGCAGGTTGGTGGGTTGGGAAGGGTTTGTAGTTATGTACCTGTACTCATTGGCAAACTTGGGTAGTTTGGGCAAAAAAGAATGTCCATAGCTTTGTGTGCTGACATGTATGTGTCTCCTCCATTTTAGATGGGACTTGTGGACATCATTTCTTGTCTTGTCTTTTATTTGCATCTATACAGGTCAACACCCATCAGAAGAAAGGGATTTGGAGAGCCATCGCTAGGAAGGTGCAGACCCTGGGTTCCACAACCATTGGAGTTCCTACTGCAGACAGAGGTGGGAGGACCTCAGATGCAGGGCCTAAAGGATTGTGGAGGCCCAGCTGGGACTGTCCTCTCAATGTGGTCTGGGTGACCATCGGATCATGACCCCCCCAATTGCCTGCATTCTGGAGGTGGCCTACCAGAGCTGGATGGTCGTTTCAGGGCAGCACAGCAGCCACAAGGGGGTGAGTATACAGAAATTCCCTGCTTGTATCATTGTTAGGTTTTTGAGTGGGCTACTGACTGTTTACCCTGACATTTAGGGATGAGCCATGTGCCACACAGTAGATTGGAGATGGTTTATGTTGAGATGTTGTGTGTATCAAACTAGTGTACCTTGCCTTCTGAACCTGAAATCTGGTACAAACCTGGGGTGAATCCTCAAACAACTTTATCTGCAGGGACTACAAATGGCTGTGTATAGTGATCTTTCATGTACTTTTTGTAGTTGTAGTGGGTGTAATTTATGATCTACAGATACCTTCCTCTAAAAGTCGCAGACAAAAGGTGAGTGAGCTATGGATCACCGTCCTCTGCCATGTGTCTGGGCATATGTGTATTTAGATATCTGCAACCCACAAGCAAGTTATCTTCAGCGTATCGTGTGTGCTGGTGCCTCACTCCAGTCTGTGATGTTTTTGTGCCCAGCATATATGTGACGTGGCTTACATGGCTAATTGTTTGCATATGTAGCAAAAAGTTTCCTTTGGTGAGTGCAGGTTGTCCATTGATCCTTTTCTATTCTGCAATTTCATGCATGTTCTACCTATGTTGATGGGATGATGTCTATTCTCTCACATATATGTGCATGGAAAATTGATAGTGGAATAGTACATTTACAATGGTGGTCCATTTCATGTTGTACCACAGACAGGAGTGTGTCAACATTGTTTATTGCCTGGTAGAGACGTTCATGCATCATAGCAGGCTATTTGGCATCTTGGACTGCAATAGCAATGACAAACATGACAGGTAGGCCCTGATTGTGGAACCACTGTGTGTTTATTTATGCCTTTGAGATGGCATTGTGTGGAAAGGTGCACTGCATGTGTTTAATGATTGAGGATTTTTCCCTAGCTGTTGTCATGCATCATTGGGTGACCTGCAGTGATGTTGACATCACATGTGTTTGAGTTCAGGCATTCATCCACAGACAGATACCAGAGTTGGAATGTCTAAGATGTGGATAGTGATATTATTTCTCATTGGACAACAGGTTGGGGTCCTTCTATTAATCCCTGCAAGTTCTGTGTCTCTCCAGCATGCAAGGTACAGATGTTTACCACAGACATACTCAGATGATGTCATTGTAATGGGTGTCAGACATTAGTAGTGACTATCCTGGGGCTTACTGATTTATTGTTGTGTGTTTTCTGGAGAATATCTCCCTGACATATTGGTCCTGACATCAATGTTGTTCCTTTCAATGACACATGTGAGGCCTATCTGAGTGACATTGAAACTAC
Organism: Pleurodeles waltl; assembly: GCF_031143425.1. Lineage (NCBI taxonomy): Eukaryota > Metazoa > Chordata > Amphibia > Caudata > Salamandridae > Pleurodeles > Pleurodeles waltl. The sequence goes on from NC_090437.1 coordinate 580,548,796, forward strand.
CTTCTTGACTCTATTAGGACAGGTGTCACTTTTTTAACTGTACATTGTTGAAGTGTGTCCATTGTGACATGGGAATTTCCATGTCAACTACTCCAGAATGCTGCACTTTTGAATCTGCGATAGCTGGATGTCATTGGAATCATATCAAATTGTTGGTACATTGTGTAAGTGCAAAATAGATGTGTGCATAAACTTGTGTGTGAAATATGGGAAGATACTTTACAAAGGGATAGTAATGTTGGCTACAAGTTAACTGTGGGCTGCTGCATGTGGCACAGCTGTGAGGATGAAAAGGTCACCTAGTTGTTGTATGGTTATTGTGGCTGCAAGACTTCAGCCATGCAATTGTAGTTCTCTGAGAATCTGATTAGCCTGTGGGTAACTTTAGTAAGTCCATGTGGCATGCATGCATATGTTGTGGCACATGAATGTACCACGTAGGTGAAAGTCTTTGATTGAGCCTACATGACATGATAGTATTGTTTGTCAGAGTTGTGATTGAAGTGTTACCATGTACATGTTGTGACCCTATTTTTTATTCTTTCTGCAGCATCAGCACTGGCAAAGGAGATGGGGTACAGCCAAGTGGGGAATCATCTGGCCATGGGACCTTGGGTCAGGATACCACCGACACAGAGGGACCCAGTGGCCTGTAGGGCGAGGAGCGTGCCACTGTCACTAACAGCCCCACACCCATCCTACCCACAGACACCATCCCAGCAGACCCTTAGACATCCACCACAAGCACCACACCCACACACACCACAACTACAGACATACCTACATCCCCCACATCCACCATACCTGCACTCATTACCCCAACAGACACCCACCAAATAATCCCCCAGCACCCCCACTCCCTCAAGACACATAAACACCCTCACTCACCCACCCAACAGACACCCACTGCAGCGAAGCATACCTCCCATAAGCAGGCACCCAAGACATCTACACCTACACAGTCTACAACCACTCTCTAAAACTCTCAATTTTGACCCCCTTCTGATCACCATCCTCTTGTATCCAAAAAACCTTTTTTATTTGACCTTATCCTTTGCCCTGTTCTCCCCATCCCACACCCAGAAAGACCCCTCCCAGCTCCCAGTCTGTCCCTTTCACCTCCAAGGCCTCCCCCATCCCCCTGCAAGTAGCCATTCCTCTTCCCACCCGAGAAGCCCACCACTCCAAAAAAGTAGGCTACCCCTCCCAAGAAGAAGACTACCCCTCCCCAGCCCAACCCCCACCAAATCCAATCACCCCCCACAGAATATGCCTGAGGTGCCTGCCTGCCCCCATGATGCCCCTTTCTGTGGAGGTTACATGGCAGTTAGGAGTCAAGTTTGGACACAACAGCGTGCCATTATTGGACTTTTTCATGGATTGGCCAATGGCCTTTGGCCAATCATCGTTGCTCAAATTAATAAACCTAAAAGTTGTTTTGATTTGGGTACACATTTGTCCTGCAATTCCTTTTCTAGCTTTCTGCTGTAGCTGAGTGACTTTGGTTGTGTGCCTGCAGTTGTGTGTGTTTGAGCCTGCTTGCTGCTCCATTTGCTGTTGTTAGCAATATGTGAGTTTGTGTGCAGTGCTGTCGTCCCCCAGGAGAAGAGTATATGTTGTGTGTATAGGTATGTGTGTGAATGCAATGGTGGTGTCATGGCATTGTGCACTGTTTGGTATGGTAAGTAGTTATTTTTTTGTGATGTCCAGTTTGAGCATGGATGTTGTAGACTTGTTCCCCATATCTGATTTATGTGTATATGTGATGTGTGTCAGCTTGAGTTTTGTAAGTGAAGACATGGAGTGTGTTGAATTGTGCTACCTTTGTTTGCATGTGTCTGTGCTTGTGTCCATTTAGGTGTGTGTCCCTTTTAGATGGTTCCTGTAGAGGTGTGCCCCATGCAGTTGTAGCTGTATATGCTTTGTTGGCTTTCCCTTCCCCATTATTTTGATGTGAATGACAATTGGTTTTGGTACTTGTCCAGTAGACCTATGTAGGGCCACTTCCTGTGGACATGTTGTTTGAGGGTCCAGTTCAAAGTGTTATATGCCCCAGTGCCGTCTCCTTCCCTGTGTGTCCCAGATGGCCCCTGTGAGAAACTGGGGCTGATTGCAGAGGCCCCATAACTTTTTGCCCCCATTTTCCACTTTATGCTGGTGTTTTCCTGACTTTAAAGGTGCCCTGGGTACTGCTAACCAGTCCCAGGGCCTGTGCTCTGTGTAAAATGGATATGCAAATTAGGCTAATTATAATTGGCTAAGTAAACCTACCTATAAGTCCCTAGTATATGGTAGGGCATGTAGGTCTAGGGACCACAGCATAGGTGGTGCACACCTAGGTGCATTGCTGAGGTGCCCAGTGTCATTTTAAAAGCAAGCCTGCCTTGCTGGCTGCTTTTAAATTAAAGTTATATGCAAATTCGACTTTGGAATTAAAGGTACTTCCAAAGTCTTAAACTACCTTATTTTTACATATAAGTCACCCCTAAGGTGTGCCCTATGTGCCCCTAGGGCTGGGTGCCATGTAACTATAAGCAGGGACTTTATAAAAATAGATTTATAAACCCTGGTGAGGTAAAAACAGCCAAATTCGTTTTTCCCTCATTGAAGTAAATGGCCTTCATAGGCTAGAATGGGCAGACTTTATTTTAAATTTTAAAGTCTCCTTAAATGTTACATACCAAGAATTTGGTATCAAATTGATTGTTATAATAAATCCCACAACTTCCAGTTGTTGGATTTAATATAACTAGTGCAGGTAAAAAGTTTAGACTTTACCTAAAAAGTTGCCAATTTCAGCTCTGCATTGTTTTTGCTGCTGTGCTCTGATTGGCCAGCCTGCAGCAGCTTCTGCCAGGCTTCTTTGATGAGGTGTGAAGTGGCCTGACTTCACACAAAGGAATGTGCTTGGGGGAGAGAATCTGCCCTCAGCAGATGGTGAGGCAGGAAGGGGGAGGGCTGCCAAACTGGTCTTCAAAGGCAGAGAAGGACATCTGGAGCACCCAGCAACACCCCCACATCCTGCAACCCCAGACAGCTAGGTGCCCCCTTGATTAGATTAGGAGAGGGCAGGAGAGGGGTGTGTTTATGATTTTTAGCCACACCAGTGGGTGGGCTCAGCCAGATCTCTCCTCCAAAAATCAGATTCATCCATTTTGGATTTTTAGAGACTGTTGCCTTCTGGGATGGATTTTTGCCACACTTCCCAGGAAGTGGTCATCACAGGGGGACGACCCTGTCCCTGATTGGAGGACCAGGGCCCCCCTGCTTTTCACCCAGGAGCAAGGATAAAACTGGCAGACCTGCACCCACACCTCAGATCCCCACCAAATTTCAAGAAGAAAGAACTACAAGAAGAAGAAGGACTGCCCTGCTGGACCCCTGGCCTGCACCTGGACCCTGCACTCAGAAAGACTGCACCAGCTGCACACTTGGGCTTCACCACAAGAAGGACTTTGCCTGGCTTCCACTGGTTCAAGGAGGGACTCCCTGTTTGCTACAGGTGAAAAATTGCTAACCAGAGTCCCCTGCACCAACTCCTGAAAAAGTGACCAGCTGACCACTGTCCAGTGGCCAAAAAGGAGTTTGCGCCAGGTGCATTCTGGGAGTTGAAGTCCGCACCCCCAAGGACCATCACAGAACTTCTGGACCCTTGGGGTGAGCTGTGGACCCCAAAAGAACCTTAAAAGAACATCTGGGTGAAGCCCCAGAAGTTTGGAAAAGATTGGAGAATTTTTGAAAAAAAGCTCCATAAAGTGACTGACCCGACGCGGAAATTCTAGCCGGCTTGCCTCAACCGCGACCCGGCCTGACTTCGTGGTTCGTCCCGGTAAAGAAAAACATCCAAAAAAGAGACTAAGTCCGAACGTAAAAAGTTGACCGGGACCTTCCAGCCATCGTATCCGAGAAGGGCTCCACGGACGTCGGATCAAGATCCAGGTTTACCCCGGTTGAAGGATTTTCATCTCGAAAAAACGACTAAGTCCGAAGGTAAAAATCACCACCGAGGAAACCGACTTCGCGTATCCGGACAAGGGCTCCAGGAGGTCGGATCCAACTGGCAGGTTCGTCCCGGTGAAGAAAAACTTCAAAATAAAGACTAAGTCAGAAGGTAACTTTTTAACCGAGGCTTCCCGCGACCTGTAGCCGAGCAGGGCTCCATCGCGGTCGGCCTGAAAGTTTGACTTTGCCCCGGTCCTGGTGCAACCAGATGACCCGATTGGCGCTTTTTGTTTCTAAGCGCTAGAAAATAATAATACTTTAAAAATTCATATCTCCGGTTCCCCTGAACCGATTTTAATCGTTTTTGTGTCATTTTAAAGATAAAAATATAAGCTATTTTTATAAATTGGTTTTGGATTTTTAAACTGTTTCCTGTGTTTTATTTAATTACTGTTTTGTGATATCTGAATGCTTTACACTTTGTCTCCTAAGTTAAGCCTTGACGCTCGATGCCAAGCTACCAAGGGTAGAGCTGGGATTAATTTACTGAGACCTAACTGTACTTTTGTGGAGGTTTGTGGCTTGTTGCTAGGTGTAGGTACCTACCTGCCCTACCAATAACCCATTTTCCAACATAATTGGAAGCAGTGACGGGATCCTGTACTTGTGTTCAATATCACGTTACAGTTTTAGATAAAACAAATTAAAAATCCTTTAAATTGTCCTAGTGCAAAAATTGTTTTTAATTTTTAATTTTAATTTTTTTTTTTAAACTAATTTGGATTAATTTCAATTATTGAATTTTTGTAATTTTTTCTAAATTCTTGTTTCCAATTTTTGCAAAAAGTTTTTGTTGACACAAAACTAGGGAACCATGGAGCTTGATCTGGCTAGCCTACCCACACTGACAGTAGTCCAGCTTAGGGGGTTGTGTATTGAGAGAGGGTTGCCTGCAACCCCTGATCTCAGGAAGCAAATCCTGATTAAATCCCTGACAGCATGGGCTGAGGCCCAAGAGGTAGAGACAGAGGAAGCTCCAGAGGAGGAAGAAAAAGAGGAAGATGCTAACTCTAACCACTTAGGGGAGGGAAGGCATCAGACCCCAAGTGAGGAAGAGGAGGAACGGTCCTCAGTAAATACAGTTACTAGGGGCAGATCCAAAGCTAGTGGTGGGAAGGGGGTCCTTTCAGGAGGAGAGAACCCATCCATCAGAGAAAGAGAGCTGGAAGCCCAGCTAGCATACATAGCTTTGGAAACAGAGAAGCTGGCCCTAGAAAAGAAAAAGTGGGCAAGCAAAGAAAAAAAAGATGGAAGCAGCGATAAAGAAGCTGAGGTGTCCATGGGTGGGGGAGTTTGCCCCAGATTACCCAAGGGGGTGGTTCCTGCTTATGTAGAGGGGGATGACAGAGATAAGTGGCTAGGGGCCTTTGAGAGGGCACTCCAAATGAGAAGGGTTAGGCCTCAATACTGGGGTTCCCTTTTGTGGGAGTTGGTCCCCAACTCAGGGAGGGATAGGCTTCTGACCTTAAGGGGGGAGGAGGCAGATTCATACCCTAGTATGAAGAGGTGCTTAGTCAAGAAGTTTGGTCTGACCCCAGAGCAATATAGAATGAAGTTCAGGGACACCCAGAAGGTCAGTACCCAGTCTTGGGTTGACTTTGTAGACACCTCAATAAAGGCACTGGAGGGCTGGATTATTGGCAACAAAGTAAATACTTATGAGGGGTTATACAATCTGATCATGAGAGAGCACATCTTGACCAATTGTATCCAAGAAAGGTTACGCCAGCATCTAGTGGACTCTAAGCAGACCAACCTTAGAGAGCTAGGGGAGGCAGCTGATGAGTGGTTGAGAACCAGGGTGGTTGTCAAGTCCCAGGGGGGAGACTCCAAGAAGGGGGGGTCAGGTCCCCAAAAACCTTAGGAGGGAGGTGGTAAGCCCACCACAGAGACTCCCTCTGTACCCCAGAACCCTAAGAAGGAGGAGAGTAAATCCCACTCCCAATCTGAAATGCAGAGACAGGGAGACCCAGGGTTAAAAAAGCTCTTGGACAGTAGGGCTTGCTTTGACTGTCAGCAGACAGGTCACTTCAGAGGAGATGCAGCCTGTCCAAAGAAAGTGGTTAGCACTGGGCTGTCCAGTGTAGCCATAGAGGAGGATTCCTCAGATGATGAAGTCCTCCTAGCATTGTGCTGGGAGACAGGACCAGATGGTAAGCTGGTGATCCCTGAGGGTGGGAGTAGGCACTTCCACCACATTCAAGTGAATGGGATCCCTACCACTGGCCTGAGAGACACCGGTGCCAGTCACACTATAGTGAGTGACCGGTTAGTGACCCCAGACATGTATGTCCCAGGAAAGACAAAGAAAGTCAGGATAGCCACAGGGAAGGTCACCTCCAAACCTGTAGCCATAGTGCCCCTAGAGAGGGAGGGTATCCTTGACTGGATTAGGGTGGTAGTCAGTGCTGACCTTCCCCTAGATTGTATCCTGGGCAATGACCTCCCAGAGGTGAGTCTGGTCACAGATGGGGTGGTCGCCCAGGGCGCCCCCCCAACCCAAAGTCCTGGAGAGTCAGTCCCTACAGTTAGGAGACAGGGGTCCCCAAGAAAAGGAAAGAAGAAAAGGAAGGGTAGGCCACTCTTAAAGAGAGTTCCAGGGAGCCAAAGGCCTTCTGCCCCAGTAGGGGGGGAGCCCAGAGTTGGCACTGGTGAGGCCTCCCCTGACCCCAAGGAAGTCCTGAGTAGTCAGGCAGATGTCCAGATGCAAGGTGTTGCCTCTGCACTGACAGAAGGGAGAGTGGAAGGAGGGTGTCTGCCACAGGAGGTGGTAGCCCCCCACTCTAGACAGCAAGAGGGGTGCCAGGACCCCAAAGATGCCCCTAAAGCAGCTCAGCCACCTGTCAGTGGAGAGCTTAGGGTGTGGTTCTGGGTACTGACAGCTGTCAGTAGCCTCTGCTGGGTGCTAGCCTTCCTGGCAGCACTGTACTTGGCCTGGGAGGCAGACCCCAGGGCCAATAGCAAAGTAGGCCCCCTGACCCTGTTGGTCATGGTGGGGTTGCTCAAGTGTTGGGTGACCTCTTTGGGTAAGCTAGGTATTGCCCTAGCAAAGTTTGGAGTAGGGGAGGTGGGCACCTCACTACCCAAGTTGGCAGAGAGAGAGGAGGAAGACCCCCCTAGAGGGAAGTTTCAGTTTGAAATTGGTCCTTTCATTGTTGGGGTGGGTTCACTACCCAGAGGGAGAGACCCTGACAGGAGGATGTAAGGCAGAGTAGGCCCTGCAAAGGGACAGCCAGTTTTCTTCACTGTCTTCCTCGCCTAACAAGCCAGGAAGACTCTCCCAGGGTTGGGCTGAGTCTCCTGGGCGTGTGGGCTGGGGGGGGGGGTTGTGTGAGAAACTGGGGCTGATTGCAGAGGCCCCATAACTTTTTGCCCCCATTTTCCACTTTATGCTGGTGTTTTCCTGACTTTAAAGGTGCCCTGGGTACTGCTAACCAGTCCCAGGGCCTGTGCTCTGTGTAAAATGGATATGCAAATTAGGCTAATTATAATTGGCTAAGTAAACCTACCTATAAGTCCCTAGTATATGGTAGGGCATGTAGGTCTAGGGACCACAGCATAGGTGGTGCACACCTAGGTGCATTGCTGAGGTGCCCAGTGTCATTTTAAAAGCAAGCCTGCCTTGCTGGCTGCTTTTAAATTAAAGTTATATGCAAATTCGACTTTGGAATTAAAGGTACTTCCAAAGTCTTAAACTACCTTATTTTTACATATAAGTCACCCCTAAGGTGTGCCCTATGTGCCCCTAGGGCTGGGTGCCATGTAACTATAAGCAGGGACTTTATAAAAATAGATTTATAAACCCTGGTGAGGTAAAAACAGCCAAATTCGTTTTTCCCTCATTGAAGTAAATGGCCTTCATAGGCTAGAATGGGCAGACTTTATTTTAAATTTTAAAGTCTCCTTAAATGTTACATACCAAGAATTTGGTATCAAATTGATTGTTATAATAAATCCCACAACTTCCAGTTGTTGGATTTAATATAACTAGTGCAGGTAAAAAGTTTAGACTTTACCTAAAAAGTTGCCAATTTCAGCTCTGCATTGTTTTTGCTGCTGTGCTCTGATTGGCCAGCCTGCAGCAGCTTCTGCCAGGCTACTTTGATGAGGTGTGAAGTGGCCTGACTTCACACAAAGGAATGTGCTTGGGGGAGAGAATCTCCCCTCAGCAGATGGTGAGGCAGGAAGGGGGAGGGCTGCCAAACTGGTCTTCAAAGGCAGAGAAGGACATCTGGAGCACCCAGCAACACCCCCACATCCTGCAACCCCAGACAGCTAGGTGCCCCCTTGATTAGATTAGGAGAGGGCAGGAGAGGGGTGTGTTTATGATTTTTAGCCACACCAGTGGGTGGGCTCAGCCAGATCTCTCCTCCAAAAATCAGATTCATCCATTTTGGATTTTTAGAGACTGTTGCCTTCTGGGATGGATTTTTGCCACACTTCCCAGGAAGTGGTCATCACAGGGGGACGACCCTGTCCCTGATTGGAGGACCAGGGCCCCCCTGCTTTTCACCCAGGAGCAAGGATAAAACTGGCAGACCTGCACCCACACCTCAGATCCCCACCAAATTTCAAGAAGAAAGAACTACAAGAAGAAGAAGGACTGCCCTGCTGGACCCCTGGCCTGCACCTGGACCCTGCACTCAGAAAGACTGCACCAGCTGCACACTAGGGCTTCACCACAAGAAGGACTTTGCCTGGCTTCCACTGGTTCAAGGAGGGACTCCCTGTTTGCTACAGGTGAAAAATTGCTAACCAGAGTCCCCTGCACCAACTCCTGAAAAAGTGACCAGCTGACCACTGTCCAGTGGCCAAAAAGGAGTTTGCGCCAGGTGCATTCTGGGAGTTGAAGTCCCCACCCCCAAGGACCATCACAGAACTTCTGGACCCTTGGGGTGAGCTGTGGACCCCAAAAGAACCTTAAAAGAACATCTGGGTGAAGCCCCAGAAGTTTGGAAAAGATTGGAGAATTTTTTTAAAAAAGCTCCATAAAGTGACCGACCCGACGCGGAAATTCTAGCCGGCTTGCCTCAACCGCGACCCGGCCTGACTTCGTGGTTCGTCCCGGTAAAGAAAAACATCCAAAAAAGAGACTAAGTCCGAACGTAAAAAGTTGACCGGGACCTTCCAGCCATCGTATCCGAGAAGGGCTCCACGGACGTCGGATCAAGATCCAGGTTTACCCCGGTCGAAGGATTTTCATCTCGAAAAAACGACTAAGTCCGAAGGTAAAAATCACCACCGAGGAAACCGACTTCGCGTATCCGGACAAGGGCTCCAGGAGGTCGGATCCAACTGGCAGGTTCGTCCCGGTGAAGAAAAACTTCAAAATAAAGACTAAGTCAGAAGGTAATTTTTTAACCGAGGCTTCCCGCGACCTGTAGCCGAGCAGGGCTCCATCGCGGTCGGCCTGAAAGTTTGACTTTGCCCCGGTCCTGGTGCAACCAGATGACCCGATTGGCGCTTTTTGTTTCTAAGCGCTAGAAAATAATAATACTTTAAAAATTCATATCTCCGGTTCCCCTGAACCGATTTTAATCGTTTTTGTGTCATTTTAAAGATAAAAATATAAGCTATTTTTATAAATTGGTTTTGGATTTTTAAACTGTTTCCTGTGTTTTATTTAATTACTGTTTTGTGATATCTGAATGCTTTACACTTTGTCTCCTAAGTTAAGCCTTGACGCTCGATGCCAAGCTACCAAGGGTAGAGCTGGGATTAATTTACTGAGACCTAACTGTACTTTTGTGGAGGTTTGTGGCTTGTTGCTAGGTGTAGGTACCTACCTGCCCTACCAATAACCCATTTTCCAACAGCCCCATAGAAATTGTGTAGGTATAGTTGTTATGTTGTTCTTCGTATATTTATCTCTGTGTTTTATGCATGCCGTTGTGCTTCCATTTTGCTTTCATGTGTGTGATGTGTGTGTCCATTGCAGGGGTGTTTAACGATGGTGTTGTTTGTGTTCCATTGCACATTGATAGATATGGGTATTGAATGTGCGGACTGTCCCTGGCCAGTGTGGAATGTGCATGTGTGAGCTATATTTGTATATGTGTTGTAGGAGTATTGTTGTTGCTGTGTGTGACATTGTTGAGTAGTCTTCAGTGTCACTGTGCCTCAGCTGTATGGCCATGTTTATTTGTGTAGTGTTGTAGTGTAGTGTGAGTGTGCTGGCCCAAATGTCTGTATTGTTTGTATATATATATATATGCCGTATTGATGCATGTCAGTGAGTGTGTGTTGTATGAGACATGTACATGCTTCCCATGGCGTACCCCCCATGGTGTGTTTTCCAGCGCTGTAAGCTGTTTTTAAGGGTTAATGACAAAGGTCTGTGTACTTACGGTGGATGGCATCCACATCAATTTTGATTTCTTTGTCTTTTGATGAAGAGCAGCCACATGATGTTTGTGAACTCCTCCATGGGGGCCGTGGATATGTTAGGCTGCCTACAGGTGAGTGTCTCCCTTTATACTGTCCATTCCCCCAGCTTGTATATGGTGCTTGAACCGCCAGGGTCACTTTGGGGGTATGCAAACCTCATAGTGGGACCGGCAGAAACACTGTCTGTGTCAGCCTGCTTGTGCTTCCTTGTGACTGCGGTGGTCTGTGCTTCCTGGTGGTACCAGCTTACCGCTGGCAGTCTTCTGTTTATATGACCGCCTAACTGGTAATACAGCAGTCTGCTCCACCAGAACATTGGTGGTCAGACCACCACTACCAACATGGCAGTCACGGGACTGCCAAACTCTTAATGAGCCCTCTAATCATAAAGCCAGGAGCAGTTGATCTTACAGAGTGATGAAAGGCACTCTGCAGCTTATGGAGTAAGAGTGGTCAGAGAACCTGTGAAATAAGCATCAGGAATCAGATCTCACTGACACATTCAGTAACAATTAGATTTGAACATAAACACAAGAAAGGACAAAGTGAATAGAGCAAAAGGAAGTGAATACGGAAACAGGGTTCAGGGAAAAGCAAGCTTAGAGTCCTAGAAACATGAGAATGACTGGATTAGAAGTATGCAGATCAAGGAACACAGAAATAAAGGAAAATTAATCTGCACTGAAACAAGGAAAGGATTAAGCTCAGTTCACAGAACATGAAACAATGGTATCCAAGTGTAAGAATCTGCACATCAAAAAGAAGACAGGAAGTATGGGGACAGAACTATGAACACTTGACCTCAAGGGAAAGAGTTTACATACAAATGTGGAGAGGACAGGAACTATGCAGTCTAAGGGAATAGTCACTAAGTTGGCCTATCCTGACTCTATACCAATAGACAAACAATCCTAACCCAGGAGAGAGGAGAATCAAGGAGTGTACACTCATTTCATCACAAAAACACAACCATTCACTTGGAATTAATTCAAATGTTATTGAAATCAAATACATCCAAATACATCTTTATCTCAAAGCGGTTGCTCCAATGTCTGAAATACCAGTGCTTAGGTGAAAATAAATCAGGAAGAATGCAGTATGAGTAGAACACAAATATAGTATTTAAGCCTGTTTGACACCCTTCTTTATGAATGAATCGAAATCCATCCATAATGTACAGCTACAGTGTTTTAATCAGTGCTGTCCCTCTGTGGATAATTAAGTCAGTCCAGGCTGAAGGTATACAATTGTCGACATTTCAATCCAAGGTGGGGGAAGATCATTTGAAGCCTTAATAGCAGGTCTTCATCTGGACTGCTGGGAGCAACCTGGAATCACAAATATTCCAGTGAGAGGTAGATGTAGTTAAACTTAGTTGTGCAGCGAAGGCTCACGGGCCCTTCATCTGTTAGGGGTTGATTATACTCCTAAATCCAATCATCTCAGCCTTGTAGGGGTCCCAAATAGGCTTGGCCCTAGCAAGGAGGTATTTCTTCATGGTTATGAAACTGAATACATCATCTGATTGACTCAGGCATGTGACGCTTCATACTTCAGAACATCACTTAAGTGTCTCCTTGGTTGCAAACGACATTCCCCCACCCTAGGTCGAAACGTCAACAGTTCTATTCCTTCAGCCTCACCTGACTTAATTATCCACAGAGGGACAGTACTGATCCAAACACTGTACCTGTACATTATAAATGGATTTCAATTTACTCAGACAGAAGGGTGACGGACAAGGTTAAATACTTTATTTCTGTGCTTTTAAACTGTTCGACTAATACTGCATTCTTCCTGATTTCTTTTTACCTATGCGTGAGCACTTTTTTCTAAGCACTGGTTTCTCACAAATTGGAGCAACTGCTTTGTGATAAAGACGTATCTGGATGTATTTAATTTCAATACAATTTTGAATTAATTCCAAGTGAATGGCTGTTTTTGTGATGTAATTAGTGCATATTCTTCATAATGGTTGATTCCCCTCTCTCCTGGGTTGGGGTTGTTTGATTACTGTTATAGAGTCAGGATAGGCCAATTTAGTTGCTATACCTTTAGACTACCTATCAGACCCTTTTGTTGTTTGTGTCACACTGTACCCAGGTCCCACGGTTTACTGGGTGACCCCATTGTATTGTAATGGACTTTTAGACAGCAGGCATTTCTCTGCACTTACTACCATTTGTGCCTTAAACCCAGTCCACATCTGGTATGTGCTGGTTGACAGCTCCCCTTGTGCATTTCGCCCAGTCAGACAAAAACACAGGACACTAAGCTGCATCTGTATTCATCTGCGTACAGATGGGATTCCCTGGGCAGGAAGGTGAAGGGGCTCTCTCTTACACTTCAAAGGCCAGTGGCCTGCCCTTGCACAAAGGACTGATAAACCCCCAGTGGGCTTCTGACAGATGGGACTGGGTTGAAAGGGGAACGTGCGCACTTCAAAACCACTCCTTGAAGTTTCCCCCACGTCAAAGGCACTTTTGAGCATATATACTCAGGGCCATATTTATACTTTTTGATAGAAAACTGCGCTAACGCAGTATTGTGTCAAAAAATTTAACGTGGGCTAATGCCATTTCTTAGTTCCACCCGTGCGTCAAATTTATACTTTGATGTACGGTCAGTTTTTTTTCCTGTAACCATTGCGCCACGTTGTAATGCAAAACAACAATAACGCAGGGAAAATGACTCTAATCTGGTTTGCGACGCCGCAAACCGCATATGCACCATTTTTCAACACATTGGCATCGAAAAGCGGCGCAAACACAGCAAACAGTGCCAAGGAGCCAAAAATGGATCCCAGAAGCCAGGAGAGACCCCAGGGAGACCCCAATCTACCAGGAACCAGCCAGGAGGACACAAACAAGACCCTGAGGAGACAGAAGAAGAAAAGGAAGTGTTGTTTCAGTGCAGAGCAGCATGAAATACAGGTCAGAGAGGTGACAGAGCACCAGCATCAACTTTTCATCACCTCAAAATTGCCAATTGGGAGGAGAGAGGCAATTTGGCAACAAACTGTCAACAAGATAAACAGTGTGGCAGAGGTCAGGAGAACTGTCACAGAGTACAAGAAATGCTGGCATGACTGCAAGCGCAGGACAAAGGAAAAAATGGCAAGGAACAGGAAGACAGCACTGCAGAATGGAGGTGGGAGTCGAGCACCGCAGCAGGCCCTGGACGAGATGGAGGAGATGGTGGCAGTCATCATTCCAGAGGAGATCGTCACAGGAATCGCAGGACAGGACAGCGCAGACAACCGGGAAACAACACATATGCAGGGTAAGTTGCATGGGGGACCAAAATGCCTAAATGTTAATTGCAAGCAGGGGGAGGTACGTACCTACTACACAATGCATTTCAGTCATGGAAATCAGGCAGTGGAGAGGGGAAAGGGGCATGGCATGGGTGCATGGGCTGTGCAGGGGCATCCAGGGGCACAGCACAATACAACACCAACAACCGTTGCATGGGGGTACTCCGCCATGCCAAGGCTGCTGGAAATGCTGTAGCAGACCAGGAGGGTAGGATAGAACGTAAAACTGGGCAGCTGTCACAGGACAGCTGGTATTGTCAGAACATGAACTAGGGGACAATGCCCAGTCTCAGGCCATTTCCTCAAGAGGCATTTACCATTGACATCAGCTGCCACTACCACCTGTGCTGTGTGTGCTGGTCAATTAGGAAATGGCAGGTAGGTGCCCATGGAACAAACACACCCACAATAGAGGGTTCAGGATGACGACATGATCAATCCCCTTTAATTCTTAACAAAGTGTAAATCCTGTCAAATGCTCATGTCTATAGGCACAATAAACATCATGAATTGTTACTTACATTATGAAGTACACAGCAGTAATGTCATACCCATGCTGCCCATTCCAGAGTCTACCCCATGCCTGTGTTACAATAGCTGCAATGCCAACTTGCAACATCTCAACTGTCATACTGCTAAGACAACAGCATTGAGGGGAAGGAAATATGTGTCTAGCTACTAAAACACACCCACACAGTCATAAGAGGAAATGGAACACTGCCAGGCCTATCAGTGCAATCCAATGTGGCACACATTGGCAAACATCAACATGACACACTACAAACGCTGACACCTGTATCGTGTCTTGCCAATGCAATACATGGTATGTGCTAGGTCTCAGCAACGTATAGGTATATATGAAATATCATAGACTGAGTCAGTCCCATATTGTTATGTGTGGTGAAAGTGGCATCAGAACACCAACAGGCATTGCAAGGCCTCTCCATGCTAATGGAAGTAGAGGGAGGGTTGAGTAGGACAAGAAGGTGGCAAGACACAATTTGGTCAGAACCTACACTTAGATAATGTGATGCAGACAATTCCCCAAACTGCCCTCACTACATGTGACATTCAGGTGAGGCATAGGCCTGTGAAAATGCAAATAGTAATGACAAGAACAATAAACAGGAACCAGGATTACAATGTTTCACTAATTGGAAGTCAGTGACGTCACATTACAACTGCCACAACAAAGACACAATATTTGTACAATATCTCATTGCAGAGGACGATGGCTCTCCTGTGGATATGCCTGTCCTGGACTACCCTGATGACATGGATGACCAGCTGACAACCATTATCCAGGAAACCCTCCAAGATGTCCTGGGAACCCTCCAGACACCACCTTCAGTCGCAAAGAGGAGCACAGATGTAGCAGCTATCACAGAGGACCCACCCACCACCCCAATAGTGCGACCTGCCAGCTCAAACACAGCTGAGGACTCTGATGACACTGAGACCACCTTTGAGAGGCCATTGTGGGAGTCCAGAGGGAGCTGGCCAAGGAGGTGCGGGTGGGGATGCAAAATATGGCAGTCAGCCTTGAGGGGATGCGCATGTGCATGATGATATCCGCAGAATAGTTAGCAGCCATGCAAGTCCAACAATCCCTACTGTAAGGACTACAACAGTGTGTGAGGGACTTCACCACTGCAGTTAGGGAGTTGCCACCACACCTGGCATCCCAAACATTTCACTGCATGCATGACTACAATCATGACCCCCTCAGGGCGGACCTGGCTGCCTACCACAGCCATGTTGCTGCTAAAGTCAATAACCAGCATCTCCTCCTTGCTGCAGTTATGCCCTTAATAGTTCCAAAGTTGGCAGCTACTGGGAATTCAGAGTCCACTTCTCCAAACACTGAAGTGTGTGTTGCCCCCTCAAACCCACCACCACCAAGGGCAGAGGAGACGACACACACATCAGAAGATGAAGACGTGGAACAGATCACCTTCACCCATAGGAGTACCCGGTAGCACCAGTCCATACCACATGGGCAGTGCTTTTCCTATGTCCTGTGCTTGATAACATGCCAGTCTTGCTACAGTTGATAACATGTACTATTCTCCAACACACTGTTTACCTTACCACTATGGACTACAATTGTCTCTCACTATCTAAATGGCAATTCATGTTCCTCTGCACTGAATGACACTCCATCACAGCATGTCCAATGACAAGTCCATCACCATTGCACTTGTGTTGCGTCACAATAGAATGTGTCACGCTAATGGACTTACAATCCTGGACTATGTAAATATTGCACTACAGCACTTTAAAATAAATAGCACTTACACAACCACTTTGTCTCTGTGAATGTGACACGTCAACTGTGTAGTAGATTTGTGATGCATGTAACATGTCAATGGCCACAGAATGTCAATACAATAGTGTAGAAAGAATGTGGGCTGATAACTATGCACAAGGGTCTGGATTTTACCATCATTTGTGCTGCTTGTGGCTTATTTCTGAAGCTAAAGCATCACAAACAGTATAATACTGTGTAGAAAATGTATATGTCAGGCCCAAAGTATCTACAAAATGAAAATCAATGGTGCCCACATTGTTTACAAGACAATCATTGTGTATGTGACATATGACTCTAAACTGAAATCCCACACCCACACCATACAGCAGGAATGGATGTGTACGAGTGTTTGGACAATAATGTCACCTTGGATTACAACGAGAAAATTCATAGGTGTTATTTA
Source organism: Pleurodeles waltl (assembly GCF_031143425.1). NCBI lineage: Eukaryota > Metazoa > Chordata > Amphibia > Caudata > Salamandridae > Pleurodeles > Pleurodeles waltl. Next base: position 580,565,215 of record NC_090437.1, read on the forward strand.
TGTATACTGAACTTCATAAGATTATGACACCACTCAGTTTATCAGAGTTCACATGAACATCAGGCTGCAGGCAGACGTCCCACAGTACCCAAGATTCCAACACAGGACTCAAACGATGACAGCTTTAAAATCACACCTACCTTTACAATACATGGGAACCATAGTCACCTTGAGTGGTGGGTTCAATGGATGGCAGATGCATAGACATGTAGGTTTGTTGTAGCTGCCAATGTGACAGCTCATTTGGAAGCGGGAATAACCATGTCAATAATAGGATGTGGATGCAGGATGGAACACATAGGAAAAACACAAATTTGACACTGTACACTCAAGCAAAGGCCCTGATCCCAAAGCATATGACACATATTGTAAAGGAGTACATAACACTTTATTATATATGTATGAAAGGAAACTTAAACTATGTCAAACACAATACTAACCTAACCTATTCTACCTATACATTACCCACAACTGGCCCTAACTATCCTAGCTAAACTTACTTACCACATGTAACTAAACACTCTAAACATCAACCCCCCACCCCATTATATGACGGGACACGTGTAGGACAACATATACTAACCTAAACACATACCAACTAATCCTAAACAAATATATATATGTATGTGTGTGTATATATATATATATATATATATATATATATATATTATTTTTTTAAATACACATAAACCCCAGCATCAACAACCATCCACCCACCCACCAACAAACCAACATGTAATAATATAGCTCCCCCCACCCCAATGCACTTATCCTAACTAAACTAATCGCCTACTCTGACATATCACTAAACCCCCTAAACTCACTAAAAAACAGTATGAGGAAAGAGGAGGGAGGGGACGGAATTAGGGGTGAGGAACAATGTACTCAAAGGTTTGCCCCCCTCAGAATTCTTTTGATCTCCTGCTGTTGCGGGCCACCTCTTACTGGAGACTATCCATGCGCCTCATCATCCGTTGCATGTCCCATTGGAGGTGACACAATGCTGCCATATCCATAACACCTGCTGTGGTGGTCAGTGTTGCACTCGATGTTGCAGATGCTGGTGCCGTTGCTGGAGGTGGTGGTACAGATGGTGCTGCAGTTCGGCCTTGTGCTGCTGTGAATGAGGGTCTAGCTGGATTGGCTGTTATCCCAGTGTCCACTGTGGCTGCAGTTGGTGTGGTGGCGGCTGTTGTGGCCAATGCTGGCCCCCCGGCTAAAAGCCCTCCATGCACCTGTGGCTCTTTCGTGATGATGCTGCCTTCCCATCATGCGGTATCCAGCCTCCACATTGAGAATGTGCTGTACCGCACTGCCCACGTCTGAAACTCACGAATTTCCTGGGCAGTCATGTGGGCAGCTGTAAAAAAGAAACAGGCAAACATTAGTGTCATCATTGTGTGATACATGTACAGATGATATTCTAACACTTCCCCACAAATAACACATGCAGTCCAAATCATAGTACAGATGATAGAATGTCCCTGAGGAATGACATGCCAAAGCAACCTACCCATCAACTATCTACCAGCACAGCAATGCACAACAAGGTGTGTACTTAATTAACACCTGCATATATGTAGTGCTATTGGTCACATAGCAAATGCTGCAAGTACTCAACATGTGTCAGGCCAACTAATCCCTATCTTCTGGATCAACTTCAAGGCACACAAGACCTGTGATTTGTATATGGAACTGGCAGGATGGTTTGCAGTTGGTAAGCATAAGGGGTCATTGTAGTATGGCACACATGAATGCTTGAATTACATATCTGTCATCTACACTGTGACCATAACACCTAGCTACATATATGTTCTTCCCTAACCCTGTGCATCAGGGGGGATGGGCATGCAATACATATTTTCAACCATCAAGGACAACCATGAAGCTTTGTACAGCTGTACATGAATTTAGTCAGTGTAACACAGGTAAGGAGGCCTGCCAACTAGGAGTGAGCCAACCATTGGACAATCACATCTACATTCATGTTTCCATTGTGGACAACCATCAACATCAGATCTTACTGACACATTTCCTAAATCAACCACATTGATGCAAGCACACATCTGGCCTTGACCTGCTGGCACGCATATAACATATAACTTAAGTGCCATGTAAATGGAGTACAACATGTGGGGCTAGATGCTGGTGGACAGTCACCCATACAGTCCTACGTGTTTATTACATTACAGGGATGTGCAAATTTGCGTGTAAAACTGATGCATCACTGTTTTTGTGTGAATTAGGGTATGAGTTGCTGACTAAATTATGACAATGGCCACCTCCAAATCAATTATGGGCATACATGTGGCTACAAATCAGCTTGTTCACCTGCCCATGCCTATTGTGCAGCACTAGACTCCCAATATATGACTCTCTGCCAGTGAATGTCTAACTCTTCCATGGCACACTATGTCAACCTCCAGTCAAGTCACACATCAGATCACGTGCCAGCTCATCATATCTTGCAATGAGTCCAACACACAGGAGTCAATCACACAACAGCTGCAAACACAACACAGGACAAACATTTTCACACTTACTGGATACGTCTGGGTCCTCAAATCAAGCAACTTCACCTATGGTGTAGGGGGCTGGTCCATCTGTAAAACATGGAAGGGTGATATATGCTCAATGTCTGATCACTGGGAACAACAAATCACTGTGTGTGACATTTTATATCATAGAGCTGCACATCAGGCATGTAGACACCCCAACAGACATACCACTGCAAATATGCATTGACACTGTCACTCCAGTGAGTGATAGACACACATATGCACACATGCACTGGCCCTAACAATCATGTGGTGCCAAACATGACTACACAATTTTGTGGATAATACATTCCAGATGGTACTCCATTTAATCATTTGTACTTGGGAGACACATGCAATGCCACATTCCTGGTGCACTGCAATACCAGTGACTCAGGTATTGTGGCTTGTGCATCAAGGGACAATGAGTAACTGTGTGATGGACATGTGGGTTGATTTTCTTTCAGGAATTATTGTGCTTTCAGTGGGCCACGATAGGTGTGCCAGTGTTGTATGTAGGTTACATATACCACATTGGCAGTGTCCACTAAGCCGTATATGCCCCCCTATGACAATATGATGGCAGGGATCCTGTGTGTAAAGTGATAACAATGTAACGCTAAACATGGATTGGCCACTTTTATGTTCCAAAACTGCAAAATAATGTATGCTGACAGTGTCTTAGTTGATCATCGTTGACAGAATGCATGGGCACAGGTGTAGACATTGCACCTTAAATGTGTCACTCAGGGCCATGTGTACCTATATCAGGTATTGTGAATCACACAATGCAAGATTCAGCAACTTGCAATTAGCAAGTTGGGTGATCAGAGGTAGTACACCCGAAATGACACTGTTTGCAAATGAAAAATGGGATAGCAAATATCCTACTTCTTCAATCATGATGTAGCAGGTCTCTATTTGAAAACCCCTTGGGAATGGCGGCACTCACGGGAATGCTGGCCTGCTGAGTTCAGCAGACCCCCATGTCTGTGACTGCTTTCATACTGAGATGTTTACATTTGTAGAAATGCTGCAATATTTCAGCAGGGGTGTGCAGAAAGTAATTTAACAACCTATTTCTTCACTAAAATAGTATTATGGAAGCAGTCAGTGGTCCCTTGCACAACATCATGCTAAAAAATAGTTTGTGACCCTGCATTCACAAAGAGCAGGGATCCCATGATGACCCTTTCACTTTTGAAAATGGGTTGGCACCATGTGACACAGAGGGTAACTGCAATAGCTCAGTCCCGTCAATTGTGCCCAATCAATAAATGTCATAGGGCCCTGCTATTCAATGATAGGATTTCAACGCCTAATCCAAAATGCCACTGGATGACCCTGTTTTGTGATAGTGCAATCTAGTAGCATAATGGCCCATTTGGGTTTGCCCATGTGAATGATTATTTGTCCTGACCTAAATACACAGATACAGTGAACTTAGGCCCAGATGTCTATTTTATTTTGTGTTGCATTTGCTTCATTTGTTGACACAACAGCTGCGCAAATTAGCAAAATAAATTTATATGTTGCAAGTGTGCGCTACTTTTGCGTCCAGAAATTACGCAAATGCAGCGTGAAAAAAGTAGAAATATGGGCCTAAGATAAAAGTGAAGGTTATGAAGAGCTTAGTACATATGGCCCTGAATACTGTTCAGATATGGTTCAACAAAACTGTGGACTGCATTGTTACCATGTATTACCATGTGTAATACATCTCATTCCTGGTACACTTACAGTTTGTTCAACTTGCAAACTACATGTCCACAAACATTGCTTGCAGCATGTCACAACATCTGCTACTTTCACTACAGAGCATTGTACTGTACACATTAGTCAATTTGGTACTCACCAACAGGGCCACCAATCACCAAACCCAGGTGGTCCAGCAGGTCCTGCTCTTGGGCCACCAGGTCAGCCCAGCGATGCTTCAGCTGGTGCTCATTCCATTGTGTATTACAAATCGCCTCAGGTGGAACAGCACCTTTGCCCACCTCAGCTGTCTTGCCTCAGAGTGATACCCCTGTATCACACGGGCCCCCAGCCTCGAACATCATGGGAAGGAAGTGGCACACCAACCACACAAATGCCCCTAGCTCCTCCTCACCCATGTGCCCGAGCCGTGGCCTTCCCGACATCACACAAAACAGTATTTCAAAAGTAAAGAGGGAAAAACAAGGAAAGGAGGTAGCAAAAAGAAACGTATTTAACCAATTAAAACTACCCCAACTAATCCTACCCACAAACAGACTCCCAACAGTACAAAGACAAATCTAACTACAATTACATACACAAAAACCCTTACACAGGATGCAAAATACACTTACTAAACACCAAAAGACAAAATATAGACCACACAGGAGACAAAATCACAAAATCCACAGAGAAACAATCCAAAACACAGCCACACAGTCTAGAAAAATCACAGACTGCAAAATAAAAGTGAAAGTACACCCACTGTACCTATTCTGTAAGCAGGATATCCTATTATATCACTTCTTGTCTGATTTGTGGCCTGTTTTTTGTCTTGCATATATATTTTTTGATGCTTACCTAGTTTGTGTCAAACTTTTTTGACCCATATGCGTCAAAATCCCATGCATTCATGGATCAATACATTTTCAATGGATATCCGCATGCCTGGGGTGCGCTTTTGGAATTAACACTAGGGACCCATTGATGTATAGTGTGTATTTGCGCATTTTATGCCGCATTTGCGTCAATATTTCTGACTCAAACTGTGTTTGCGTCATTTTTAAAATTTTAACATGCATGTAGCCTATATATCTTATTATTATAAGATAGGATTGTATGACCTGCAGTGTATGTTCTAGTGTTTGGGCACATGTGGCAGACCATACTTCTGCGGTCCATAATACACATATTGTTGTGCAGGATTAGCTCTCTTAACTGATGCAACAGCAGTACAAACGTTATTAAACAAAATGAAAGTTGATTTTTGAGGTTTGCGCAGGTGTTGCATCAATAGAGGACAGCTAGTCTACGCTACAAAAAAAATATTTAAGGCCTGTGTGTTGTGTGGGTGAATTGACTGTTAAAACTATTTGTGTGCCTCTGTGGGAACAGCATGCAATACATTTGGCGTAATGTTCATGTATGAATATGTTACAAATGGGTATTACCATCAGATGCTAATCAATGAGGTACATCAGTCACGATATGTGTTTGTAATATCTGTTGCCCTGTTTTGCTGTGTGTAGTTGCTTGACTTTGGGGACAATACATTTCCCATGACAAACAATACACAGGAAAGATTGAGGATGGCTGATGAGGGCTATGTCAGACATGCTACCGCTCACATCTCATGAAAAGTTGGCTACCACTTCATGTTTACATGTGGGTATACTACCCATGAGTCAGACATTTGAACATGTTAGGTAGGTACAGTGTTTGTGACACAGAGCCTCAAATCCAATCATAACATTGTTATGTACACCACAGTTTGACTAATGTAAATGATCTATGTTCCTCCTGTGGCTGTGGTGGACCAGCAGCCCAGGCTGCATGTGTTCACAATTTTCCAGTGGTTCATTGCACAGTAGTGTCCAGTTCAAGTGTGTGGCCATGTATACCCTGTGTCAGTATTGGCCTCCATTGTGTAACGGTTATGTGCAGGTCTAGTCAGGAGTCTGTGGAGCCAACCCTTGAATTAACAGAGTATCTTTCGAAGCAGATTTGACCTAAAGCCAAAGATCAGCTTACAGCATACAAGGGGATAGGGCAGATATGGTACAGCAAAAATTACAGAAGGGTGACGACAGAGCAACCTTGTTGTGGTCAAATACGTTATGGATCAATAATAGACAATAGGCAGGTTTCACCACTACATTAGTACACAGGGTAGGGCTCTGAACTTTCCACAGCAATATAAAACATCAGTACCTCTGTGTAGATTAATCTCAATCAATCACTGCATTTGTAAAGCGTGCTACATACCTGCGAGGGTCTCAAGGCGCTGGGGGGGGGTGCAACTGGTCGAAGAGCCAGGTCTTGAGGAGTCTTCTGAAGGCCAGCAGGTCCTGGGTCTGTCATAGGATGGTGGGAAGAGTGTTCCAGGTTTTGGCGGCGAGGTAGGAGAAGGATCTGCCACCGGCGGTGGTTTTTCGGATGCGGGGTACTGTGGCGAGGGCGAGGTTGGCTGAGCTGAGGCTTCGGGTGGGGGTGTGGAAGCTGAGTCGGTTGTTGAGGTAGGTGGGTCCGGTGTTGTGCAGTGCTTTGTGTGCGTGGATCAGGAGCTTGAAGGTGATCCTTTTGTTGATGGGGAGCCAGTGCAGGCCTCTCAGGTGGAGTGTGATGTGGCTGCGGCGGGGGACATCGAGGATGAGTCGGGCCGAGGCTTTCTGGATGCGTTGGAGTCGTCTCAGGAGCTTGTTTGTAGTTCCTGAGTAGAGGGCGTTTCCATAGTCGAGTCTGTTGGTGATGAGGGCCTGGGTAACGGTTTTTCTCGTGTCGAGGGGGATCCATTTGAAGATCCTGCGGAGCATACGGAGGGTGTTGAAGCAGGACACAGAGACGGCGTTGACTTGCCTGGTCATGGAGAGAGTGGAGTCGAGGATGACCCCCAGGTTGCGTGCGTGGTCCGTGGGTTCCGGGGCTGTGTCTAGTGACGTGGGCGACCAAGAGTCATCCCAGGCTGATGGGGTGGGTCCGAGAATGAGGACCTCCGTCTTGTCTGAGTTCAGCTTCAGTCTGCTGTCCTTCATCCAGTCGGCTACGGCCTTCATTCCTCGGTGGAGGTTAGCTTCGGCGGTGTGGGGATCTTCGGTGAGGGATATGATCAGCTGGGTGTCGTTGGCGTAGGAGATGATGTTGAGGTTGTGTTGTCGTGCGACGTGGGCGAGGGGGGCCATGTAGATATTGAACAGTGTCGGGCTGAGGGAGGATCCCTGTGGGACGCCGCAGATGATCTCGGTGGTTTTGGAGCGGAAGGGTGGGAGGCGGAGAGGAAGGATGTGGTCCAGGCCAGGGCCTTCTCTTGGATACCGGCGTCATGGAGGCGTGCTGATAGGGTGCGGTGGCAGACCGTGTCAAAGGCTGCTGATAGGTCCAGAAGGATGAGAGCGGCTGTTTCTCCTTTGTCCATCAGGGTCCGGATGTCGTCAGTGGCGGCGATGAGGACGGTCTCGGTGCTGTGGTTACTGCGAAAACCAGATAGGGACGGGTCCAGGATGTTGTTGACTTCGAGGTAGCGGGTCAGCTGTTTGTTGACAATCTTCTCGGTCACTTTTGCTGGGAAAGGGAGCAGGGAGATGGGATGGAAGTTCTTGAGGTCCTTGGGTTCAACCTTTGGCTTCTTCAGAAGGGCGTTGATCTCGGCGTGCTTCCAGCTTTCTGGGAAGGTTGCTGTCTCGAAGGAACAGTTGATTGTTTTCCGGAGGTGGGGCGCGATGGCTGCGCTGGCTTTGTTGAAGACGTGGTGAGGGCAGGGGTCCGATGGGGATCCGGAGTGGATGGAGTTCATGGTTTTGATGGTGTCTTCGTCGCTGAAGCTGGACCAGGCAGTCAGGCGACTGGTGCGAGTGGTAGTCGCAGGGGTGGTGGACTCGGTGGTGGGTGCGGGGGGGTCGGGATTGAAGCTGTCATGGATGTCAGTAATCTTGCGGTGGAAGAAGGTGGCCAGGGAGTCGCACAGGTCTTGAGATGGCGGGATGTCGTTGGTGATGGAGCTGGGGTTGGAGAGTTCTTTCACGATGCTGAAGAGCTCTTTGGTGTTGTGTGCGTTGTTGTCTAGGTGGTCCTTGAAGGCAGTTTTCTTGGCGGTCCTGATGAGTTGGTGATGTCTGCGGGTAGCGCTCTCGAGGGCTGTGTGGTTGTCTGGTGTTCGGTCGTGGAGCCATTTCTTCTCCAGCTTCCGACAGGTGTGCTTGGAGATCCGGAGGTCCTCGGTGAACCAGGGGCTTTCTTGTTGGTGTGGTTGGTTGTAAAGGTCTTGAGAGGGGCGAGGGTGTTGGCGCAGTCGTTGATCCACTGTGTGAGGTTGGTCGCAGCAGTGTCTGGGTCGGTGGGGTCGGTGGGTGGTCTCAGGGCGAGGGCGGTAGTCAGTTGGTCCTCGGTGACCTTGCCCCAGCAGCGGCGTGGTAGCTGTTGGGTGCGGTGGTGTGTGGTGGGTTTTCTGAAGGTGAAGTGTACGCATCTGTGATCGGTCCAGTGTGGTTTGGTGGTGTGGTTGAAGGAGACGTGGGGGCTTGCGGAGAAGATGGGGTCGAGCGTGTGTCCAGCGGCGTGAGTGGGTGTTGTTACGAGCTGTTTGAGTCTGAGGTTGGTGAGGTTGTCAATCAGGGCGGTGGAGTTGGCGTCGTTGTTGTTCTCGAGGTGGAAGTTCAGGTCCCCGAGGAGGATGTAGTCCGTGGAAGCGAGGGCGTGGGTGCTGATGAGGTCGGCGATGGTGTCAAAGAACTGTGGGCGGGGTCCGGAAGGTCTGTAGATGAGAGTTCCTCTGAGGGTGGTGTTGGGGTCGGTGTGGATCTGGAAGTGCATGTGCTCGGCGGTGGTGAGGGTGTCATCGGTGTTCGTTGAGATTTTGATGGAGTCTTTGTGGATGATGGCGATTCCTCCTCCCACTCCGTTGGTGCGGTCTCTGCGGGAGATCTTGTAGCCCTGTGGGATGGCTATGGCGATGTCTGATGCTGAGGTGGCGTTCAGCCAGGTCTCCGTCAGGAAGGCGACGTCGGGGGCAGTGGAGTCTAGGAGGTCCCAAAGTTTGATGGCGTGCTTGCGAGCGGAGCGGGTGTTGAGGAGGATGCAGCGGAGGTGGTTGGGTTCTCTGGCTGGTGGTGTGGAGGGTTGGATGCTGGTGAATCTGCAGTTCCGGCAGGTGAAAGGCCCCTGGGTGCGTTTCGGGGTGGCCCGGTAGCAGGGGTGGTCTCGTCTGGTGTTGAGTGCGTGGAGGGTGCTTGCGTCGTAGTGTAGTCTGGCGTTGCGGGGGTGCGGGTTACAGGGGTTCTGGTGCTGGGTGCGGTCCAGGTGCGGACCGGTGCAGACGGGCTTGCCTTAGGCGCGCCTTCTCACAGCTAGTCACCACGCAAGCCCCATCAAAAGGTGGCGGCAGAAGTGAATCTGTGTCTGGACCGTAGGGGAACAAAGATGTATTGTCCTTACATACACATTAGCAGCCCTTGATTGTTGGGCTGGAAGCACAGTACTAAATCCAGGCATACAGCCATAGCACACTGTCACTGTTTGGCACTAATGAATACATGCAAAACCAGACAAAGGATGGGGGCTGGATTCGTCCCTGGAAAACATGTCCCGGACCAAAAAAGATAAGTAAACAAATTAAAGTATTTTATACCATTGAGGACTGATCGTAGACTTACCAGACAAAGAGTAAACGGAGGGCATGAAAACCAACTGTGAGGCAAATGTAGCCACAGGGAACGTCTCTGGTTAACGCAAAGACTGGACCAGTCTGACTAACAGGATGCAGGCTCTGTTAGGAACAAACATGAACAAGACAGAAAAACAGTGAGCAGAGACTGACTGGAACAAGCAGGAACAACACTGTGGAAACAAAGAGCAGTTTCAGGTGTACTTAGCACTGTAATACAGTCCAACAAGGGCTCTGGTACATAAATGAATTGTACTCAAATGCACAACAAGGAGCTTCAGGAAATGGCAGCTTCAAAGCAGTTATAGGCAGCAGCAAGGGCAGGGCAGAGTCAAATGGCTGGGCTGCATGAGAGGTGTGTGCAGCTTCAGCCTCTCACATTTCCTAGAGTTGATAATCCAGTATAAGGGGCCAACCGGACCTTTCACATGGGAAGCAATGGAGAGCAGATTAAAGGTCTTACTGACTACAAGACAGTGCATTATGGGACCTGAAGTCCATGCAGGCTGATGAAGTAGAACTATGGCATGCCATACTGAAAATGGAAGCACACAGGAGTCAGAATGGGAGTCTGGGTGAGTGTAGATGATGATTCCCAGGGTACAGATAGTCCATTTACAGTGCCCCCGAGAGAAGGGTGGGCAGAGACTTAAAACATGGCCGAGCCAGGACTTATTATCTCGGATGGACTGCACAGGGCATGTCTTGTGAGCATTGCTTGTCATGTCTGGGGCACTCGTGCCATCCATTTTCAGGTTTGATGCACTTCTTGTCACACATGCTCCTTGCAGAGATAGCTGATGTCACACTTACTGCTGTCAAGGGTCTGTTCAGACATTCCTGTTACCAATGCAATTTCACATCCACTGCCTCATGTATGATGCACTTTTTTACCTTATGATTGATGGTGTCATAGTTGGGTGTCATATGCTGCAATGGACCATGTTGGCAACATGGATGTGTCTCATAGCTGTGGTCCTATGAAATTGCTCTTCAACTGTGAAATAGACAGAATCTATTTCATATAAACTGTGTGTGATGTTTGCTCGACATTCATACCCATCAAATGTGATGTAGCATCTGAAGTATGCAAATTTGTCTTTCTGCAATGCTCCCTGAGGTAATACTCTGATTATGATTCCTAGAGATCATGTGATGCATAAATAATTACACAGAACATGATTGAGTGATAAAGTGAGCTGTTTAATTCCATATTGTTACAAAGTGGTGATAGTGACTATTGTTGGAAAACATTTTGTACTATATGTTGTCTGCGACACATTCCTGCAGCTGTGTTAGGATGTTCCCCATCATTTTCCTGCACAGCATCCTCCTCCTCCTCCTCTTCAGGCAATTGTTGTTCAGGTTCATATGGGGAAATGTTCCTCCTAACATAAATGCTATGCATGATGGAACAGGTCAAAATAATCTTGCATACTTTTTCTGGGGAATATAGGAGGCTGCGTCCAGTGATGTCCAGGCACCTGAATCTGGACTTCTGGATGCCAAAAGTCCGTTCAACTATGGTGCATGTCCTCCGATGTGCCTAATCATAGGCACGCTATGCTGCTGTGCTTGGGTTGGGGAATGGGGTCATGATCCATGGCTGGATCCCGTAACCCTGATCAGCTGAAAGAGAAAATAGGGGTAAGTGTTTTGTTGTTGGTTGCACCAGGAATGTCATTTTGCATGGCAGTTCTTATCTTGTGTTGTCTGTGACTCATATGTATTTGTGGTATTGTGTGGGATCCTAGGCTTCTGTGAGGTTCTTTCTGCATTGGGTTGTTTGACTAGCAAAACTTGTGTTTGGCTAATTGACCTGATATCTCTGGTATATTTTAAAACTTGCAGTTCAGTGTGTTTCTCCCATGCGTTATGTAGTGAGCAAGATGTTTTTGTGTGCATTCACTGGAGGTGACATGATAATTCCACGAATATAATAGATTCCACTGTAATGGTAACATGGTTGCACTACATGGCCTGGGTATCCCATCCAATTGGACATATGTAATAGCAGATGAAATGCAACAGTGAGGCCCTTTGATTTGGCTGTGTGACAATGCACAACACATCTCCATAAGTTGGCAGCACTGAGGTGTTCAGTATTGACAATGCACAATTATCCCATGTGTGACTAGTTCTATGCAAACCTGTTTTTGTTCCCTCATTCAGTTGGCTCATGTGCATCCGTGTACCTACACTACTGAACTTGCTCCCGGTGAGCTGGCTAACTTGGTTGTGGGGGTGTATGTTTTTGTGTAGGAAGGTCCATCTCCCTGTACTTCTGTTATGTAGATGGGGAATTGTCTCTTTCGGTATGTGTACCAGTGTGCACTTTGCATTAGCGTCACATCAACATGTTTTCATTGCACAGTCCACTTCCTTATTGCTAGCTGGCAATGTCACCCCAGGAGTGATGTGGGATGTTGCTACTGCCTCAATAATTCCATGTCACCTTCATTTGAGTCAGCGTCATCATGCCATGTTTCTCATAGTTTTTGACCTGCATAAACACACATTGCACACCCCTTACACAGAACATATTGCTTGGAAGGGTGTGGGTTTGACTATGTGGCCTTATGTGATATTGAATGGTTAATCTTCCAAGTTGTACTGCCAGTTAAGGCCATGTCATTGTCACTGTGTGGTTTTAAATTGGTCCCTTGTGGCTCTAGAGTGGCATCTATTGTTATTGGCAACCATCATTTGTCCATAGGTATGAATTCCATTGGGTCAGGATATCAAACATAACTACCAGTGTCACACCTCAATGTCTTCCTGCCCATGTGTCAATGTAGTGGTATATGTCTTGTGTATCCTACAGGGTTTCTGTGCTGTGTGTATATTACTTGGTTTCTGGACTTACCAACAAGAAGGCCATTGCCATATCATCCATCCTGGAAGTGCCGATTGATGGTGCTGTGGCAGAAGAAGGAATCATGGGCCAGATGTAGCAAAAAAGCAATTTGCGACTTGCGAATTGCGAGTCCCTGCGACTCGCAATTTGCAAGTCGCAAATTGCTATGCAGTACGGTGTCTCAGACACCGACTGCAACTCGCAATGGGGTCGCAATGACCCACCTCATGAATATTCATGAGGTGGGACGCAAATTGCGGCCCCATTGCGAGTATAGGCACTCGCTAACATGGAGGCCTGCTGACATCAGCAGACCTCCATGTTAGCGACCTGCTTTTAAATAAAGCAGTTTTTTTTTTTGAAATGTAGCCCGTTTTCCCTAAGGGAAAACGAGCTGCATTTCAAATAAATCCGAAACCTTTTGTTTCGGTTTTTTCAGGGCAGGGAGTGGTCCCTTGGACCACTCCCTGCCCTGAAAAAATGTTTTGGGGTCCAGTCTCAAACTGGAAGGGGTCCCATTGGGACCCCTTCCAATTTGCGAGTGGGTTACCATCCACTTGAAGTGGATGGTAACTGCGACTCCATTTGCGACCGCGTACGCGGTCGCAAATGGAGTTGCATACCACTGCGACTCGCAAATAGGAAGGGAACACCCCTTCCTATTTGCGATTCGGAAATGAATTTTGCGAGTCGGTAACGACTCGCAAAATGCATTTCTGCATAGGAAAAACGCATTTGCGAGTCGCAAACGGCTGATTTTGCCGTTTGCGACTCGCAAAGTGTTTCCTACATCTGGCCCCATGTACACTACCAGGATACTTTGCCATGATGTTGGTGAACAATCCCTGGTGATCAACAATGGCCTGCACATTGATGGAGTGGGTGTGCTTTCTATTATGGTATAGGTGCTCGGTTGCAGCAGGTGGCACAATCCAGACATGTGTGCAGTCAATGGCACCAAGCACGTGCGGGAAGCCATTAATTTGGCAAAACCCCTGTTTCATCTCCTGCTGTTTCTGCTGTGTGTTGAGGAAGATGATGTGGCGGGGTGTGAGAGAGATGATGGCATCAAGTACCTTGGGAATGAAGGTGGAGAATGAGGGCTGTGAGACCCGGCAACCAGGGCACCAGGAGTTTGAAATGAGCCACTTGCCAACATTTGCAGGACAGGTTGGCAGCTTGGTGTCCGGTGGAATAATGTGGGGTGTCTACAGGCTGGCTGTTAACTGTGGCTCAATTTGGCACAGCAGCTGCTGAATGGCTTGCCAGTTGAGTCTGTACCTCTGGATGGTATCATGATCCTGTCTTCTGCATTGCCTTTGGGGTCCACGTTGGTGTGGTGGTAGCTGCTGCTGTTGGTCCTGTGCTCTGCATCTTCTGGAATGCTTCATGAGTAGCACCTACTTCTTGAGCAATGCTGTTGCTTGTGTGAGTTTTCCTTAAGTAGTGGTGTGTTTGCCCCATTTTAACCCCGGACCCAGGCATTAAAATTTGACGCAAGTCGGGATTTGTGCCATTTTTCAGGTCCGCTTCCCAGCCGTGCGTCATTTTTGCCCGGTTGGATAAATATGGCGCATGGGCGTTTGAGTCACTTTTTGGGAGGGAATGCCTACCTTGCATCTCATTGACGCAGGGCAGTTTCACGCATCCAGAAAATGACTCAAACTCTGAAATTTTGATGCTAGACAGGTCTAGCGTCAAAATATAAAGCCCCAAACGCCCTTCAAAGAAAAATCACACCAAAATTCCCCCCACAGGTCAGTCACAGTCCGCATCTGACTGGCCTGCTATGTATACATGAACCAATGTTGACTCTTGGTGGCAAGTAGGGCCAGTCTTTATTGCCTCGGGCACAATCTCCACACTGTGGAGTCAGTGCAAATCTTTAAAGGCCATTAGTCCCCCGGGGTGCTGGCTGAGTCTCATGACTTCAATGTAGAGTCGGTGTGCCGTTCAGAGGACCGCCATATCAATGCATGAAATGTGTAAAGTTTCAGTTGCAGCATCTATACCCTGTGCAGATTGCAATATGTAGTGCTTTGTAGCCTGGATGGTGCCATGTCTATTCCACCAGTGATGTTTTGGTAATGGTGGTCTTCTCCAATCTTGGCATCTACCCCTGCCTTGTGTTTCTCAATCCAGTTCCATGCGTTGGTAGGTTTGTTGAAGAACGGGGCCCATTTTCCATCAAGTATTTTCAGACAGGCCAAAAAGAGGAGTGCATAATGAATCCTTTCTTCGCATAGTTCCTTCATGATTGCAAGGAAGGAGGACCTCTGCTGTTGCACTGCCAAGGTGTAATCAGGAAAGGTGGGGACTGATGTGTTCTTTACTTGGATATTGCAAATCATATAAGACCTCTGGAAGATCAGGTCCCTGTCTTGATAGTGTAGCAAATGTGCCACTATCTATCTAGGCAGTGCACCCATAGGAGGAGGTCTACCAGGCACCCTGTGTGCTCTCTCCTTTACAAAGAAATAAGACAGGCCTCACGGTGCCAACTCTATAGTCAGCCAGTTTTCCAGGTAGGCAAACATTTCCATCCCTTCTATCTTTTCAGGGAGCCCCATGATTTGTATGCTGTTACGTCAACTGCAGCCCTCTGCATTTTCAGCTCTTTGGTCTAGCATCGCCACTTTTTTACCCATTTCCTGTACTCATTCCTATAGCACGCTGACTAGTGGCCAAACCTCACCGATGACATCTGTGATGCATTTGACCTTGTCTGCCAGTTTCCAGTGGCCATCCCAGAGGATGTTCAAATCACTGGATAATTGATCAGTTTTGCACTTCAGTACCTTTCTGGTTGTGTTTACCGCATTAAGTATGAGGCCCAATTTGTTGAGGGAGTCCTTTCCTGGATAAGAGGACTCTACCATTTGACTCAAGTGTTTATCCCGGGATGGTGAGAGACCCCCATCTCCTGAGTGCCCCCCGACTTGGGTGTCATTTATTGACCTGGAGTGGCTTATTACAGCACAAGGATCAGTATGTAAACTGTCTCTGCTGGTCACAGGCACTATACTGGGTAGTTCTGGCCCTCCCCACCAGAACCTAGTCTGTGTGAGTGCCATGGGGAGGCCAGTCTCTTAAAGCCCTCTTCATAGGATGCTCCATAGCAGTGTTAATAGAGCCAGCTACTCTCACCCACTCCTTTAAGGGTATATTCCCCAAAGCCTCCCTGTCTACACTCCACCTTTCAAGCCCTGATAGATTTTCACCAGCAAAATGGCCACTAACATAAAGACCCCCAAGTAACTCTGTCCCACTCTGTCCTTGGTGCCCTGCAGTTCCCAGGGACAACCTCCCTGTTCAGACTACTGCAAATGTTACCATGGGTTGCCCACCTCACATAGTTTCTGTGCATCTCTGAGCCCTTTCCCTGCTGAATTCTCCTCTTTTGTGGTCCACAGAGTCTGCTTGTCCCAGGATATGCAGGGGAGGACAACACACTATTTAAGCCCCCACATTTGGAGCCAGACTTGGGGGTTGGGCCATTCCACAAGATAGGAAAAAGCCTTAGTCCATTTCACTGATGGCCCCCAAGGGTGGCACTGGGTCCACAGATGCACTACCCAGCCACTAGCCAGTCCTCCACCTCTGTGTTTATGCAGGTGTTACCTCTGTGAGCATGTGTGGTCTGCAGCAGTTGTTCCTTTGCCCTGCTGTTCTTGTCTCTGCTCTGTTTGCCAGTAAGTCCGCTGTGCTCCATCATGGGGTCAGATGAGCAGTTGTTGTCTGTGCAATTTTGCGATGCCTTCATTGACAACCCATTAGGGGAGGGACCACTCTTCATAAGCAGGGATGACCTCACTGGTCACCATCTACCTGACCCCTGCTGCACTTGGGGGCGCCCTCTTGGTCAGTACCACGCTGGACAAGACCACAGTGTCCACAGGATCGTATGCAGGGTCCTCTGCTGCCACACTGCTTGGCAGCACCCAGGCCACAGCACCCTCTCAACCACAGGGAGTATATGCCTCCACAAGGCCACACACGCCCCAGCAGACACCACTCCTGAATCAGTCCCCCAGCAGCTCCCAGTTTGTCTGAGGGATGGAAATCCACAGGATGAGCAAGGATTAGAGCCAGTTTCATAGTGCTCAGGTGAGTTTGGCTTGTGTTCTGCAAGCCACGCCCCCAATCCTACCTTATAATTTTGGGTAACCTCCAATCCCAGATTGTTAAAAGGCCGTCAATTATCCGAGCACTACTCTTCCACTTTTCTGAGATCTGAGGGTGTTGGATTCAAAATCTGCTGGTCCAGTTGGGATCTGGGCTCATAGTGGCTTTATCTATCCACCTCTTCTTGCCGCCTCAAATTGGTTCCACCATCACATGAATGACTCCTCACTCTGAACCAGAGGCAACTGGCTTGCCACCTCCAGACTTAGGAAAACAAAGGCTCAACAACATGCCTTAGGATGGAGATGTGTTGTTATAACCACTTCAGGACTATCATTATCCTTCTATTGTTGTTCATTATAGCACTTTGATGTTGGACTCGGTTCCCTCACATCCTACTGCTAATATAAATCTTTCATGCACTCAGACTACCAGGATGGGTAGACATGAAGGGGGCACAAATTGAAGGCCTCGTTAGGTGCACAATTGTGAGTCCCAAGATTTATTCCACTTTGTGCCTCAAATTGAATAATTGTATAACTATTGTCTTATCTGTCATTAACAAAGACACTGAAAAGCATTATTCTATAAAAACACCTGAAAGGTAAAGACCTAAATTTGCCAAAGTTTACAAGTATGCTTGGAAGTACACACAATGCAATGTTATTTAGTTCTGTACGTGCATGACTTTACACAAGTATGTAAATAAATGCAATTTTTAGGTTGCATCGTGTGATCACCTGTACAAATCTTTAGTAGATGTGGGCTCAAATGCCTTCATAGATTTGAAGTTGACTGGAGAAAATCATCATCTTTCTCAATCTTGACATTTAAATCTTCATTAACAAGTATGAGTACATAATTTAACATAGTAATAGAAACAAAGGAGGCTCCATCGTCAGTAAACGTATTTGAAAGATTTGCCTATTGGTAGTGGACCAGAATAACGTATGGACCAAGTGATTCAAGTAAAGGTAACAAACGTTCTTTTGTGGCATGCAAACAGAAATTTTCATATAGTCCCTTCATGAGTAGCTCAGACATCTTTGAAAAAAATTGCATAAGACTCACTTTTTCTATCAAAAGACCAGCCCGCATGGCCATAGGTTGATAAAGGATCTTGCAATACTGGAGTAAAACAAAGAAAGGAAAAAGTCTTGGCAATAACAATGAAAACCCTACATGCTTTCATGATCAGTGCCAATTTCCTATGACAGTAAATATTTTCCTTCATAGGGCGCATACACTCCTATCCACCAAGGAATAGTTGCAATAAGCGCTTAATTTGTCAAAGAATACATGATGGTGCTCAAAGTTTATCTAAGACACTTGCTGTCACCATTTCCGAATTTCAGGGTTGCCAAATGACAAGGCTGTCTAACCCTGATTCTACCCATGCCTCTTTCATCGGCCACCACACATTCCCTGCTCCTTTATTTCATTCTTTCAGGTTCTTTGTCATGCATGTTTCTCCTTTAATGATGATTTTTCCATCTTATACTTTCTCATCCTTATCCCTTTACTGATTGTCCCCTCAGTTGTTTTGGGTCAAAGTCTAATGATGAAAAATACGTCCTGATCCATAAAAAAGAATGCAATTGGGACTCCTCTGCAACCACCACCACAGGTTACAATAATATATCAACTAGACAGACTTGCTGAGAAGTCCTGTAAAATTGAGACACCACAAACTTGTATGGAAGTCTCTTTGCCCACCTACAGCTGAAAACATTTCATATATATATATATATATATATATATATATATATATATATATATATATATATATATATATATGTCAAACAGACATTTAACATTTAATACTGTATAAAATATTTACTTATATAAACACACAAACACACATTTATGTGCTTGTGTTTTTATATTTGTATATATATATATATATATATATATATATATATATATATATATATATATATATATATATATGATTTTGTAGGGGTTAGATTTGCTATTCCTACCTCAAAAAGTGCAACAGTAGGAAAAGTGTTTGACTTCAGAGGGGAAAAATTACTATTCCTAATGCAGTATGTGTAATAGTAGTGAAAGCGTTGGACTTCAGAGGCATTAAATGTACTACTACCATTTCAGTCTGTGCACAGTATGAAATGCGTTGGACTTCGGAGGGGTAAAAGTTACTATTCCCACTCCAGTCTGAGAAACAGTAGGGAAAACATTGGATTTCGGAGAGGTGAAATTTACTATTCCCATTCCCAAGAGTGCAAAAGTAGAGAAAAGTGTTGAACTTTGGAGGGGTTCATTTTTCGATTCTAAGCAAGAGTATGGAAAGTGCTTGATCTCAAACACATTACATATATGAGTACCCCATGAATGTAGAAGCAAATCTAAAACTCAATTTTTTTTTTTTAAATACTTAATACATATATTGAAAATTAAATAAAATCAATTTACACAATTACTATTCAATAATTATCAATTAATAAACAATTGCTATTCAGCTATTAATTAATTAACTCCCTACCATACACCTTTAAAAACCTAGCAGCCTGCACCGATTATATAGCTAAAAAGATAAGTATTTTATAATGTACACATTTAAAATCGATTAAATGATTATTCACCAATTCATAATTTACTGTTAGTTAAATAGTACTAAAACTAACAACCCTCTCTAGACCCCTACAAACCTAGCAACCCCCAACTAAAATATACTTAAATTTAATATTTCATAATTTCCATATTTCAAATTCCATCAAATAATTAATTTAAAATAATAATAGTAAATTATTACTTAATTAACTGTCCACCTTATACCCCTACAAACCTAGCATCCAACAACTAAAATGTAAGTAAAATAATTCAGTATTCCATATTTTACATAATTAAAAATCAGTGATGTAATTAACACTGAATAATTAATTGTAAATTAACTATCACATAATCAGCTATAAACCTACTGGGTTGTAACTAAAATATTAGCAAAAAACATACATATTGGAAATGGCCTAACGGCAGGGTCACCCCCAAGCTTTTTGCCTTACTCATTCTCTTGTTCTGACCCCATTTCTGCTGGCTTTAGGACTCTGCGCACTTTACCACTGCTAATCAGTGCTAACGTGCATATGCTCTCTCCTTAAAACATGGTGACATTGGCTCATAACCAATTGGCTTATTTAATTTACTTGTAAGTCCCTAGTCAAGTGCACTACATGTGCCCAGGGCCTTGAAATTAACTGCTACTAGTGGGCTACAGCACTGGTTGTGCCACCCACATAAGTAGCCCCCTAACATGTCTCAGGGTTGCCTCTGCAGTGCCTGTGTGTGCGGTTTCACTGCCACTTCGACTTGGCATTTAAAAGTGCTTGCCAAGCCTTAAACCCTTTTCTACATATAAGTCACCCCTAAGGTAGGCCCTAGGTGGGCCATAGGGCAGGGTGCTATGTAGGTAAAAGGCAGGAGATGAACATGTGGGTTCTATATGTCCTGGTAGTGTAAAACTCCTAAATTTGTTGTTACACTGCTGTGAGGCCTGCTCATTTCATAGGATAGCATTGGGGCTACCCTCATATACTGTTTGAGTGGTAGATTCAGATCTGAAAGGAGTAGCCAGGTCATATTTAGTATGGCCAGAATGGTGATACAAAATCCTTCTGAATGGTGAAGTTGAATTTTATATTACTATTTAAAAAATGCTACTTTTAGAAAGTTAGCATTTCTCTACACATAAATCCTTCTGTGCCTTCCAATTCACATCTGGCTAGGTTTAGTTGACAGCTCCCTTTTGCAGTCAGTCAGACACACCCCAAACACAGGATACTCAGCCTCACCTGCATACATCTGCATTTTGAATGTGTCTTTCTGGGCTGGGAGGGTGGAAGGATTGACACTTACATGTCAAAAGAAAGTAGCCAGCCCTCACACAAAGGACTGCCACACCCCCTACTGGGACCCTGGCAGATAGGATGGAACTGAAAGGGGACCTTGTGCACGTCTAAGCCACTCTTTGAAGTCTCCCCCACTTCAAAGGCACATTTGGGTATTTAAGCAGGGTCTATGACCCTACCAACTCAGACACTTCTTGACAAGACACTCTTGTCACAGACACTTCCTAGAGAAGAGAACCTGCACCAGAACCTGCAACCTGCCAAGAAGAACTGCCTGGCTGCCCAAAGGACTCACCTGACTGCTTTCAATGAAGGACTGCTGCCTTGCTGTTGCCCTGCTGCCTTACTGCTCTCTGGCTGTGCTGATAGAGCTTGCCTCCTGTTCCCTGACGTCTCAGGACCTTAAAGACTTAATCTCTGAAAGAAGGACTCCTTGTGTGGCGAAAATTGAAGCACAGCCTGCCAGAAACGACGCACACCCTGCATCGCAGTGAAAAATTCACTGCACGCCGAACCGGAACAACGCAGCCCGACTTCGCAATGAGAAGATCGACACAGCGCCAGCGTAGCAACTGGAAATTTGACACACAGCCCACTGGATTGACGCACAGCCAAGCCGGAACAATGCAGCCCGACTTCCAGGGAGGAATCGACACAGCGCCTGCCATGCGGTAGAAATTTCCATACAACGCCCACCGGATCGACGCAGCCCCTGTAACTTCGTCCTGTCAGCGCCGGAAATCCACGCATTGTCCCCGGGACATCCAAAAACTCTGCAACCCGAAGAGGATCCATGACCGAGCGCTGGAAATCGACGCTCAGCAGTCCCTGCGCAAAAAAAAATTGACGCACACCTCCTTGTTTTCCACACATCTCCTCATCTGTGGTTCTTGGCGGAGATTTTGAACGCGAACCGGGTAATTTGTGCTTGAAAGATGCATTTATTGCTTTTAAAAGACTAAAGACACTTTATATCACTTTTACAGTGATATCCCAACATATACTTATTGCATTTCAATCGTTTTGACCTGCATCTTATCAGATAAATATTATATATTTTTCTAAACACTGTGTGGTGTATTTCTGTGGTGTTCTACTGTGTTATTGCATGATTTATTGCTCAAATACTTTACACATTGCCTTCTAAGTTAAGCCTGACTGCTCAGTGCTAAGCTACCTGAGGGTGGGCACAGGATAATTTAGTTTTGTGTGACTTACCCTGACTAGAGTGAAGGTCCTTTCTTGACAGGGGGTAACTTGACTGCCAACCAAAGTCCCCATTTCTAACGAAACATATGCTGTATATTACATTAACAGATCAATTAAATAATTAATTACAATTAATAAATCATTTTCAATTAATTATTACATAAATAACTTCCTACCCTATACCACTACAAACCTTACAGGCCACAAATATATATAACAAAAATAAATCAGTATTAAATATGGTGTATAATACATATCTATCATATCATTTAAATAAACTTTATTAAATAATTCATAATTAATATTGCCTAATTAAATTCCCACCTTATTCCCCTACTGGACCAACAACCTGCTACAACACTATAAGCTATCACAAAATAAATAAAAGTGTTTATAGAAACAATATTAACACATAAAATTAACATATACACTAAAACACAAATAGTTTTAAAAAACCTATATTTTTAACCAGGATATTGCTGAAAACAATATTAAAAACATCGCTATTATGTAAAACGCTACTACTTACCTCAACAACTATACTCTAGTCAACAATATTCTTGCATCACAATTTCTATATATAATGAAATTTGTTTTTCCTTTATTGCATTTTCCCAATATTTACTATTTGATATTTTGTTCAAACCCCTTATCAAACACCCACAATGCTATATAAACATACAGACCCATGGGTTATATAATCAATACCATGTTTACAAAATCCCTGGTTTAAATTCAAAATTAAAATAGTAATCAGTGGACAGATGTCCACCATTGGTAACAATTCATGCTAGATGACATACATGTGAACTTCTCTAAAAATATCAATGTCAACACAGCAAGTTTCCATGGAAAAGGTAGGGTGGCTAATTTCTGGAGCTTGACACTGAACAATAAATGAAGTTGGTGAATGGACAGAACTAGATTAGTTCGCTCATTTATTCTAAAACCTTTCAGCATTTGTTTTAAGCAAAATGAAAGAGCTACCACATATGTCAGGAAGGGGTGCCATTATGAATCCTCTAGCATCTATCAATAAGACCTAGATAGGACTTAGGGTGTGATCATATGCTAGTTATCATATTGAGGGATGCTTAAGGGTGAAGGTACATTTAGCTTGTTGTAGTGCCACTGAAGAATATTTCTCCATCCTAAAACTAAGGCCCTGTTTTTGTTTCTCATTAGGTCTATTCAAGACTCTCTAACAATCGATTGTAGTCTTGAAGGGCCAGCAACAGAGGAAGCTAAAGAAATGTATGTACTCCTGTGATTAAGACTAACCTCTGTTTATCGATTGAAACGAGTTGCTGCAAAGGAGAATGTTTGTGGCCCAATACTCTCACGTATGCACCACAAAACAGAGTATACCATCTTCAAATTGATAAAAAATGTCTTGTATCTATTTGAGAAAGGACACTCTTACCTCCTGGTTATTTTAGGCTTCGCTATGGGTTTTGATGCAGTTGATCATGACATAATTCTCAACTGGCTCAGAGCCAATAATAAACTGTGATTAAATGGTTCTGCTGCTAATTCTCCAAGTAAGACACAATCGGTTGGAATAAACAATACCCTCTTTGACCATAGAGATGCCAATTTGTTCTTCCATAGGTCTCCTTTTCCCCAATCCTTTTTTTAGATACATTTAGACCCATTAGACACTTCAAAAACTGATGAACAGACTTGGTAGTGTACAGCCACATGTATGTAAAAGAAAGATTTAAGTCAACTCAGATAAACAGGATTTCCACCAACTTACCCCAAACCTGTCATGACCTCCCACTAGGATCTATGCCTTATAATTCTTTGGCACCTCATCAAAAGTTGACTTTGTCATTAGTACGACACATCAAGGGTAAACAGAACCAATGCAGTCTTACACAAACTGAGATTTATATTGAGACTGCACCGGCCAATCATGTGCACTGTGTCACCATGTGATGCCTTCTGCTGACAGCGGCAGTAGTCAAAGTTTAAAAAAATCAGCCATTAAAAAATGATGCCATCAATTTGATTGAACATGATAATTTTTTTAGTTTTGACAAGTCCTATGGATATAATTTGGAACAGTTAATAAACATGACGGGCCCATGTGCTTTATGACAAAAATGTGATCTGCCTTATGAAAATTCTTTCTTGTTTCATAACAAGCTGCCAACGTGATCTTATTAGAGGGTGTATTTAAAATGTTCATTGTTGTCATGTAACAAATTGTAAAAGTCTTAACTGTTTTCTTGTAAAGATTTCAGCAAAAATGTGTCTAATAACTGTAATGTCTTAAGAGCAGAACATCACTGATTGTAGTCTGAAAATATAAAACATCAACTGGGATAAACTTGGAAGTACATCACTACGACATAAATCAGCAACCGAAAGCAACATATTCTAAATAACCCGGATTGCTGAGCTGGAAACCAATGGCACAATTGTTCGAATCAACCCCATAGAGCAGGAGGTGATGACTGGAAAGGGGCTATGGGAGTCTTATTGTTATGGTAGCGCTTCTTCCTCTGGTAGGAGCCTGGTATCCTGTAACCCACGGGAAAAATACCAGATTGGCAGATTTGCAGGTTCATCAAACTATGATCTAATAGTTATAAATTAGAGACCCTCTGATCGCTTCACTGACCAGACATTAGCCACCATTCTAAAAGAGATGAGTCGATCTCTAACCACTTACAGGATGAGGCTGATCAACACGTTTCAAAGATAAGATGTAGTTCCTGAAAGTCATAGTTTAGTCAGGTTACCTTGTTCCTATAACTGAGGGAGGCTGACCAGAGGGCTCACATAACTGAGACAAGGAACAAATCTACCATTTCTAGCTAAAGTTCTAGAAAAATGCATAGTCACAACTCAAACAATGTGTTGGAGACCATGATCTTTTAGAAAATATGCAGTCTATGTTTAGATACAGATGCAGCACATGGCAATGCCATTTCTTCTAGGGACCTCATTACGAGTAAGGCAAAAGGAAATCACCACATGATTTGTGCATTGTTTTAATTTCACCTGACTACTAGTTGTTTAGTCTTTCCACACCTAATTTTCCTTGTGTGGAAGAACCTTGCTATATTTCTTTAGCCCATAAAAGCAGCCAGAAAATAAAATTGTATGAGACTTTCACTGTAGCAGTACTCAAGCCTCACTCTCATGTTTTTACTAATTGGGTAGCAAACAATGATTCCCTCTATTATAAAAGACTTTCCATTCCCTCCCCTACTCTCTTAACCCCCCCATCTATCTCCCCGTTCTCACCCTCAACTCCATGTATTGGCCCCCACATTCATTTCTCACCTGCAAGTTGTAAATGTACGTGGAAAAACCCTGTGCAATCATGAATGCCATGTGTTTTTGCAGTACAAAAAAAACAGCCCCACACATTAATTTCCCATTACATGGAGTTTAACTCATACGTGCACACTACGGGGCCTATCTAATGCACAATGACATTACAGTTGCTTGAACATTTACTCTGTGTTAAATTCCTTTGTACTGTTCAACTTACAGTTGGGACCCTAGGTGTGAATGCAGCCCAGCACCTCATAGGCAAGAGTTGCTTATGTCTGTTGATGTTTCCTGACTTATTTGCAGTAGTTGACACACGGAATTACAATACACTTTTCACTACTCTCTACAAAAGAATTGATCTTAATCGACTGATTCACCACCTACCTGTATAATTAATGTCAACAGAACACGTTAAACAATAACCTTTTGACACCTTCAAATCTAAATCAAGGAGTACCTCAGGGGACAATTGTGTCCCCCAGCTCTTTTTAACCTATACTTTAAACGATTCACCATGGTTTTCAATTTTCAAACAAGCTTGATAATAGATAAAAACCTAAATCTGCACAAATACACACACAAAGATGCTCAATTGTAAATCAACTAATTTAACAACTATTCCTCTTATTTTAAAAAACATGGTAAAGATGGAAAAACGAAATGCTTTGTTCATAGTAAGACCTAAAGTCCATTTTCTTTTAATATTTGTCTGCTAGCCACTGTGAGACTAGTTTCAGGGAGAAATTCTTTAATCGTATAACCTGGACTTTGAAGTCTCTTCCTATCAAAGTGAGAAATGTCTTGAATAAAGCTTGTATCATAGACAAAACCATTCTCCCAGGAACCCAAAAATAGCCACTCTTTCTGCGGCTCCAAAGCCTTGCACCAAGAAACGAAGAACCATCTTTTGGGCATTTTCTGGGAATGTTCCAAACATATGGAACTTTCTTCCCATGCACTATGAATCAACCACTCTCGTGAGACATAGAAGAAAGCAGTGAAATGACTATTATTACAATGATATCTTTAAAATTGAAATACAGGTGTAATGCTTTAACTCTATTGATCTTAAAGTATAACTGACTGACTTTCACTCTCTTCTGTATACTGTCATGCTTATTTATGCCTCAGTGTTATACCCTGATTCCTCTGGAGCATGATCATTGACTATTGGGAATAACTGTGAAAGGCCATACACAGAGGTTGTCTCCTCAATAATTTCTGTACTCTGAGATGTACATTCTTTATCACACAACTATATAGCAGTATATCTTAATAACTTAGTAATAACCTTTTGATAATGGCAAACAAAGCAGTATTAATATTTATGTTGCCTCATGCCATATCATTAGAAAGAATTAATTCTCCCAGGTTCTGTCTTTGATAAACAAGCAGAGCGCAAAAAAGTCCCCTACCCTGCCTTGACCCAGTCTTATGCTTTAGAAAATCAGAAATATCTTCCAGTAATGTTACCTATTGTACACTTTGTGATTTTTACATATCTTGGTTTTGGCTCTAAGAGAACATACAGCAGCCAAATTCCTAATAAAGAGAATTAGGTTCCCTCCTCTTAAGTCAAAATAGCCATCTCTTTTAGGGAGGCAATCTATTTCATTAATCACATATCTCTGGAGGTATGCTGATCATGATGTTTTATTCAAACATAAAATGGTACTTTGATCTTCAATCTCAGACTGTATCAAATAAATGATGTGGGGTTTAAAACTGGTTCAAAGTCAAATACAAAAGTGTTAATAGTGCATTGTCTTTAGCATTATTTTCTGAAACAAATATATCTTACAAAAAGCATAGAAAATGGACATTGTACAGATTAAACGCCCTAAGTGAACCCTTCTAAGTAAAATAACAAACAACATACAAGCAGAATCAAAAATGATAATTAGCATATTTACCAAAAAATCTCATTAGCATATTTATAGCACATCACATATTTGATTTGAATTACCCAATGCATTGAGTAAGAATGATTAAAGTAAACATTGGTGAAAAGCAGAAAAAATTGAATTGCTATCTTTGAAGGCTTCATGCCACATCAATCACTGTGTGTTCTGGGATTATATGATGTTTTTCCATATAACATTTTGTAATACACATAGGCCCTCATTTCAAGACTGGTGGTAAATCCCGCTTACCGCCGTGCTGAAGACCGCCAACATACCGTTGTGGCGGCGGAATTCTGCCACACATCTCGGTATCCGCCACAATACAGACACCCACACAAGTCTGCCACACCAAAGATCAGTGATAAACTGGCGATAGCAAAACCTACACCGTCACGCCAACAAGAATACGCCCACAATATCACGACCCACGAATCAACACAGCGGTCTTTCAAACACGGTAATCCATTGGCGGTGCACACCCCCACGCTCAAAATACACATACATTTACAAAACACAACCACATTGGACAATTCAAAATACACACACCTGATACACATACACACACCACACCCTCAACACTATAAAACACACACCCACATTACCCACAAACCCTTACAACGAACACATTTGGAAGAAGCCCAGAGAGAGAGAGATTAGCGAACACAACACCAGTATCCACAGACACACAACACCATCACCCATTCAACATCCACGCACCACAAATAACACACACCAACACATCCCCCCCAAATCACAACAGACAGCACCTCACACATCACCCACACCACATCATGGCACCTCAAAGACACCCCAGGTTTTCAAAGGAGGAGCTCAGGGTTATGGTGGAAGAAATCATCCGGGTAGAGCCACAGATTTTCGGATCACAGGTGCAGCACACTTCCATTGCGAGGAAGATGGAGCTATGGCGGAGAATCGTCGACAGGGTCAACGCAGTGGGACAGCATCCAAGAGCACGGGATGACATCAGGAAGAGGTGGAACAACCTGCGGGGGAAGGTGCTTTCCGTGGTTTCAAGACACCAGATTGCTGTACAGAGGACTGGCGGTGGACCCCCACCTCCTCCCCCACAACTAACAACATGGGAGGAGGAAGTCTTGGCAATACTGCATCCTGAGGGCCTCGCAGGAGTTGCAGGAGGACTGGACTCTGGTAAGTCCTATCTTTATTACCATATCCCTCCCACCCCACCTGCATGCCATCACATACCCCCACCCTTACCCTCACTCCATCATCTCACATATGTCCCACTATCACAACCCACACATCTCAATACCAAGGCCCTGCATGCAACACCTATGCATGGACCACCGTCACCAAAGCATGTCCAGTACAGATACCCACACAGACCCCAAACCAACTATCACAAAAGGGCAAACACAATGATGCAAGCACAGGAGTAGAGGGTACCTCATCCAATGCACAAGAAGGCACACACAGATACTAAAACTATGCATTTACACCCCAACAGGACCCATACCCAACGTCACCGGTGCCAGACATATCCAGTCCCCCCACAGAAGAGGCCCACAGTGATGACAGCAGCTCTGCACGCCTGGATCAAGATCAGGGACCTCGGGACAGTCGGTTCCCCTGCCACTGTCACAAGCCACCACAGAACCCCCCCCTCAGGAAACACCATCACAGCACCCACACAGCTGGCCCATCCCTCTGTCCCCAGGACACATCAATCAGCAGTGTGTCCACCACTACAGGGAACCCAGGCAAACCCACCAACCCAAGAAAGTCAGGGACCTGGGGTCAGTGGCAGTGGGCACACGGTTCAGGGGAAAGAGGCACAGGATAACAGGGAAGCTGGGAGGACTGCTGTGTGACAGGGGGAGGACAGGCCCAGGGAACCAACACTCCACGAGGCACTCTCCAACATCGTGGGAGCATACCACCATTCCTAGGAGACCATGGGCACAGTACTGGCCAAGTTTCAGGAGAACCAGCAGCTGCAGGAGGAACACTACCTGGGGATCAGGGAGGACTTGAAGTCCATTAACACCATCCTGGTCACAATTGCAGTGGTGCTGGCAGACCTTGTCAACACCATGATGGACACAGTGGGACACAAACGGGCCCCTGACACTAGCCTGGACGATGAACAGCCCTCCACCTCTGCCGTCGCTAGTGGACAGGAGGCACCGCAACAGGACCAACAGGCCACCAGCACCCCACCCCCTGCAGAAGGAGAACCACCCCGCAAATGGTCCCTGAGATCCAGGAAAAACACAGAGAACATTGCCAAGACCCCACCAGGAAATAAGACCCTCCTGATTGTCACCCTTCTGTCCCACTTTGTCACCCTGTCTACCTTAAACTCCCATTGCTCCACTTCCTATGCCCCATTGCTAATGCACCTGTGAGACCAAGAGACTGGACTCTGCCATGGACATTCCTCCACCATCATCCCAGCCCATTGCACACACCCTCCTCTTATTAGCACAGAAATAAACACCCTTGAATTATAAAACAATCTGGAGTCAGTCTGTGCTTTCACAAATGTGTAATTGCAACATCTCTGAAATATAGCAATGTCAATGTACTTGTTCACATACCAATGTTACACAGCTGTAGGCCAGCAGTAAACATAGCAGAGGGTGCACATTGGGACCCAGATCTGTGAAATGGAAAGCCAAAGTGACAAGTCAGGGTCCATACACAGAGGTAAAAAGGCATATTTATGCTAGGTCTTACAATAGTATGAAATGTGGGAAGCAGTGCCATCCTCTTAACTGTGTCTCACTGGAGGTATTGCATGATGATGTTGTTACGGTTGTCTACATCTTCTTCTTCTGCCTCCTCTTCTTCACTGTCCACAGGCTCCACAGCTGCCACAAGACCAGCATCAGGACCATCCTCCTGCAGAGAAGGCACCTGGCATCGCAAAGCCAGGTTGTGCAACATACAGCAGGCCACGATATACTGGCACACCTTCTTCAAAGAGTAGTATAGGGATCCACCTGTCAGATGGAGGCACCGGAATCTGGCCTTCAGGAGGCCGAAGGTGCGCTCTATTACCCTCGTAGTTCGCCATGTGCCTCGTTGTAGCATTCCTCTGCCCTTGTTCTGGGATTCCTCACTGGGGTCAGTAGCCATGACAGGTTGGGGTAACCAGAGTCACCTGCAAATATCGAGGGACAACTGTTAGACATCCTCCAAACATTAGGGAATTTCCCATACCCAGACAGCAAATGAAACTGTGTGGGGAATTTAGGCTTACCTATTAGCCACACACGGTGCGTCTGGAGTTGCCCCATCACATAAGGGATGCTGCTATTCCTCAAAATGTAGGCGTCATGCACTGAGCCAGGATACTTGGCATTCACATGGGAGATGTACTGGTCTGCCAAACACACCATCTGCACATTCATAGAATGGTAACTTTTCCGGTTTCTGTACACCTGTTCATTCCTGCAGGGGGGGGGTTACAAATGCCACATGTGTACCATCAATGGCACCAATGATGTTGGGGATATCTCCCAGAGCATAAAAGTCACCTTTCACTGTGGGCAGATCCTCCACCTGAGGGAAAACGATGTAGCTGCGCATTTGTTTCAGCAGGGCAGATAACACTCTGGACAACACTTTAGGGAACATTGGCTGGGACATCCCTGATGCCATAACTACTGTTGTTTGAAAAGACCCAGTGGCCAGGAAATGGAGTAGTGACAGGACCTGCACTAGAGAGGGTATTCCTGTTGGATGGCTGATAGCTGACATCAGGTCTGGCTCCAATTGGGCACACAGTTCCTGGAATATTGCACTATCAAGTATGTAAGTGATAATTATGTGTCTGTCTTCCATTGTCGACAGGTCCACCAGGGATCTGTACACTGGAGGATGCCGCCATCTCATCACCTGCCACAGAGGACGTGCCCTATGGAGGGGAAGGGTGAGCAGAGGGTCATACAACACATAGGTTTCACAAGGCTGTTTAGCACAATAGTGAACTATTCTTTGTGTGCCTTTGTCTGTCCGTATTCATGGCCTAAATAGGTGTGACGCAGTTAGTTGGCCTGCCATGTGGCCCCCTGAAATGGCGGCTGTCTGACCTGTAATGTGGGACAAGGGGAAATGAGGTAACTGTGCTGGCATTGTACACTGTTGCGTTAGGCGGTCGAAGACAGCAGCACAATTCAGCATTGGTTATCATTGGGCCCTATGGGTTCCAGGAGCCAATGACGATGTACGCCGGTGGTGACGGTATGCACCGCCGCAGACGTGACTGCCATTTTCTATCAGTTCCCTCACTTGATACCTGACCTTCAACAGTAGAGGACCTACACTGCAAGTGCTGCTGTGACCTGTATCTGGAAGCGACAATGGCTACACTGTCTGGGGAAAAGGGCCCCTGCCTTCACAGAGGAGGAGTTGGACAACCTGGTGGCTAGGGTCCTCCCCCAGTACACGCAACTGTACGGTCCTCCAGACAAACAGGTGAGTAAACTGTGTGCATGGTGGTTGGGACATGATTGTATGGAATGTCGTGGATGGAAGAGACAGGAGGGGGGACAGGCCAGCATGTGAGGATGGTGTGTGTATGTATGTCTGGGCCAGGGTGGGAGGTTTGTGGCAAATGTGTGAGAAGAACTGTACGGGAGAGTAACATCCATTATAACTTCACTTTTCCTCTAGGTCAGGCCCACCAGAAGAAGGGGATTTGGCATGCCATGGCCAAGGCAGTGCGGACCCTGGTGGTCTACCATAGATGGAGCACCCACTGTCGGAAAAGATGGGAGGACCTGCGTCCGCTGGACCATGAAGACGGTGGAGGCCCAGCTGGGGATGGCCTCCCAACTCGGAAGGGGTGCCCGTCGTACCATGACCCCCCCTGATATACTGGATCCTGGCAGTGGCAGATCCAGAGTTGGATGGGCGCTTGAGTACATCACAGCAGCCACAACGGGGTGAGTACACTCTCATTCAGCTGACTCTGCATGCATTACGAGGTGTCTGGGTTAGGGAGGTGGGCAGTGGGCAGTGGGTTCCCCTAGGCCCAGGCAGATGCGCAAAGATAGATCCAATTATTTGCAGCCTCATTCCCTGTCCAACCCCAAAGGTGGTATTTGTCCTCTACACCTAGTCAGGCTCCTATGGATTCCAGCTGTGCATTATATGGTTCTCGACAGAGTCCCCTATGGGCATGTGCTTTTCCCCTGTCAGTGCATGGCTTAGTGCATAGGGTTGCTCCCTGTGTGTTGTGTCCGCCAACGGCAGTGGTGTTGCATGCATTGACCATGTGTCTCTTCTGTCTCCCCCCTTTTTATTTTGTCACCTTGTCCTTGCGTGCATTAGCATCATCTGGCGGAGGAGCAGTGGCACCGGAGCAGGAGGGAGCTGCATCCTGCATAGCCCTGGAGGGTGAAGTAACGGAGTCCAAAGGCACCAGTGGGATGGATGGCGAGGGGAGCTCCACGACAGGGACAGGAGCATATACCAGCGACAGGGACTCCTCCTCTGATGGGAGCTCCCTTGCGGTGGCGGGCACCTCTGTGCCCACCGCATCAACAGGCATAGCCACCACCCCCCCACCAGCACAGCCCTCCCAGCAGCCCCTCATTCAGTTTCCTGTGCCCGCTCACCCAGGAGGGTGGGCATCTCCTTTGCCCCAGGCACCTCAGACCCTGCCCCAGTCAGCCCTGCTGTCCTCAGTGAGGAGGCTATTGACCTCCTGTGATTCCTCACTCTTGGGCAATCTATCATTTTTAATGCCATCCAGGGTGTTGAGAGGCATTTGCAGCAAAAAAGTGCATACCTAGATGGCATTCATTCTGGCCAGGAGGCCCAACAGAGAGCATTTCAGGCTCTGGCCTCAGCACTGATGGCAGCCATTGTCCCTGTGACCAGCCTCCCCCCTCCAACTTCCTCCACCCAGACCCAATCCCCTGTACCTCAGCCTATTCCAAGCACACCATCAGACCAGCATGCACACTCATCATCACAAAAGAGTGGACATGGCAAACATAAGCAGCAGATATCCCACCGGCACTCACACAAGCACCATCCCCATGCTGACACACCAACATCCACTGCCTCCACTGTGTCCCCCTCCTCCACGTCCTCCTCCTCCCTCCCTGTCTCGTCTCCACTCACACCTGGATGCATTACATCTTCACCCAATACCTCCATCACCGCACACCACTCACGTGCAATCACCACCGCCGCAACCACCGCCACCAGCCCAGCGACATGCTCAAACAGTGCCACCACAGCTGACATGGCAATCATCCCCAATGGTCATCCATCCGAGCCTGCAGGAGACGACCTGGACCCTGCCCAGCGTACATGAGGCATGACTGCCAGCACTGTTTGTACCAGCAGGTGCCAGGCGAAGTCGTAGCAGGGTGGAGTGTGTCTCTGCCTCCATGGAGTATCATGCTGCCTGTTCCCAGGCAATCTTGTGGCACACACCCAGGTGAGGGAATGGGACCTGCCACACTGCATGTGAAGCACTCTGGGCACCAAGACCCCTCCAGAACCAGTGGAGATTCACATCCATTACCTCTGTCCTTGGCAGGATGAAGCACTCTGGGCACAAAGCCCCCTCCAGAACCACTGGAGATTCACATCCACTACATCTGTCCTTGGCAGGATGAAGCACTCTGGGCACAAAGCCCCCTCCAGAACCAGTGGAGACTGTTATCCACTTGAGAGAATGTGGCTTGCACTCCCCAGGATAAAGCAGTGGGTAAACCACCCACTGGAGAGACTTGAGAGACTATGGCTTTGCACTCCCCAGGATAATGCAGTGGGCAAACCACCTACTGGGGAGACTTAAAGAAACTGTGGCTTTGCACTCCCCAGGATAAAGCAATGGGCAAACCACCCACTGGAAAGACTTGAGAGACTGTAGCTTTGCACTCCCCAGGATAAAGCAGTGGGCAAACCACCCACTGGAGAGACTTGAGAGACTGTGGCTTTGCACTCCCCAGGATAAAGCAGTGAGCATGGAGCCCACTCATGGAGCAGTGGCGTCGTCCCTTCATCCGGCTGAGGTGCCCCCCTCTCCCTGAGGTGCCTGTTTATTTTCCATCTGATGCCCCAGCAGTGTTCTCTCCGTTTTGAGTCAGGTATCTTGTGTGGGCTTCGCCCATGCATTTTGGGACACTGATCCGCGGACAATGATTTCATTAATATCCAGACTTGTGTAGTTGGTGTACATATTTGTATATACTGATTTTTGAATTTGGCCTATCTGATTTTTATTGATTACACTTGTTACAATCATTTCCTTTTGTCCTTGCATTCTTCCAGGGGATTACGGGGTGTAAATGTAATGTTGCTGCATGTATATGTGTGTATGGTGTTATGGGTGAGGGTGGTGGTGGGGGTGGGGGTGTTGCGTGTTGCATGTGTTTGTCACTCTCTTGTCCCTCCCTTTCCCCTGTGTGCTAGTGCAGTACTCACTGTGGTCGTCGCCGGCGTCCTTGCTGCTCCTGATACAGAAGGAGGTAGACCAGCATGGGCAGGACCTGCAGTTCAGGCTCCATGGCGTCCTGGTTGTTTGTAAAGTGTCAAAAGGTGAGTGGTTTCCGTTCAAAGTTCTGTTTCCACTGTGCTTTTGATGGCGTTGGTTCCGCCCCGGAAAAGGTGGCGGATAGGCGTGTTGTAATACAGAATAGACAACATTTTTTAAGTGTGATTACACACGGGATGCTTAATGAACATTATGGCGTTCATTATGACATTAGCAGTAAATACCAAATACCACTGCGCTGACTGCGGCCAACATACCGCTGCAGAGGCGGACATCCGTCTGACAGATTATGATACATACACACAAAACCAAGAGAAAACAGCCACAACCACAAATCCGTCAGACCCACTGAACGTGATACACTGTTGGTACTCACCCACACCTTTACGCAACCAATACAGAGTCCTCCAAATAAAGACCCATGAATCACCACAACGGACATTCAAAGGCGGTAAACCATTGGCGGTGCACACCACAGCGGAGGAAATGCCCACCCAACTACAAAACACAACATTGTCAAGAACCAAAAACCCACACCTGACACAAATACACACACCACACACCCACCAACAGCACTATAAAACACCGCCACAACAACCCACAATCCTTTGCAAACATGAAAAGACCACTACGCTTTGCCATACCAAACCTAAAGAGAACAGCACACACATTGCACAACTACCTATTCATCCTTCACACCCACATACCACACATCCCACCACTGTACACATCACTCTCTGCACAACATATACACATCGCACAACACCCGTCTCCCCACAAAGGCACACCCATTTCATCAATGAGGAGTTGCGGGTCATGATTGAGGATATAGTAAGGGTACAGCCACAGTTGTTTGGAGCACAGGTCCAGCAAATTTCCATTGCCAGGAAGATGGAGCTATGGCGGAAGATCATCGACACTGTGAACGCTGTGGGACTACATCCACACACAAAGGAAGACTTAAGGAAGAGGTGGAATGACCTACAGGGGAAGGTGCATTTTATTGCAGCAAGTCACTAGCTCACCATCAGGATTACTGGCGGTGGACCCCTACCTCCTCCCCCTCAGCTGACAGCATGGGAGGAGCAAGTCTTGGCAATCCTGCATCCTGAGGGACTCACTGGAGTAGCCAGGGGACTGGACACTAGTGAGTCAACATTTACTACATATCCCCACCCATACCTGCATGCCATACCCACTGCATGCACATCCCTTCCAGCCATGCATGTACACCTACCACCAATGCATGCACAGCATGGAGAACTAACAATACCTCAATCCATCGCCATACACAACCAAAGGTGGCAGGGCAACAGCAATAACATTGGGGAAGCTAGTGATGCGGAATATGTCACAGTCATGAAGCATAATACACCACTTACATCGCCACAGGTGCCCCAGCCAATGTCAGCTGCAAGGAGGTGCCACGGCTACCCAATCCCCCACCAGAAGATGCCCCCAGCGATGACAGCAACTCAGGAACTCTGGATCGGGATGAACTCTCTGTCCCATCTGGGACCACTGGTCTACCCCATCCCATAGACAGTCCACATAGACAGTCCACTACAGGGCACCACTCAGAATCCAGCACCACAGCTGCCACCCAACATCCCCAGACCTCTGTCCCCAGGACACATCAATCAGGAGTGTGCCCACCTGTACAGGGACCCGAGTCCACACCTCACAGGCAAGACAATGAGGGTCCTGTGGTCAGTGGGAGTGGGTACACCGTTCAGGGGACACAGACACGGGGGCCACGGATGGTAGGAGGACAGCTGTGCACCAGGGGGAGGACAGGCCCAGGGAACCGACCTCCCAGGAGGCACTCACTAATGTCCTGGTGGCATACCAACAATCCCAGGACAAGATGGATCAGTGTAGGAGGCTGGCCTGGTTTGTAGTGGGTATCTTGGGTACTTACACCTTACACCAGGTCCAGTTATCCCTTGTTAGTGAATGTAGTAGTGTTCTAGCAGCTTAGGCTGATAGTGGTAGCTATAGCAGAGCAGCGTAGGCTGAACTAGGAGACATGCAAAGCTCCTGCAATACCACTTATAGTTACACAGTACTGATACACAAGTAAAGACAATACTAAGTGTTACCAAAAATAAAGGTATTTATTTGGGTGACACCGTACCAAAAATATCTGAGAGACAATACTCCTTCTGGAGGTAAGTATTATACACAATATAGACACTAGACACCAAAATTAGACAAGTAAATAGTCATAGAACAATGCAAACTGTAGGAAATCCTATAGAATGCAATGGGAGAAAATGGGTCTAGGGGCAACACAAACCATATACTGAAAAAGTGGAATGCGAATCACAAACTCACCCCCAGACAAGTAAGTATACAGTAAAGGTAAGAAAATTACTCCACCCCAGAGCCCAGAAAAGCAGGAGTAAAGTACTGCAAGTTTCCTTAGGACACACTACACCTCGTTTTGGGGATTTTGCAGTAGCCAACCAAGTATGCAAAGAATGACTGCTGGATTATTGGATCTGAAGACCTGCAAAGGAAGGGGACCAAGTCCAGAAGTCGAAATAGGTTCCAGGAAGGACAGGAGCCCCTGCCAAACCAAAATAGGGTGCAAAAGAAGAGTCCCCAGTTAGTTGAAGACTGCAGAAATGCACCCTAGTAAGATGCCAGCGGGTTCCTGCATGAT
The DNA here is from genome assembly GCF_031143425.1 of Pleurodeles waltl. NCBI lineage: Eukaryota > Metazoa > Chordata > Amphibia > Caudata > Salamandridae > Pleurodeles > Pleurodeles waltl. The sequence goes on from NC_090437.1 coordinate 580,602,527, forward strand.
GCAAAAGATGTCCCACAGCGTGAAGATTGTTGCAGATGAGATTTCATGTTGGAAGGTGCCAACAAGCCTTGGCTTTGGCAAAAGTAGTGTGTTTTTCATCAAATTGGCACTGAATGGACCCGGGGGGCATGGGGCCTGCGCTACTGACCCTCCACACGCCCAAGACCTCTGCAACTCCCTCTGCAACTACTTCCACCGCAAGATCGCAGACATACACAACAGCTTCACATCATCATCACCCACCATCGCCACCAACGACACAACCAATACCACAGCACCCTGCCGCACCAACCTTGCTGAACACCTGGACCCCCTCCAACTACGAAGAAATCGGCAAAACCATGAACTCCATCCACTCAGGCTCCCCAACAGACCCTTGCCCCACCACATCTTCAACAAGGCCAGCCAAATCATCGCTCCCCAGCTCCGGGCTGTCATCAACAGTTCCTTTTAGACCACAACCTTCCCAGATATTTGGAAACACACCAACGTCAACGCTCTTCTCAAAAAACCCAAAGCAGACCCTGAAGACCACACAAGCTACTGACCCATCTATCTAATCCCCTTCCCCACAAAGGTCATGGGGAAGATAGTAAACATACAACTATCTCGCTTCCTAGAAGACAACAACATACTCAACGTCTCCCAGTCTGGATTCCGCAAACACTACAGAACTGAGACCGCCCTCATCGCCTGGTCAGATGATATCAGGACCAAATTGGACAAGGGCGAAACCGTCGTCCTCATCCTCCTAGACCTCTCCCCAGCTTTCAACACCGTATACCACCAAACACTCCGCACACGCCTCTTCGACGCTGGAATTCACCACAAAGCCCTTGACTGGCTCACCTCCTTCCTCTCTGAAAGAACCCAAAGAATTTGCCTCCCTCCTTTCCGGTCTACAGCCAGCAAGACCATCTGTGGGGTCCCCCAAGGATCCTCCCTCAGCCCCACCCTTTTAAATATCTACATGGCTCCTCTCGCTAACATCATCCACCCCCACAGCCTCACCATCATTTCATATGCTAACGACACCCAGCTCATCATCTCCCTCACAAAGAACCCATCTACCACCAAGAATATCCTACACGCCAGACTCCTCGCCATCGCTAACTGTATGACAGCAAACCACCTCAAATTGAACTCAGAAAAAAACGAGATCATCATCTTCGGTCCCAACAAGACAGCATGGAATGACTCTTGGTGGCCCACCACCCTTGGACCACCCCCAACACCCACCACCCACGCACGCAATCATGGCATCATACTGGACTCATCTCTCTCCATGACTCAGCAAATGAACGCCATATCATCCTCCTGCTTCAACACCCTTTGCATGCTACGCAAGACCTTCAAATGGATTCATCTAGAAACAAGAAGAACGGTCACCCACACCCTCATAAGCAACAGACTGGACTACGGCAACATCCTCTACGCAGGGACCACAGCCAAGCTTCAGAGAAACTCCAGCGAATCCAGAACAGAGCTGCACATCTCATCCTCAACCTCCCTCGCCATGAACACATCTCCACCCATCTCAGATCCCTACACTTGCTACCCATCCACAAAAGGTTCACTTTCAAAATCCTTGTCCACGCTCACAAGGCCCTCCATGACACCGGACCAGCCTACCTCAACGAGCGAATCAACTTCCACAAACCTACCCGACAGCTCCGCTCCACCGCCCTCGCCCTCGCTACAGTCCCCTGCATCCAATGCACCACCTCTGGAGACAGATCCTTCTCCCACCTTGCCGCCAAAACCTGGAACTCCCTCCCCACCAACCTATGCAAGACCCAGGACCTCTTAACCTTCAGAAAGCACCTTAAAACATGGCTTTTCAAGCAGTAACCCCCCCAGCGCCTTGAGACCCTACCGGGTGAGTAGTGCGCTTAAGAACTTTGATTGATTGATTGATCAAACTCTGTGTGAGGAGGAAGAGGGAGCTCTAAGCACTTTAGAGAGCCCTCAGGATGCCAGCCAGCACCTCCAGAAGCTGTAGGATCTGGGTTCAAAGGAGGTGCAAAATACAGTTCATGCAGCACAACAAAAGAAGGTCCCACGCTGCCGGAGAACAACTCAGTTAGTTGAGCATTGCAGGGTGGAGTGCTGGGGACCTGGGCCAGGCTGTGCATGAAGTAATTTTGCAAAGAGTGCACAGAGGCCTCAGGATGCGAAGAAGACACAAAACACAGGGGTACCATCCTTATCAGGGAAAGCAAGGTCTTACCTCCTCCAAATTGTGTCAGCAGTATCTCAGGACAGTCTATTTCAATTATGTCCACCCTTTGTGTCCTTAAGAGCATGCTCGTTGCCATGAGAGGATGCCCAGGGTACCAGTTGTCACCTTGGAAGGTGCCTGCTTGGAACAGCGGAGTGACTCTGTCACTCCACAGAAGATTTCTTCGGCCCTTCTGATGCAGGATGAAGACAAGGAGTCCCCAGTGCATGCACACCGTGGAAACTGTTGCAGTTGCTGACTTGGAGCTGAGGCTGCTGAAGAAAAGTATGAGTTATTCTGGTAGGACTGCCGACCGCCAACCAAAAATGGCAGGCCTTTCTCTATCCAATAAGAAATAGGCGGTCCAATCTCCAGTGCCAACAGCACCACGAACAACCATGATGGTACTACAAGTCCAAGGTTGCTGTGGCTGACACTGATGGGGACAGCCAATGGCGGTCCAATACACGGTGGTTCACGCTCAGCAAGGTAATACACAAATAGACATTGGATGGATTTGAAAACAACACAACTGAAACACATTGCCACACTGGCAAACCTGAAAAGGACATTGTAAAACACACCCCTTCACACACCGCAATCCTTTGCATTTGCACTGCAACACACAGAAGCCAGAGCAAATTATTTACTACAGAGCACTGATACTAGGCACCACTTTTTTCTCACTATTTCTTTTCAAACCCAACACACACTTATGTCCAGTCACACCCTTTTACACCTCCCCCCTTTAGTAAGTCACTGTCAAATGTATCTTTTATTCTGTTCCACTATGTCATTTTCCAAGAATCCACATTTTTCTGAGTATGAGTTGAGAGTCATGGTGGATGAAATCATAAGAGTAGAGCCACAATTGTTTGGAGCACAAGTCCAGCACACTCTTCTCAGTAAGAAAATGGAAATGCGGGGCAGGATAGTCAACAGAATGAATGCTGTAGGCACCACCCTGTGCACAAAGGCTAACATTAGGAAAAGGCAGAACGACCTCAGGGGCAAAGTCCAATGCCTTCTCTCCAGGCACCAGCTGCAGACCAAGAAGACTGGTAGTGGCCCTCCCACTCCCCCCTTACAAATCTATCCCTGGGAGGGGAAGGTCTTGGCCATCCTGCATCTTGAGGGTTTGACAAGAATACCTGGGGGAGTGGAGTCTGGTAAGTCAAAACACTAAAAATATCACTAAAATGCTTTTCATGCCTTTCCATAGCTCATACTTTGCCACTTTTACTGCCAATCCATTCACCATCCCAGTGTTCACCTGTCCAAAGATCCCTTTTTGGCAACTAACAATTGAAGTGTACTCATCTGATGAGATGACATTTGTATGGTATCTGTAGAACAGGGACTGACATTGCTACAACTCCCAGCAGGCACTGTTACTGTTACCCAAACTACCAGCCCACTGTTTCCTTCACCAAATATGCTTCTTTGTTAACTTCTAATTGAAGTGTACTCATCTACATGGATAACATTTGTCAAGTGTGTGTAGTTCAGGGACTGACATAACCACACCTCCCAACATGCAGTGTTACTGTTACCCAAACCATCAGCCCAGTATTTCCTTTACCAAATACCCTTGATGTTAAATCCCAATTGAAGTGTACTCACCTGGGAGGATAACATTTGTCTTGTGTGTGTGTAGTACAGGGACTGACATGACTACAACTCCCAGGAGACACCGCAATAATAACTCCAACAACACGCACAATGTCCTTTTCTCCAAGTACTCCAAACATACAATTGAATTGGACTTACACGGTAGGATACCATGGGCTATTGGGAAATAGAGGGAGTGACATGACTGTAAAGCTGAAATAGCCCCTTTCTATAAAACCAAACACCAGCCCAGTGTTCACTTGTCCAAATATACTTGAAAGTTAACTTTCAAAAGAAATGTACTCATGTCGGAGGATTCTAATTCTCAAGTGTGTGCTGTAAAGAGTATGACATTTTTGCAAACCCAACAGGCACTGTTTCTGTAACTCTAAACACCAGGCCACTGTTCACTTGCCTATATAAGCTTGTTTGTCAACTCACAAACAAAGTGTACTCACCTGTGGGGGACAGCATATTGATGGTGTGTGTTGTAAATAGTCTGACATCAATGCAAATCCCTGGAGGCTCTCATACTGTTACTCCAACTACCAACACAGTGTCCTCTTCTCAAAATATCCTTGTTTGGTAACTCCTGAATGAGGTTTACTCACCTGGGGGACGACATATATATATATATATATATATATTCCATCCAATTCTCCACAACAGAGATATGCCATACTCCGGTAAACAGTGATGTATAGCACTTTATTTCCTAAAATAGAAATATTTGACTTTCCCGACGCGTTTCGGCTGAGATACCAGCCTTAATCATAGGTATAAAATATCTTCGGTTTGAAAAGCAATTTGTTGGATATTGTTGTGCTGGAGCTGGTATCCGCCTGTTTCTTCTGCACTTAATATGAAGGTATGGTGTAACCAACCAAAAAAATGAATAGTAGCATTGTGGAAACATGGCAATGGAATGTGAATGTGGTATTTACTTCATTCGTTGGTGAACTGTTGATGTACGACACCGAAGGAAAGCGCAGGTCATCTTAAGTGAAATTTACGAGTGAGGTTTTAAATCAGGAACAGCCGTAATGCATCGTGACAAAACTCGAAAAAGAAAAGAAGGAAGATTTATTGCTGAGACTTTTTAAAAATGTAAACAGTATGGGGAGGACCATGTTAATGGTTATTTTGGAACAGATTAATTCAGCGATAACATGAGAAATGTATAGTTTGGAGTGTGCTTTTGAAACATCACATGAATGAAAGAAAAGGACATTACGTAAAAAAATTATGAATTAATAGCACTCAAGGAGAAAGATGTGATGAAGATTCTGTGACTTTAAGGCCAAGGTGCAAATGATTGCTTGGCCTCACCATGTGACTATTTTCAAACCAAAAATATTTTTTACCTATGATTAAGGCTGGTATCTCGGCCGAAACGTGTCAGGAAAGTCAAATATATCTATTTTTGGAAATAATAAGTGCCATACATCACTGTTTACGGAGTACGGCGTATCTCTGTTGTGGAGAATTGTATGGAATATTTGTAAGGGTGCTTCATACCTGCAAACGCGTTGCCGCTCTGTGAGGATGAAGCTCTCAAACACAGAGCAATTTGTTGGATATTGTTGTGCTGGAGCTGGTATCCGCCTGTTTCTTCTGCACTTAATACGAAGGTATGGTGTAACCAACCAAAAAAATGAATAGTAGCATTGTGGAAACATGGCAAGGGAATGTGAATGCAGTATTTACTTCATTCACTGGTGAAATGTTGATGTACGACACCGAAGGAAAGCGCAGGTCATCTTAAGTAAAATTTACGAGTGAGGTTTTAAATCAGGAACAGCCTGCATCGTGACAAATAAACATCTTTTAAGACACTCGAAAAACAAAAGAAGGAAGATTTATTGCTGAGTCTTTTTAAAAGTGTAAACAGTATGGGAAGGAGGATGTTAATGGTTATTTTGAAACAGATTAATTCAGCGATAACATGAGAAATGTATATTTTGGAGTGTGCTTTTGAAACATCACATGAATGAAAGAAAAGGACATTGCGTAAAAAATAATGAAGTAATAGCACTCAAGGAGAAAGATGTGATGAAGATTCTGTGACTTTAAGGCCAAGGTACAAATGATTGGTTGGCCTCACCATGTGACTATTTTCAAACCAAAGATATTTTATACCTATGATTAAGGATGGTATCTCAGCCGAAATGCGTCAGGAAAGTCAAATATATCTATTTTTGGAAATAAAGTGCCATACATCACTGTTTACCGGAGTACAGCGCATCTCTGTTGTGGAGAATTGGATGGAATATCCGTTGCCGCCCTGTAAGGATGAAGCTCTCAAACAGGAGCAATTTGTTGGATATATATATATATACATCAAAACAAAGTGATGCATAAATTATGCAAAAAAGAATAGAGAATCTAGAGTGTTGCTGGTGTTGCAGGGTGCTCCGTACTAGAGCTGCTCTCCACCTCAACTTGGGAACTACCCAGAGTTCTCTATTTTTTTTTTATATATATGTTCGCATTACTCATTCTATGCATATTGGAGCTTGAGAGCAATTAATTTAAGAGTTGAAAAACGGAGGTCAATGGCAGAGGAAGTGTTCAAGGAAACAACAATAAATTCACAGTCTAGCAATGAAGGAACAAGTCAAGGACTTTACAATGTTAAAACTAAGTTACGTGAATGGAAGAAACTGTCTCGCAAAGAAATTAACAAATGGCGGGAATTTTTAACTTTAAGAAAATATGTCAAAGTGAATCGAATACCTAGAGGCCTTAGCATAAGGATTATGCCCAATTATCAAGATGCAAGCAGTGCTTTATTGGAGGAATGGGGCACACACATTTTGGATTCTTCAAAAGGATTAATTGTTATCGAAATAGCATTAGAAAAAATCCAAAACCAGTTAAAAAGACTGGAACAAGATTTGGGATCTTTAACTTTAAAAGAAGAAGAAAGAAAAATGAAAAATGATTTAGGGCCAGATGTATGAAACTTTCTAGCACTCGCAAATGGTGCGAATTGCAAAATTCGGCCGTTTGCGAGTGCAAAAACGTGGTCTGTGATGCCTGAAAGGCATTCGCAGACCAAAAATAAGAAATCTCAAAAATTTCTATTTTTTGCGTTGTGACCTGGTATTGCGAGTCACATTTTGTGATTCGGTAATTCCAGTAGGAAATTGCGAGGTGCAAATTGCGATTCGCAAAATCCAAGTCGCAAATCGATGCATAAAAAAATCGCAAATTGCGATTTTTTGCAGAATGGCATTTTGCACATGCAAAATACCACTAAGTGAAACCAGGTGGTAACCAGGTGCTGCCTCTATAAAGAGGCCCAGAATGCCTCAGACTCTTTTCCACAATGGCTGCACTCTACATCATGGCGAGGAGGATGAGGATATTGGCAGGTTTGAGGAGAGGGAGGAGGAGACAGGAGCGTATTTTCAGAGTGCACATTACACTTTTTAACTTGACAGAGCAGGAAATATTTGAGAGGTATAGGTTGAACTCAGCCATGATACTTGATCTGATAGCTGAGCTACAACCCATACTGCAGCGCAGAACACTAAGGACTCACAGCATACCCACCCATGTGCAGGTATTATGCTCCCTCCACCTACGCGCCTCAGGGAGCTATCAAGGGGTCATAGCAGCAGCTGGAGAGGTATCACAGAGTACCCTCTCTAGATTTTTGAATGCATTTATCAACGCCATGCTGAGCAGGATACACCAGTACATCAGATTCCCCCACACCCCACAGGATATACAGCAGACAAAAAATGATTTTTACCAGATAGCACAGTTTCCCCACGTCCTAGGTGCCATAGATGGGACACATGTGGCAATCTGTCCAAAATCAGCCACAGAGTATGTGTACTGCAACCGTAAATACCAACATTCAGTGAATATACAGGTGATTTGCAATGCCTCCTATATCATAACTGATCTCGTAGCCAGGTACCCAGGGAGCACCCATGATTCGTACATCTTTCGCCATAGCGGCATTCACACAAGACTGCTAGCTGGGGAGTCTGGAGAAGGATATCTATTAGGTATTGTCCCTCTATACAATGGCGCATTGATGGCGTGCTGATGTCAGATGCCTCAGTTACTCATCATACCCTCTGTCCCTTCCAGGTGACAGTGCCTACGCAGTGCGCACCTACATGATGACGCCCTACCTCAATCCTGCAACACCTGCTGAACGGAGGTAAAATACAGCACACAGGGCGACCCGCAATGTGGTGGAGCGCACCTTTGGACTGCTGAAGAGTCACTTCCGGTGCCTCCACAAAAGTGGAGGGGCACTACAGTACAGCCCAGAGACCACATGTAGAATAGTGGCTACTTGTGCAATCATGCAAAATATAGCTACCACCAGGGGCATACCAGTAGAAATATGTAAATCTGAATCTGATGAGGATGATGATCCCCTACCACCCATACAGCCAGCAGACAGGACCAGTGCAGCAGAGGAAAGGCAAAGGCGTGCTGACATCACACACAACCATTTCAGATGTAAGTATGAACAACACAAATGCACTGACAAATGTACCTGTAGTGAATTAAATTTATTACCTTAATGTCAGGTAATGTTAGTCCAACAAATAGCAAAATAAATGAGTTAAAAAAACTAGAAACAATAGAAGTTCAGAGTAATGCACTATTACTTTATAGTGAGGTCATTACCCCTCTGGCCGCTACAGTTACTTTTTGCCACCACGCACACCACTCGGGTGCCCAGTTGCCTCACTGGCACCTTGATTGTCCGAATCAGTGTCAGTGCTGTGCCTGGCACTGTGCCGTCTGGTGTCCATTGCGGGTACAGCTAGACTGCTGAGGCTGAAAGTGTCCTCTGTGTCCCCCAGTGAAAGCTCACTAGTTGTGGCTGACCTCTGCCCCATGATGTTATGAATCACATTTGTGATTTGGACAAGTCCGTTAGCCACATCCCTGCTGCTGTGTGCTGCCTCCACCTGTGCAGCCACTGCATGATGTGTAATCAGTGAGGTTGAAGTAGCTACCCTGTTGACAGAGTGACAGAAGCCCCCGGACATGATCATGAATCTGCGCTCCTGTCTGCGGTGGCTCACCCTGTCATGGCGCAGCTCCTGGCATAGTTCCCGCACAGCAGAAGTGAGTTCTCTTGTGTCCTGCGATGCTTACACCTGTCCCTCATGCAGCAGTTCTATGTTCACATTCAGGCACTCAAGCTGGCGATGCAGGCCCCCCATGTTGGCGTTATGTTGCTGCATATTTTTTTGTAAGCCAAGGATCCTTTTGTTCTGTAGGCGCTGCTGCTGCAACATAGCTGCTTTCAGCCCACCAAAGAAGGAGGGACCGTCACCTGCCTCATCCGACTGTGCACCGGCATTTGTCGCCATCCTGCAGGGTGCTGTGGTCTGCTGAAAACTGCCCTCCTGCATCTGGCTGCACCTGGCAGTTGGGGATGGTGTATGTGGCCCTTCCTGCTGCTCATCTGAGTCTTGACTGAGCTCTGGCAGTGGCAGTGCCCTGGGCCTGCTTCGGAGTGGCGCAATGGTGAGAGACCCACTTGTGATTGAGTCTGAGGCTGGATGGGTGTCAGTCTCCCCTACACTGGCACATGCTGTAGCTGCTAGGCCTGGCCCACCTGCAACGACAATATGCAGCATGTCAGTTATGTTTGTTGCAAGTAAGGTCACACATTGGTAATAAAGTTACAGGTACTTCTCTTCACTGTGTTGTGGGTGTTGTGTTCCTCTGGGTGTTGCTCTACGTAATTAGATTGTATGTGCTACTTTCAGCTCTGGGTTGTGGACTGCCACTCCCATAATGCATTGTTGTGCTGCTTTTAAGATATGGAATGGACTACTTCTCACAATGTTGTACATTACTTGCTAATTCCTAAGGGACTTTGTGCATACACATATGGGGTTACAATTCAATATTGCACTTACCTTGGCTGGTACCTGGTGTGCCGGAGGTGTCGATCTCTGTGACCCCAGTCAAAGCTTCAGGTAGGAGTGTGGACTCCACTAGGTCCTCTAATGGGGTGGATGGTGCCTCTGTGGGTGGACCGCCTCCTGTGCCCCTGGCCTCCTGCAGTCTTCTTGCCACCCTCTCCTTCGCATGGGACCACAGGTCATACCATCTCTTCTTTATTTCGTCGACCGAGCGCTGTGCCACTCCAATTGCGCAGATCTTGGTTTGTATATCTGCCCAGAGTCTCCTTTTCTTACTCTCCGGCACCTGGAGTGAGCTTTTCCCAAAAAGGCGGTCATGGCTACTGACCACCTCCTCTGTCAGCACCTCCAGCTCTTGCTCGCTAAATTTGAGCTTTCTCTTTCTTTCTCCCTTCTCCTTTCCTTGGGCTGAAGTGTCCATCCTTGTTCAGGTGTGCTGCCTCCTTCAGAGTGTTGCTCAGTGTGGCTGGGCTGCTCTCTCTGGATGCTGGTTTGGGTGTGGCACCTGAAACTGCCTGGGATCACTCACTTCCTGCTTGTGATGTCATCAGGCTCCTCCAGGTGTACATTCTCGCAATTTCTCGCAATTTGCGATTTTCAATTACCGAATCGCAATTTGCGAAAATGCAAATTGCGATTCGGTAAATCGGCCTCGCAAACCACAAATAGCGATTTTTAAGAAATCGCGGATTCCGAATCGCAATTATGATACATGGCCTATTGCGACTCGGAAATAGCGATTTCTTAAAAATCGCTATTTGCAATTCGCAAGGCCATTTCTTCATACATCTGGCCCCTAGGCCTTAAGATACAAAAACACGAGGAAACTGTTATAGCACGCAATCAATTTAAATTCCATAGAGACAAACAGGACTATGAGGAAGGACGAATTTTCACATTTGTGAGGAAATTTCATAATACTAAACAAGGGCAACAAACAGATTTGTTGCAGTTTGAAAAATCGACATATTCAAGCACTTAGGGCCAGATGTAGCAAAAATCCAAATTGCGACTTGCAATTTGCGAGTCCCTGCGACTCGCAAATTGCAAGTCGCAATTTGGTATGCAGAAAGGTGTCTCAGACACCTTCTGCAACTCGCAATGGGGTCGCAAAGACCCACCTCATTAATATTAATGAGGTGGGTCGCAGTTTGCGACCCTATTGCGAGTATGGGCACTCACTGGGATGGTGGCCTGCTGGAGACAGCAGACCACCATGTCCGTGACTGCTTTTTAATAAAGCAGTTTTTTTTTTTCTAAGTGCAGCCCATTTTCCATAAAGGAAAACGAGCTGCACTTTGAAAAAAACACCGAAACCTTTAGTTTCGGATTTTTTCAGGGCAGGTAGTGGTCCATTGGGACCACTGCCTGCTCTGAAAAAATATTTTTTTTTCCAGTCACAAAGGGGAAGGGGTCCCATAGGGACCCCTTCCCGTTTGTGACTGGGTTACCATCCACTTCAAGTGGATGGTAACTGCGATTCCATTTGCGACCGCTTTCGCGGTCGCAAATGGAATTGAATTGCATTGCGAGTCGCAAATAGGAAGGGAACACCCCTTCCTATTTACGAGTCGGAAATGCATTTTACAAGTCGGATCTGACTCGCAAAATGCATTTCTGCATACCGGAGAGGCTTTTGCACCTCGCAAATGGCGTTTTTTGCTGTTTGCGAGGCGCAAAACCCTTTCTACATCTGGCCCTTAATCTCTATCTGTGGACAACGATACTAGTGAAGGTGAAGAGGGGTGTTCAACAACACATGAAACAAATTCAACTCTGTTAAACGAAATGTGCCTCACCCTTCAACAACAATCAAAAGATCAACAAGTCAACAGACGAGGAAAGGGACAAAGTCGGGGTGCAAGATTTTTTTTTTTACAAGAAGGGGACAGAGAGGGAAATCAAAGACACACCAGAGCAAAAACTGCAACATTATTCAACAATTAAATTTAATAAACCTGTCAAACAGAATCATGTCAACACAAGAAGAGTCTCTATTGAAAAAAGGTTTACATTTTTGCCCCGCTATTAACATTGACTTAGTACAGACATGGATTGACTTATACATATATATACGAAAAATAAAATTGGCCAAGTTTCATAAAGATGCAAATCAAACCGGCAAAACAAATCCTAAAATACCAACATGTGAGTTAACAGCACAAGACAAATACACTCTGATGACCCTCATAAAATTGGATTGCACACAAGATGAAGAGCTCATTATTGAACAAGAGGTAATAGTGCCGTTAGGAGCAGGTTTAACTAAAAAAAGACCTAAATCCAGGTTTTGCCCAGCATTAGCAGTTGGTAATAAAATTGATCTTTTTGCTGAGGTTGTGGTCAACGATTTATACAAAACAAAATGGAACCAATGCAAAAATAATCTGCCAACAACAGAGGCACAAACCCTCCACAATTTGCAAATGGATGAAACTGTGGTAATCAAACCTGCAGATAAAGGCGGCAATGTGGAAATTCAAACCAAACAAAATTATATGCAGGAAGCAATGTGTCAATTATCTGATACTACCTATTACAAACCAATAAATGTCAATCCCACGAAACAACTAACAGTTAAAATTCAATCATATGTAAGCACTTGGGCAGATCAGAGCCTAATTGATCAGGATGAAGTAAGATACTTAACTGTTGAATATCCCATTACTCCCACAATTTACTTTCTCCCCAAAATTCACAAAAATTCTACAAATCCACCAGGAAGACCAATAGTTTCAGCAAATGCGTCTATATTAGAACCCATATCCAATTACACTGATTTCTTTCTAGAGCCGGCTGCACGTAATTTAAATCCATATTTGAAGGATACAGGGGACGTTTTGAGACATGTGGAAGGGATACCATGACAGGAAACTTACAAACTGATAACGATGGATGTGATCTCTTTGTAAACTAATATTGAACATCAAATAGGCATTCAGGCATGCAGAAATTTCTTAAGTCAAAGAAATATTCACTTTGCTCAACATAATGAAATGCTTTTAGAAATGATCAATCTTTGCCTCACCAACAATTCTTTTCAGTTTGATCAACAGCTATTCCTACAAACAAAAGGGAAAGCCATGGGTTTCTCCTTCTCTCCAAATTTTGCAAACCCAACAATGGGTTGGTTTGAACAAAGAATTGCTTGGGCGGAAGAAAATGAAGAATTCCAACCGAAAGTAGTAAGTTGGTTTAGATTCATTGATGATATTTTTCTAATTTGGGATGGCACAGAAATGGAGTTTAAAGAATACTTCGATATCCTGAATAACACTTCGGCAAAATTGCAATTTACATATGAAATCAGCACCATGAGAGTGACCTTTCTGGACACAGAAATTTACATAAAAGAAGGTGCAATACATACCACATTACATAGAAAGATCACAGCAACCAATTCTGTGTTACATGCCAACAGCTTTCATCCACCCAGTACAAAATGGAGCATACTATACGATGAATTCTTACGTATCAACAGAATCTGTTCAGAATCTGGAGAATTTGAAAAACATCTAAAAGCCTCAGAAGAAAGGTTATTCGCCAGACAATATCCAATCAAATGTATTAACAAGGTAAAACAGCGAGTTGAAGAGGTCTCAAGAGTGGAATTAGTCCATAGAACAAATCTTCAGCACAAAAGAGAATCCGATGAACAAATACGATTCATCACAACATATTCCAGTAGTGCCTCTCAAATATGCAAAATCCTTGCAAAACATTGGCTTCTCCTTCAATTGGACTCTACAATAAGTAAAATCATGGGAGATTATCCTAAAGTGACCTTCAGGAGAACACCAAATCTACGCGATAAAATAACAAAAAGTAATTTTAGTTCCTCGAAAAAGGGAAATTGGCTTAAAAAACCAGGTTTCTGGAAATGTGGGAACTGTAAAGCATGCAGGATTACTAAAAACACAAAAGAATACACCACAGGCAATGGAGGCAAAAAATGTATCAAACAACATATCACCTGTAAGAGCCGATTCACGGTATATGTAATTTAATGCCCCTGCAACTTGAAATATGTGGGGAGCACCATTTGTGAGGCCAAGAAAAGAATATTGGAACATATTTGTGCGACCATTAATACAGATCAAAGCTATGCCACGGCTAAACACATGGAACAAGCACATGACAGTCAATGGGAAACTATGACATTCTATGCAATTGACCAAGTCCCCATTAATGAACGAGGAGGGGACAGGGAAAGGAGACTACGACAGCTAGAGTCAAGATACATTTTAGAGATTCGCACCTCCACTCCTTTGGCAATGAACCTGGATGAAGAACTATTTGTACACTTGTAAATGGTTGAACAATATCTCGCCAATAACAAAGACTCCATATGTTTTCACACATGTTTTTTTATATATGTTTTTATGTATAGTGTATATAGGATCTCTATAACCATACAGCATGTTTTATATTGTGAAAGTCATCCCATAAATGTGCTGGACATCTTTGAGTCTAATAATATTGTGATAAATAACACACAGCTCCATTGATAATCAGCGCATCAATAAACTGGGGTAAAAGACAAATATATAAACATAGCTTATGGGTGGCAACTACTATATCCACAATGCAATAGGATGCACAGGGCTCACTGATTGTTACATTTGGATTTACCTTTGCATGCTTTATAAGGTCTGGAGAGCAATAATGCTTGTTTAACTTTTATAAATGTGCACATGTAAATTAAGTTAGCAAATAGGAGTCGTGAGCATGTTAAAATTGTGGATATAAAAATGGAAGCAAGGGGTCACAACCGGAAATGCCTGTGTACAAGGTCTTGGTGACCGAAACACGTTGGGCAGCATTGCGTTGAATATAATTGAAATTAAGCCCAGAAATAAAGGAGCATTGAATACGTCAACTAGAAATAAAGGAGCATTGAATACGTCAACTTTGGAGTGTGGTTGTTCCTCACTTTTGCTAAGGAATTTGATTTCATATATTATATATATATATATATATATACGTAGCGTGTTTAGTAGAGGGAGTGACATGACTGCAACTCCCATGAGGCACTGTTTCCATAACCGCAAACACCAGCATAATGTTTGTGTGTCTAACTACCCCTGTTTCTCAAATCACAAATTAAGTTTACTCACCTGAGAGGATGTTATTGGTCAAGTGTGTGAAATATATACAATATACTGACTGCAACTCACAGGAGGCACTGTTTCTCAGACTCCAAACACCAGACAGTGTTCATTAGATCAAAGAGCCCAGTTTGGCAAATCACAACATAAGTTTAATCAGATATGAGCATACCATTTGTAATGTATGTGTAGTGGGGGAGTGACCTTACCACTAAGGCCAGGAGGCTCTGTATCCCTCCCTCCAGACACAAGCACAGGGTCCATATGCCCAAATAACCATGTCTGTGAAATCCCAATTGGAGTATACCATATGAAAAATGGTGGGAAGTAGAGGGAGTGACCAGAATACAAAGTCCAATTGACCCTCAAAATACCACACCAGTGGTCACTAGATTATAAACCCTTATCTGCTAAGTCAACTTTGAGGTTTACTCATCTGGGAGTGACCAGGATACAGATCACCCCCAACTCTGAGATATCTCTGGCTGTCTCACTCCATCTTGACATTCAATCCCAAGATGTAACTATTGAGGACAGAAAGGACACCTGACCCAGTATGCAAAACAATTTTTCCAAAGGCCTCAAGATGCATAACCAGGATGCCTTTACAGCCTTTACAGTAGCACTTCAGTAACCACATTATGGGGGTTATTCCAAGCTTGGCGGGCGGCGGTCGCCGCCGGCCAAGCGGGAACCGCCAGAAGACCGTACCACGGTTAAAAGACCGCGGCGGTCATTCTGGGTTTCCCACTGGGCTGGCGGGCGACCGCCAAAAGGCCGCCCGCCAGCCCAGTGGGAAACACCCCTCCACGAGGAAGCCGGCTCCGAATGGAGCCGGCGGAGTGGATGGTGTGCGACGGGTGCAGTTGCACCCGTTGCGAATTTCAGTGTCTGCTAAGCAGATACTGAAATTCAAAGTGGGGCCCTCATACGGGGGCCCCTGCAGTGCCCATGCCATTGGCATGGGCACTGCAGGGGCCCCCAGGGGCCCCACGACACCCCTCACCGCCATCCTGTTCCTGGCGGTCGAAACCGCCAGGAACAGGATGGCGGTGAGGGGGTCAGAATCCCCATGGCGGTGCAGCAAGCTGCGCCGCCATGGAGGATTCCCCTGGGCAGCGGAAAGTCGGCGGTACACCGCCGACTTTCCGTTTCTGGCCGCGGCTGTACCGCCGCGGTCAGAATGCCCAAAGGAGCACCGCCAGCCTGTTGGCGGTGCTCCCGCGGACCCCGGCGCCAGGGTCGGAATCACCCCCTATGTCTCCTTTTACCTGTACACCATGCATACAAGGTCTTTTTGCAAAATGTCACTTTTAAGTTTTGGAGGTAGAAGTCACAATCATAATACAAGAAATAACATTGTATCTTTCACATCAACATGTCGAACTGCCACCGGCAACACTGAGGCCACTGAAGAGACTGCACTATTCCCGTGGATGAAGCCCTCCGTGAGGAAGACACTCCTGGACATCTGGATGTGGAAGATGGTTCTGTCCCATCTTGGAAATCTGGCCAGACACCAGCAGTGAGCCTCACTGTGGCTACATCAATCTCTCTCAGCCCGGTTGGCTCTATATGGCTGGCAACCATGTCCCCCTCAACCTGTGTCCCTAAGACAGTTGCAACCATCGTATGATCCTTGTCCCGGATCGTGAGTCACAACACAAGACCTCTGACAATAATGGTTCAGGGACCAGTAGGAGAAGGCACCCTGTGGCAAGGGGACACGACCGTGGGGGTAGGGTGTGTGGGAGGGATGCTGTGAGCCAGTGGGGTGAGGCCACTGGAGCTGCTCATGGCTTGGTGTCTATCAGGAGTCCCAAGCCACAATGGACCATGCACTTTCTGAACTTCAGGAAATAAAGCAGCTGGATAAAGACTTCTATCGGGAAATCCATGACCAGTGGGAGGCTCACTACACCAATGTGGCCTCCCCACCAAGGATTCTGAGGGACATTAATACTACTCTGAGCATGCATTGACAACAACACTCTTCCCCTTCCTTTGGCATATCTACACAAGGCTTTTCTTTATTGGTGCCAGCCACTGGAAGGGAGGCCCTGTCAGGGGAAGAAGCTGCCCCAGACATCCCTTCCTCTGTAGCAGCAGATCCCCTCCACGCAAGTGGGGACGTCCAGCTAAGAACCCAGGAGGTGCAGTTGGCAAGACACCCACCACTGCCAGTAATAACTCTCTTCCTTAAGGACCTCCTCAGTGTATTACATATTCACTCTAGACTGATTCTGAACAACCTACCATTTCCAATGGTAGGAGTACTCTGGACTTTGGACTTCCAGTGGTGTGACATCTATTCCAATGATTTCATTCATCATGACTGACTCCCTTCACATTTGATTTCTTATTGATTCATGTCACATAAGTTTTCTGTTTGTCATAGCTGCATCATATAATCACCCTTCACTGACTCTTTGTCTGCTGATTTTGATTTCATATTTAACTATGAATATCTGTCAGGTAATGTGAACTATACACTGATGCATGTCAGTGCCCCCTTCACTAACCCTTTGTCTGCTGATTTTGATTTCATATTTAATTATGTACATCTGTCAGGTAATGTGAACTATACAGATGCATGTACACAGTGTACAGCTCAGACTTAAAACCCTCTCATAACACATACACATGTTTCTGCTCAAGCTGAAAATTGCATTACAGTAAGCAGCACATGGGCTGTAAATATGTCAGGGCTATTGGAAATCCAAAATGATTGACTCATACTGAGTAAATGAACATGTTGACAGGTACAGACTTCCAGACCATGGTAAGAAGGAATTTGTTAGACATTGTCCTAAAGAATAGACAAACATTAATGTGGTTCACGTCAGCAGCTTTCCCCTTATAACATACCACACCAAATTATTTTAACATCCCATAATACAATATACAGACAGATGTCAGTACAACAGTCCCTGCTTACAGGCCTCTTCTAAAATGAACTTCTTTGTTTGCCACATATTCACCTTGTTGACTGTTCTTAAATCACCTTCCAGTTCTAATGGGAGTTGTACACTGAACTTTGGACATCCAATGGTGTGGCAACTACTCCAACGATTTAATTTACCATGACTGAACCCTTTACTTTTCTGTTCCATCATGCCCCAATTTATATTCTGCAATAAATTCACCTATCACCAAGTGATTGTCTGCTTACTTCTGTCCCACGTTTTACTATGCAGAGCTGTAACACCATGTGAAGCAAATGGGCAAGACACATGATACTAATTTAAGGAGGGATATGTTACAGGTACAGTGTCCTGTTAATGATTACTACCAATGCACACAATTACATTGCAACAAGTGTCTTGCTTGTCACACCAAGCATTTTATTGCATGGAATAGCACATAGGCTGTTGAAATGTCTGGGTTGTCATAGCCAAGAATGACTGACTCATATGGAGTCAAGATACACATACCAAAGTACAGCCCCCAGACTAAAGTAGGAAGGGCACTGTCAGATAATGTCTTATAGAATAGGGAAACAGAAAAGTAGATGTTGTCACCAGCTTGAGCCTTATCACATACCACACCAGAGTAACCACCCATCACATAAACCTAGGTACAGTCAGAGGGCAGAACAACATTCCCTGACCACAGGCCATTCATTATCCAATGGCCATGCATCTGGTTGAATGACACAAACATATGTCAGTGTTGTGGCACAACCACTGTGACCAGCAATGATGAAACACATCCACAGCTACATACAGGTCATACAAGAAGAGTGTTTAGACAATGTGAAGGGTGAATGCCTTGCTCACATTGAGGACTACAGATTTGATGCCCACAAGATGGCACACATGATGCTATAGACCCACCAAAGCAAGCAACACAAGTTCAATGTGCACTTCAGACCTTCCACCCAAACATTGTTAAAGCTGCCTTGGCACAGGTCTCATATAACCCAAACCTGTGACCTACATTACCTGGAACAATCCATGCCCACTTCCTATGTTAGAACAGCATTACATACTTGACAATGTCACAACTGTGAAATGCCCACATGAGGATATAATCATGAAGGTACTTGTACAAAGACAAAACAAGGAGTAAGGAGTTGAAAACATACCAATTACACAAATAACATAGCAACCATCTGGAAATGGAATAACATTGCAATGAGACTGTCACAGACAAATCAGCATCATTAAGTTGGGGATATGTCAAAGGCTAACTCATCAAGCACCTTTGGCTGAATATTGCAGAATATCATCTCCATAGTTGTTGCCAAAACACCCAACTCCACACAATCTCAGCCTTACAGTTCATTGTACAGTCACAGTCATGACATCACATGACATACTTACAATCATGAAAAGTAGCTGTTGAGATCTTCCTCTTCACCACTGTCATCCTCAGTTGGTGTTTTAGGAGTATCAACTGGTCGCACTGCAGGCTGCCCCTCCTCTGGGATGTACAGGATATTCATCCACAGGCATCCAAAAGCCTGCTCCACTACCCACCTTTTTCTTCCAAGGGCCTCATTGAAACGAACTTCCACTGGCGCAGTTGGATTCCTTATAACAACCAAGGAAGGTTTGGAAATGTGGAGTCTCCTGTTAAGGCATCGGCATGTGTGCATCAATGAGTCACTCAGTTCATGATTGAAGCACCAGACATTGAACACACACACTCAGGACAGATGTGACTTACCAACCAGCCAGGCCCTCTCCGGGTACAGTTGTGACATCAGCTGGGTATGGTGCTGTTCTGCATAATGAAGGAATCATGGGCTGAACATGGATAATGGGCACAGACCTGTGAAATGTAGAGGTCTGCCAAACACACAACGTGCACATTGATGGAATTGAGAGTTCTTTCTGTTGCGGTACTCTTGTTGATTGGTCTGCGGTGGGGCCAAGCTAACATCTGTGCCATTAATGGCCCGTACCACATGTGGAATGCGTCCATAAACATAAAAGTCAGCCTTCACATGTGCTAAATCCTCATGCTGGGGAAACTGGAAATAGCTGTCCAGGTGTTTCAAAATTGCCGAGAGGACATCCTTCAACACCAGACTGAACATAGCTTAGGACATGCCAGCTGATAGGGCCACTGCATGTTGGGAGCACCCTGTGGCCAGAAAGTGCAATACTGACATGACTTGTAGAACTGTTAGTATGTTAGTTGGACAACTAATAGTTGGCATCAGATCTGGCTCCAGCTGATAACATAAGTCCATTGTTTGTCTATTCAGATGGAAAAGGAGGATAATGTGGAGCTCTTCCAGGGGCTGAAGGTCTGGCAGTGGATGATAGCATCCTTCCTCCCCCAGGGTACTTCTGTATGCCAAGACACAATTTCTAACATTAGTCAGTGTGTCCACAGCAACATGCATTAGACATGTCAATGATATTACGTGACAAGGCATTTCTAACTGGATAGACATGGCAACCAGTTCACATCACAGATGCAAATAACACAGGGACACGTGACCCCCATGGTTTTCCACACGTGTACGCAACATGTATATAGACCAAAGTCAAAGATGTGCAACACAATTGCTCCTGAAAATGTGACTTGATATTCCTACCGTCGGCAGTGGTGGACTGTGCCCCACTGTTAAAGGACATCTATGCCCTCCAACATATTACAATGGTGTTTACAGAGTAGGGCCAACATGACAAGACAGGATAAGCATGTCTGTGTAGTCAAAAATACATTTTCGGAGGTGTGATGCAGATTTAAAGTACAATACTGTATGTCAGGTCACCAAAATGGCAGCTGTCTGACCTACTCCACTGGGACAGCTACCGCCAGTGGAAATCTTCATGGCGATAGGTGGTTGCAACTGCGGTGGGGACAGCCATAGCCTAACATTGTTGCCAGTGGTGGTCACAGGCCAATGGCTGTGTCCGCCAGTGGTGACAAGGCGTATGTGGAGGATGACCACCACGTTCTGCAGATTCATTCACTTGACTCCTGCCACTGCTGCCAGCAAGACTTCCATGACCTGAGCTGATGTGTACCGCCTCTGGGAACTATCATGCCACATCCATGAGGTGATAGGGCCCCTGCCTTCTCTCCAGAGGAGCTGGAGAGGATAGTATCTGAGGTCCTACCCCTGTGTGAACAGCTCTGAAGTTCACCAGAGGAGCAGGTATGTACCTCATGTGCACAATTGTCTCTCTACTTAACCATCCTTTTTCTCCTCACAGGCTAGAAAGTGGCCATGTGTGCCAGTTAGACTACTCATTTGCCTGGTGTTGCAGTCTGTGGGGCATTAATAGAAGGGGCACTATGCAGGTACTGGTGGCCCATCCCATATGGTAAATTCAGTCACAATGTGTTGTGTGAGATTTTTGGGCTCCTAGATCCTCCATGTTTTGGATGCACATAACTAGGTGAGAAAGCATTACTGCCATCCACTGACGTTTCTTTCCTCATGATTTTTGTAATTGTACAACACATGTATGTGCATGACAGCATGATCTGAGTATGCATGTTATATGAGTCACATGAGAGTAATGTGAGCAATGTACACGCTGCCACAAATTTATGAACACATCAGCCCTTGTTAAACTGTTGTGTGGAAGGCATATCATGACTCACTCTGCCCTTCAGGTTACCACACATACCACATACCAATTTACTGTTGGCTACATGATGTACGTAAAAGGCAGGACAGGTATATGTGTGTTTTTTTGTCCTGGTAGTAGAAAACTCCTAAATTTGTTTTCCACTTCTGTGAGGCCTGCTCCTTTCATAGGATAGCATTAGGGCTACCCTCATATACTTTGTGAGTGGTAGATTCCGATCAGAAAGAGTAACAAGGTCATATTTAGTATGGCCAAAATGGTAATAGAAAATCCTGTGCTTATTGTTGAGATGGATTTTATATTACTATTTTAGAAATGCCACTTTTAGAAAGTGAACATTTCTCTGCACTTAAAATCCACCTGTCTCCAATCAAAGTCTGGGCTGGGCTGGTTGACAGCTTACTTGTGCATTTCACCCAGACAACCACAAACACAGGATACTCAGTCACACCTGCACTCATCTGCATACTGAATGGGTCTTCCTGGGCTGGAAGGGTGGAAGGCCTGACACTTACATTTCAAAAGGCTAGTGGCTTGCCCTCACACAATGGATTGCCAAACCCACTAATGGGACCCTGGCAGACAGACCTGTACTGAAAGGGGAACTTGTGCACTTCAAAACCACTCTTTGAAGTCTCCCCCACTTCAAAGGCATTTTTGGGTACATAAACTGGGTCTCTGACCCCATCAAAAAAGACACTTCTGGACCTGAACCTGCTGCCCTTCTACCCTGCTTCCCTGCTGTCCTCTGCCTTTGCGGAGAAGTGCTCTCCAAGGGCTTTGAATGATCTTGCCTCCTGTTTTCTGAAGTCTCAGGGCCAAGAAGACTTCATCTCTTCAAGGAACTTCTTGTGCGCTGAAAATCAATGCACACCCTGCAGGAAAAGACACACAGCCATGGTGGGACCGAGAAATCACCGTACAGCCAAACGGGAATGATGCAGCATGACTTCCTGAGTAAGAATTGAAGCAGCCCCTGCTTGCGACTGGAAATTCAGTGCACAGCCCTACCAGATTGCCGTACAGCCGAACTGGAATGATGCAGCCCGACTTCCTGAGTGAAGAATCGACGCAGCACCTGTCGTGTAACAGAACATTTTATGCATCGCCTACCGGATCGACGCAAAGCCTGTGACTTCCTCCCACATGCTCAGGATTTCCACACATTTTCCCTGGGCATCAAGAAGATCCACTCTGCGCGCCAGGAATCGACACAAAGCCTCTTGCAGCACAGAAAGAAACAACGCAACATCTGTGCCACACCGGAAATTCAGACACACACTGTATTTTTCTACACATCTCCTCCTCTGTGGTTGTGTTACTTGAGACGCAAACCAAGTACTTTGTGCAAACAAAAGACAAGTGTTGATTTCTAAGATTTAAGACTCTTTTTAATCTTGCAAAAGTGATATCTCAACTTGTGCTTATTGAATCTTCATCATTTTTACCTTAATTTAACCAGATAAATATCATATTTTTCTAATCCTGGGTGGTGTATTTTTGTGGTCTCTTCATTGTATTACTGTATGACTTATTGCACAAATACTTTACACATTGCCCTCTAAGTTAAGCCTGACTGCTTAGTGCAAAACTACCAGAGGGTGGGCACAAGATAATTTGGATTGTGTGTGACTTTCTCTGACTAGGATTGTGGTCCCTATTTGGAGAAAGGTGTATACCTTTGCCAGATAGGGACCCCATTTAGAACAGATGGTTAAGTAGGTTCTGTCAGTTCAGCCTGCAGAGAACAGGGCCTGTCACATGTATATCCCAGTATGGGACCTATTCAAGGCTGGGGTAGAATCACTGTGGCTATGCAACTGCAGCACTGTGCCCACTCCCTGTACCCCAGCAGATCCTGTCATGTGGAAAATATGAGACTCTGGTAGCAAATCCTGCCCAGAATGCCTCATTCCTTTGGTAGATTAGGAATGAGTACAGAGTTATGTCATTAATCAAAGCCATTTAAGCATGTAGCAACCTTGTCAATGTGTGTGTTTGACTCTGTTCTCATCTTCCTACAGGTCATATTTGTTCTGCACTGGCTTATTGCACAAATGCCAGTCACAGAGTGCAGACAGAGCACTATGACATCAGCACTGCCCTGGGGATTATGACCTTGTCCTCTGCCAGCGATTTCATGGTGGTAGCACTGCCATGAAAATGCTGGTGGAGAACGGGTGCAGGGGGCCATGGGGATCACTGCACTGCCCATGCACTTGGCATGGGCAGTGTAGGGGTGCCCCAGCCCAGCACTATCGCAATGTTCATTGTCTGCTTTGCAGGCAGTGAACATTGCGAGGATGCTGGCGCACCCTGGATCCTACAGCATTGCTGCTGTCTCAATTACTAACCAGAGACAATGCTGTAGGGTGTTTCCCCACATGTCACATAGTAAATTATTTGTGTTGAGAAGTCATGTGGTGCTATCCCACAGCGTTTGTGTTTTGCTTTGCTTTTGCCACCCTAAGTGCGCCGGGTATGCCCAGACGTGGGTCCCGGGCTCACTGTGCCACTGGATTCAAGCTAGCCTGGCTGATGAGGGGTGAAACCCCGAAACCGGTCCCAGGATGCTTGTTTCCGTCCAGGGAGAACCTGGCCTGGCAGTTCGGGCTGGACTGTTCCCATGAAGAACAGGGTCAAGACTGATTTGCATATGGCTGGGTTCAAACTGGGGTGGCATGGTGAGCAAAATAATGGATGGATTAAACCCAGATCTGTGACTGGGGGTGAATGTTTGATTGGTTCCGCATTCCGTCCATCCACTTACGCTATCCCACAGCGTTTGTGTTTTGCTTTGCTTTTGCCGCCCTAAGTGCGCCGGGTATGCCCAGACGTGGGTCCCGGGCTCACTGTGCCACTGGATTCAAGCTAGCCTGGCTGATGAGGGGTGAAACCCCGAAACCGGTCCCAGGATGCTTGTTTCTGGTCCAGGGAGAACCTGGCCTGGCAGTTCGGGCTGGACTGTTCCCATGAAGAACAGGGTCAAGACTGATTTGCATATGGCTGGGTTCAAACTGGGGTGGCATGGTGAGCAAAATAATGGATGGATTAAACCCAGATCTGTGACTGGGGGTGAATGTTTGATTGGTTCCGCATTCCATCCATCCACTTACGCTATCCCACAGCGTTTGTGTTTTGCTTTGCTTTTGCCGCCCTAAGTGCGCCGAGTATGCCCAGACGTGGGTCCCGGGCTCACTGTGCCACTGGATTCAAGCTAGCCTGGCTGATGAGGGGTGAAACCCCGAAACCGGTCCCAGGATGCTTGTTTCCGGTCCAGGGAGAACCTGGCCTGGCAGTTCGGGCTGGACTGTTCCCATGAAGAACAGGGTCAAGACTGATTTGCATATGGCTGGGTTCAAACTGGGGTGGCATGGTGAGCAAAATAATGGATGGATTAAACCCAGATCTGTGACTGGGGGTGAATGTTTGATTGGTTCCGAATTCCATCCATCCACTTACGCTATCCCACAGCGTTTGTGTTTTGCTGTGCATACTGTTGTGCCTTGCCAATTGGCCCAGGGACCGTGGACACAGCTGTAGACTCCACAAACCACTTGCTCTCCAGGGACGACATATGGCTGGGTACATTGATCAATTTAATATTGTTTATTGTAGTGTGTGCAATTTCTATGCAACAGACTACTACTCCTCAATGTTACAGGCCAAAGGTAAGTAAGTGATGGATTACTGTCCTCAGCCATGTGTCTAGGTAAATGAGTAATAGCTGTAGATCAATGCTCTCCCTTGGTAAGTGGAAATGTCTGTTGACGTGATTTATATGCCATCACTGTTTCCAACATTCCTTGTGCCTACATGTCTCCATGTGTCCCTTTCTGTTTTGAGAATCATTTGTAAGCTGCTGCTTCATGCATGGCCGGCCTATGTTGATGGGATGATGTCTGTATTCCCTCACATAAAGGTGAATGGCAAACTGTGTGGAATGAGACACAATGTGGGTACATTTGATGTTGTGCCACAGACAGCAGTGTCACCATTGATTATTGGCTGACACATTCCCTCATGTGTCATAGCATGTCATTTGGCATGTACAACTCCACTACCAATGAGGGACATGACATGAAGGCCTAAAGATTTGAGCCACACTTTGAAAATCGATGCCCTTGATGTGGCATCATGTGGAAAGTACACTGCACATTTGTAATGGGTAAGGTTTGTGACCTGACTGTTGGCCAGCATTATGGAGTGACTTGCAGTTATGTTGGAATCACATGTTTGGGTATAGACATTCACCCACAGACAGGCATCTGAGCCTGCATGACCATAAAGGAGACAATGATGTAGCTTCCAATTGAATAACATGCTGAATGCCTTTTACAAGTTCTTGCAAATCAATGGGCCTCTCTAACAACCAAGGGACTGAAGGTGTCTGCTAATGCACTCAGAGTATGTCATTGTAAGGAGTGCCAGACATTAGTGGTGACTATACTGGGGCTTGCTGATTTACTGTGTTGTGGATTTTGGGGACATCTCTCCCGGACATATTGCATGATTTCTTCAGTGTCCATTTCCATGTCACATGTGTGGCCTATCTGAGCAACATTAACACTACCTCCATGACTCTATTGGAACTAATATCACTTACTAAAGTGGGTTTAGTGGAACTGCTTCCAGTGTCAAGCAATCAATCAATCGAATTTGTAGAGTGCACTACTCACCCGTAAGGGTCTCAAGGTGCTGTGGGTGGTCGGTCCTCTGTGCTTCAGTCAAAGAGCCAGGTCTTAAGGTCCTTTCTGAATTCAAGGTAATGATTGTGACTGAGGTGAAGAGGCACGGGTTTAAAGCTGTTTGCCACGAGGTAGGTGAAGGATCTTCCTCCAGCCGAGGTCTTCTGTATGTGGAGTACGGTAGGTAGTGCCTGTTGAGCAAAGCAAAGAGGTTTGACGGGGGAGTAGAAGGTTGAGGTAGGTGGGTCATAGGTTGTGGAGAGCCTTGCATGCATGGATGAGGAGTTTGAAGATGATCCTTTTCTCGACAGGGAGCCAGTGGAGGTCTCTTAGGTGTCTGGTGATGTGTTCGCAGTAGGGGACATCCAGGATGAGTCTGGTGGAGGTGTTGTGGATGTGCTGTAGTTTCTTCAGCTTCTTCTGGGTGGTGCCGGCTTAGAGGGCATTGCCATAGTCAAGTCTGCTGGCGTCCAGGGCGAGGGTTACGGTTTTGCTGCAGTCATTTGGGATCCATTTTAAGATCTTCTTGAGAAGTCAGAGCATGAAGAAACAGGAGGATGTTACAGTGTTGACCTGGCGGGTCATGGGGATGAATCCAAGATGAAGCCGAGGTTATGTGCGTGGTTTGTTGGGTGGTGGGTGCCGAGTGTAACAGGCCACCAGAAGTCATCCCATTCTGATGTGGAGGGTCCCAGGATGAGGGTCTCTGTCTTGTCTGAGTTAAGCTTGAGGCAGCTCTCCTTCGTCCAGGTGGTGACGGCTTCCATCCCATTGTGGAAGTTCTTTGGCATTCATATTATTTTCAGTCAGTGAAATGATCAGCTGGGTGTTGTCAGCATAAGAAACAATGTTCAGTCCAGGGCTTCTGACAATGGACGGGAGCACGGCCATGTAAATGTTGAAGAATATGGGGCTCTGTAGGCTGTGACAGGTATGCTGGGAGTCTGACTCTCTGTGTTCTGACAGTCAGAAAGGAGCATTTCCACTATAGGGCCTTGCTGCAGATGCCAGCTGTGTGGTCCAGTAGGATGGTGGCTGCTGTTTGGCCGTGGTCGAGGAGTGAGGGGATGCCATCTGTGGCAGCGAGGAGGGCGGTCTCCGTGCTATGGTTGCTCTTGAAACCTGATTGAGAGATGTCCAGGATGTTGTTAATCTTGATGGACTTGCAGAGCTGTGCGTTGATGGCCTTTTCGATGACCTTGGCTGGGAAAGACAGCAGAGAGATGGGGAAGAAGTTCTTGAGGTCCAGGGGGTTGGCCATGGGTTTCTTCAGGAGGGGGCGGATCTCAGTGTGCTTCAGTCCTTGGGGAACGTAGCCCTCTCCATGGAACAGTTGAGAGTGTGGCAGAGCTTGGGGTGATGGAGGTGTTGAAAATGTGGTGGGGACAGGGATCAGTAGGGGCTCTGGAGTGGGTGCTGCTCGTGATGAAGCGGGTCTTGTCTGTGGTGAGGGTGGTCTAGCAGTGCAAGATCTGTGAAGGACTAGAGGATTCAAGCTAGAGTGTTGTTGGTAGGCTCAGAGTTTCTTGGGGTTTGAAGCTATCATAGATGTCCTTGATTTTTCGAAGGAAGAAAGTGGCTAGTCTATCGCAGACGTCTTGATATGGAGAGATGTTTGCAGCTTCCGACTGGGGTTTGGCAAACTCTTTAATTACTGGTGAAGAGCTCTTTGGCATTGTGTGTGGTGGCACTGATACTGTCTTGCAGTGCAGCTTTCCTAGTGGATCTGAGGAGGTGGTGGCTTTTCTAGCTGTCTGCAGGTGTGCCTGGAGTCCTGAGTGTGAGGGAGAACCAGCTGGCCTTCTTGAGGTTGTGTTTAGCTGAGCTCATTCAGAGCGGCGATGAGGTGTTGGCTCATCTGGAGATCCATTAGTGGAAGTTCCGTGCTGAGATGTTTGATTCTGTGGCAAGATGAGGAGGTGACTTGCTGAGGTTTGTTGGTGAGCTGTTCCTCAGTGATATGGTTCCATTTCCTATGTGGGGAAGTTGTAAAGGTGTACGGTAGGTGTAGTGATGGAAAAATGTATGCAGTGGTAGTCGGTCTAATGTAGCTTAGAGGAGTTGTCAACAGTGATGTTATTGCTGGTGGAGAAAATGGGGTTGAGTGTATGTCCAAAGATGTATGTTGGTGAAGTGACCAGTTGCTTGAGGTTAATTATGGTCTCGAGCAGGGAAGCGGTGTTGTGGTCGTTGCAGTTGTTGGTGTGGTAGTTGAGTAGAAAGTAGTTTGTGGATGCGAGTGCATGGGTAGATATGATGTCAACGATGGAGTCACTGAAGGCTTGGTGGGGGCCGGGTGGCCTGTAGATGAGGGTCCTGTGGAATGTAGACTTAAAGGTGAAATGGATCTGGAAATGAAGGTGCTCCATGATGGGGGAGTGGATTTGTGTACGATGGCTAGGCTGCTGCCTGGCCGAGAGGGCAGGTCTTTGCAGAGTAGTTTGTAGTCACTGGGGATGCAGATGTCCAATGCTGACCCTGGGTTTGTCCATGTTTTGGTGAGAAAGGCGATGTCCGGGCGGGTGGAGTCTAGCAGGTCCCAGAGTTCTGAGGCATGTTTGTGGAGGGAGCGTATGTTGGAGGGTGGGTGTCCGATGGTCTTGTGGCAGAAGGGTCCGGTGTTTGGTGTAGGGTGAGGGTGCGGTAGCAGTTGACGCAGGAGAAAGGTCCATGGGTGTCTCTGGGAGATGCAAGATGGCAGGCGGTGGAGTGTCCTGTGTTCAGTGTGTGTGGAGAGTCTCCACTCTGTAATGTAATTACTTCCATGTCACGTTCTGCAGGCTATTGTACTTTTGTCAGCAACATGGCAGGATTTTGGAGCATAATTTCTTATTGTTGAGTCATTATGTATGTGACAAATAGAGGTGTGCATGACCTTGTGTGAGATCTGTGGGAAAGCATGTGGCATTGGCTTACTATTGCATGACTACCGGTAACTGAGGTCTGCACCATGGGGCAACGCTTTGGTGGTGATGGGGTCACTTACTTGTGGAATGGGTATTGTGAATGCACAACTTCAGCCATGCAATTGCAGTTGTCTGAGATCCTGATTTTCCAATGGGCAACTGTTGACAGTACAGATGGCATCTGTGCATTTTATATGGCGAAGGTATGGGCCACTTAGGTGGAGTCTGTTGCTGGGGCCTAATTGATATTATGGTAACGTTTGCTCATCTGAGCTGTGGTTCAAGTGTGATCATGGACATGTGATTACCCTTTTTCTCTTTGTATTTGCAGCATCAGCACCAGCAAGTGAAGGAGACGTGGCACAGCTGAGTGGCAAAGCATCTGGTCATGTGAGCTCAGGTTAAGACACCACTGACAAAGAGGGGCCCAGTGCCCTAGAGAGTGAGTGGAGTACCACGGGGGAGACCAGAACATTCCCTTCATCATCAGATTCTTCCTCCGATGACACTCCCTAGTGGTGGTGGACCCATCGACTCATCCCCCTGTACCATTTTTGTCTTCCACCACCCATTCTAACACAGCCCTCCCTGTTGCTCCCCACCCAGTTGGCTGTGCCCGCTAACCCAAGAGGGTGGGCATCTTCTTTGCTACAGGTTCTCCCACCCCAGCCCCTGTTATCCCTGCTGCCCTCAGTGAGGAGGCTATTCACCTCCTGAGAAGTTTGTCTCTGGTCAGTCAGCCATTGTGAATCCCATCTAGGGATTTGGAACTAAGGGCCATATGTACAAACACTTTTTCCCATTGACACAGAATTGGTAAAAACCTTTGCTACATCTGGCCCTAAACTCCAACAAACAAATGCATTCCTGGAAGGCATTCATGGTACAATAGCTTGCCTACAGAGATCTTTTCAGGTCTGGCCTACTCACTGACAGCAGCCAGTCACCCACCACCTTCCGTGCCCCCTCCCCCTCCCTCTTCCCAATCTAAATCTCCCTTCCCCCACCTACCCAAAGCACACAGACAGATCCTCATGCATGTACATCAACACACAAGAGCAGCACACACAGATAGAAGAACCACAAAACACACCAGCATG
This sequence comes from Pleurodeles waltl, assembly GCF_031143425.1. Lineage (NCBI taxonomy): Eukaryota > Metazoa > Chordata > Amphibia > Caudata > Salamandridae > Pleurodeles > Pleurodeles waltl. The sequence goes on from NC_090437.1 coordinate 580,632,633, forward strand.
CAAGCACACAGACACCCACTGACACAACAACAGTCCAGACACCCACACCACCTCCACCATTACACTCACAACATCTAGCATACCCACGGGAACCACACCAACAGTCAGTGACACACCCAGAATACCCACAGACAACACCCCAACAGACACCCAGACATCCACCACAAGCACAATAACCACAGACACCAACCAGACAGACACATAGACATCCACCTTATCCAACATACCTCCAATAGACACACACATATCCATTACTCCATCCTCCAGCACCTCCACTTCCCAGACCCCAAGACACACAAACTCCCTCACTTACCTACTCAATAGACACTAACTAAACAAAAACATACCCCCAGAAGCACACAGTCTAAACATACACACCTACACAGTAGGCAAGCACTTCCTCGACCTCCAAATCCCCATCCCCTTCTCCTGACCATCGCTGTGTGCCTAAGAAAGATTTTATGTTTGACCTTAACCAAACCCCCTCTCAGCTCCTCCCTTCAACCTTCAAGGCCTCCCCTGCCCCTTCTGCAAGCACCCATCCTCCACCCAAGAAAAAGCCCACCTCTCCCAAAAAGCACAACATCCCTCCCAAACCCAAGACCAAACCTCCCTCCCAAACCCACCTCACCTCCCACAAGGATGACCCCTGAGGTGCCTCCCTGTCCACTTGAGGCCCCTTCCTGTGGAGGTTCCCAGGCAATTAGGAGCCAAGTGTGAGCACAGTGATGTGCATTGCCCATTGAGTATGGACTGGCAAATGGCTTTGGAGATTTTGAAGTTCACATTAATAAACCTAAATAGTTGTTTGGGTGCACATTTGTCCTGGAATTCGTTTTCTACATTTAAGTTGTCCCTGAGTAACTTGTGTTGTGTGCCTACAGTTGTGTGAGTTTCATTTTCTGTTTTTGCAGTATCTAAGTTTGTGAGCAGTGCTGGTATCCCCCAAGGCAAGGGTATATGTTAGGTGTATGGATATGTGAGTGCAAATGCAATGGTGGTGTCATAGCATTGTGTTTGTTATAGTAAGTATTTCATTTCTGTTGTTCAATGTGAGCTTCTATGGTGTTAGACTTGTCCCCCTGAGATGGATTAGGTATTAAGCTCATGTATGTCAGGTTGAGTTTTATTTGTGCAGACATGGAGTGTGTTCAATTGTGCTACCTTTGTTTGCATTAGACTGTGTATGTGTCTCTACAGCTAGGTCATGTAGAGGTATGCTACATGCACTTGGAACTGCATGTGCTTTGTTGACTTGCACTTCCACATTGTGCAGATAACCATGTAATTTGGGTCTAGTATTGTTTGTCCCAGAGATACTTGAAGGGCCACTTCCTGTGTAGTAGTTGTTTTATGGACAGTTGAAAGGTGATATGTGTACCAATGCAGCATCCTTCTCTGGGTTTTCTTGCTTGTCCCATCTCAATTGTGCAGGTATTGCTTGCCTTATTGAGGTTTGTGTATTTGTCTCTCTGTGTATTGTGCATCCCATTATCCTTCCAATGTGTTGCAATGTGTGTGATGTGTGTGTCCATTGCAGGGCTGTTTACTGGGAGTGTTGTTAGTGTTCCATGCCACATTCATACATATGAGTGTTAAATGTGAGTTGTATTTGTATATGTGATGTTGGTGTGTTGTTTGTGCTGTGTGAGACACTGTTGTGTACACTTCACTATCTCTGTGCCTGAGATGAGTGGATGTGTGTTTTTGAGTAGTGTTGCAGTGGAGTGTGAGTGACCTGCCCAAAGGTGGCATGTTGTGACTGTGAATCTGTCCTTCTTTGTGAATAATTGAACAAGCTGGGACACAATGACACATGTACTTGGTGCCCGTAGCGTGACCCCCATATCTCGTGGATGACCGTGCAAGGATCTGTTGGTATGCTTAATGAGATAGGTAGGTGTGTGCACTTACAGTTGGTTGCGCCCATGACTGCATTGCTTTGCGCACCTTTGAGGATCATTTCCAGCAGCAGGATGTGTGTGATGGGCTCCATGGCGGCACCAGACTTGTAAGGCTGCCTGTAGGTGAGTGTCTCCCTTTGTAGTCACCATTTCTGACTGTTAAGATGTGGTGGTTGGACCTCCACCATAACATTGGTGGTATGCAACTTCATAATTTGTCCAGTTGCAACAATGTATCCGCTGGATCGTTTGTGCTGCCTTGTGATCGTGGTGGTCTGTGCTGCCTGAGGGTGCCAGCAGACCGTGGCAGTCTTTGCTCCAATGGCCAGCATGACTCATAATTTGACAGTCTGACCGCCAATTCTGCAATGGTGGTCCACAGACCACCAAAATCGTAATGAGACCCTATGAAACAGGAAGTGAACTTTAGAATGTTTATTTTTAAAAATCAAGTCTAGTCAAGTGCATAAGATATGAATGGCAACCACACAGAATGAGAAACTACATATAGCAACAAGGCCAGCAAAAACACTATGATTATTCTTACCACTGTTAGTTAGTTCCTAGCACCCTAACATGCTATTGCTACTTCTAAGCACTGTGTTACATTTTAGCAGAAGCAGGAAGTAGCAGACCTATAAATCGAGTTTCTTAAGATGGATCACACAGCATACCTTCTCTTGATAAACACAGTTGTGTAGCCATTCTCTATCACAGCTCTTGCCCAGGAATGATATTCTCTGTACCATACCCAGAGCATCCTCCGACCACAATCTCCCTGACGTGTGGAGTGATAGTCCTAGGCCAATTAATGGTTAGATACCAGATTTTGTGTTAGTAATCAATCACCAGTTTTGTCTCATATTAATTAACTAAAATAATACTTGCAGATACTGAAGCATCAACTAGACTAAACAAGTGTGTTGGTAAATCAGTCATTTCAATTTATATAAAGACTCCATGCTTCTACAACTAAAACAATAAAAATATCTCAGCTTCTGCTGGAAAAGTCCATAATGTCATGGCAGCACCCATAACAAAAATAATAATAAAATGTCAGTCAACAGGAGTTGATAGCAACACTTCTGCGCATGTCTAAAAATTCAGTTTCTGCTAAAAGAGATAAAGGATTCTACAAACATGCACACAATAAGAATAGAAGAAGTCTGAATGGGTGTTGTCACGGTGTTCACGGCAATAGCGACCGAAGAAGTATTTACCTGCAGCTTACACCAGTAGGGGGCAGATTAAACAGACCCTAGAGCCGCAGCATCACTTTTCGTGATGCTCCGGTAGCGCTAATCACTGCTCCATATTTACAAGGAGGTGTATCATCACTTTTTGTGGTGTTACACCTCCTTGTAAGTATGGGTACCTCCGATGCAATTTTCTGTGCCAGAGGGGTGTGCAATGGCTGTTGCAGCTGGTGTTCCACTGCAACAGCCATTGCTTTTGACACTGCATCAGATTTATGAGTTGTGGTAAACCTGAGACAGTGCCAAAAGCTAATGCCACTTAAGGGGTGGAGTTAGATCATCAAAACAAGGAGGAATGCCTTTATTCTGCTTCATTTTTTGCTTTTTCGATGTATTCTGCATTCTACAGCACACATAGTGGAAGCAAAATGCCATCGATGATTGTTTATGTGTAGTATGGTGTCCCTCCCTGCACATAAACATAATTCCGAAATTACGCCTTGGTACTTTTTATGTGTGCTGCATTTTGCAGCACACACAGAAGTGCCACATCACCATAATAAATGGTTTATGTGCAGGAAGGTACACCTTATTGTCCAAAACCAATCTATACCCTCAACGCCGACACTTTTGCACTGTGGTGCAAGGATGCCTGCATTGGCGCAGGAAGTTTCATTTAGCCCTGGTTCAGGCGGAACGCAGGGCTGCACCGTATTCCTGTGAATATGATGCATCACTGCATTTCAAAAGGGACACAGCGCGGCACTGCTGTTTTTGGCACAGCACTGTGCTGCACCACTTTGGCTTAAATCAGGATCTAAGTTTGCTAACAGGGACATGAAATAATACAGTTTCAGTATCCAGAGGAAGGAACTAGCACCTTTTTACCCTTACTGTGCCCTGTCTTCTTTCACGAATTTCTTCTCTACGGAAGCATAAAAGTTAAATTGAACTGTCTAATGACTACAATGTATAAAAGACTCTGGGCCACTCACAAGAAACAGTCTTTAAAGAGCTGTGTCTTCCTACCGCTGCACGTCAAAGAGCTCAGACTGCTGCATATTGAGAGACACGAATGTCAAGTGTCTTTTGTCTGACAAAGCTTTCAGCACCAAGAAGCAAGCCCCAGGGCTTTTATTTCATATGTGATCGCTCATACCTGATGTCCCCGAGTGCATAAAAACATGACATAGTTGGCTGGCCTTTTTTGAGATCATTCATAAAAAATATATGAAGCACAAAACAGGGCACCTGGGGGAAAGCGTAACCTGAATTAGTGCGACATGAGCACATCTTTTAAAAGCTTTAGCTAATAAGTGCAGACATATTAAGGGCAGCCAACATAAAACATTGCCTTATGATCCTGAGATGCAAGGACAAAAATAAAGTCCACAGCACTGAACACAGATTTTGACAAATTGCATAATATGACAGTAATATTAACAACAGCTAAGAAAGATTCAGACTGGTGATAAATAATATCACGCCACATTGTAGGGCCTGACCTCAATCATTTGTAATTCTGCAGTATTCCAGCAAGATTTAAAAAACACCACTGCGGGGTACAGGTGGCCATGAAAGAGGCTGCACGCATCATCGAGTAGAAGAAGTGTGTACAGTATTTCATATGATTATGCCTCTAAGGTTAAATATTACTGTAGAGAGAACTATAGGCGAATGTCTGAGATTTTAGGAAACCAAGAATTATTTTGAAACAGGTTATGACGAAACGTCTGGCAGTGACTAACAAAGCAAAGGAAACTGCGTGTAAATAAGCAAAATGTATTAACTCACCTAAGCACCGGCAGTATACAATGCAAGGCACAAATACTGACTGAATACTACACTACAAAAAGAACTGTCCCAGGCTCAGTCACTCAGTGACTTGACAAATCGAGAGACCTTCACTGGATGTTGTTAGTAAGGTTACCAAGATCCTTTTTAGAACCCTGCAATCAGTTACTTTTCATTGATTTAATTACAGTGTATTTTCATTTAGTTTTCTCATTCCTTTTGTGTCCCTTCTGCGAAGGCTAAGGTCTTCCCGGTGATAAATGGAATATTCATAAATGGCAAACCATTGTTTCAAATAACGCGTTTATGCTGCTAAAGGTTTTTACCATACTACACGTAATTCTTCGTATGTTTTTTTAATTGTAGATGCAATTTGAGATATTGTACTCTGTGTAACATTGTAGTGATTAAATGAAAACATCTTTAAGCATAGCTTGTAGTAGGGTGGGACTTAGGGGCTGATTTAAAGTTTACCGGAGGCGTGACTCCCTTACAAATGAGAAGGATATCCTATACACGTTCCATAGGCTATAATGGAATTGTTATGCGGCGGAAGTGGGATCTGACACCTTTGTAATGGAGTGACCCCTCCCCCTCCACCATACTCTAAATCAGGCCCTTAATGTACTGTCCTAGCACCATAGCTTTGGTGGTAATTGTACCTACTGGTGAGAAGTGTGTGTGTGTGTGTGTTCATATAGTACCAATTAACAGGTCTGACTCGTCAAAAAAAAAGCATGGTCTATAGATAGATGACATATTCCCAATTGTTATCTTGTGAAGGTACAGGCTGATTGTTTCTTTGTTTGCTTTAATGATGTGGCAGTAAATATGATTTTCAAGGGTGGCTCCATTTTATATAAATTAAGGGCCCAACTCACAAGCTGCATTTTGTAGTATGTTTAGTACTGCAGTACTACTACTCACATACTACAAAATGCAATTCAGAAACTTACGTAAGTAGAACTCTGTCTCCACTCTCCTATCATGTTTATGTGAAGATCTCTACTATGAGTGAAGAAATCCATGCACAGGTAGGTTTGCATTTTAGAAGTAAGATTTAGTAATTGAGGACAGGGGAGAGGCTGGGAAATGGGATTTATATTACGGTGGATGGACTATCTGTCACCATTGTGGCAGACTAACCCATTCCCCAAAATCTAAATTATGCCTTAAGCCTGTTGCTATTCGCAAAATACAGTGAAAGAGGTGCCAAAACTGTCATGAATGTACTGCAGCTATTCCTTAGAGTTAGTCTAGCACCAAACATGGTCCCTCACAGGTACTTCAACACACTCCGATAGGAGTCAATCGAGGTGGGAACTTACAGTAACACCCCATAGCAAATAATGTTAACATAAACACAGATATTTCAATATTTTAAATAAATATATATTTTTTCATATATATTTGAAGCCCTACTTGGGCAATCCGTCAACTGGCATTGCAGGTAAAAACGGTAGTACTGAAAATACTATCAATTTATATACTTGTAAAAATGTTTAACATATGAATGGAATGGTAACCGATCTTTAGCCTCTTTTTATAGTGTTCCAAACTCTTTTCAGGCCACATCTTTGACCAATATTTCACAGAGGTTGATATTCGAAAGTCTTGAGCCTCAGCATCAAGCTTGGCTACATTTCCGATTTTCATACCTCTGCAACGTCATAGGCTTTGCAGATAAATGTATGTGACTAACAAACATTAGATGGAATTCAATGGAGTACTAAATCCTACAAAAATAGTTGAGGACTAAGAACCACATGCCTTAATAGGTGGGTTTTTTATGACTGTTTGGAGATGAGCATGTCACCACAAGGTGCAGACTTAGGCCCATATTTATACTTTTTGACGCTAAACTGCGCTAACGCAGTTTAGCGTCAAAAAGTTTTGCGCCGGCTAACGCCATTCTGAAGCGCCATGCGGGCGCCGTATTTATTGAATGGCGTTAGCCGGCGCAAGCAGACCGGCGCTGCCTGGTGTGCGCGAGAAAAACCACGTACACCAGGCAGCGCCGGCGTAGGGGGAAAATGGCGCATGGGCGTCTTAAAATGGGGCAAGTCAGGTTACGTCGAAAAAATCGTCGTAACCCGACTTGCGCCATTTATTTTCGACGCCCATCCCCCATCAACATGACTCCTATCATTGTAAAGATAGGAGTCATGCCCCCTTGCCCAATGGCCATGCCCAGGGGACTTCTGTCCCCTGGGCATGGTCATTGGGCATAGTGGCATGTAGGGGGGCACAAATCAGGCCCCCCTATGCCAAAAAAAATTATTAAAATAAAATAAAAAAATACTTACCTGAATGTCCCTGGGGTGGGTCCCTCCAGCCTTGGGTGTCCTCCTGGGGTGGGCAAGGGTGGCAGGGGGGGTCCCTGGGGGCAGGGGAGGGCACTCTGGGCTCATTTTGAGCCCACTTGTCCCTTAACGCCATGCCTGACCCAGGCGTTAAAAAGCGGCGCAAATGCGCCGTTTTTAGCCACGCCCACTCCCGGGCGTCTCTTTTGCCCGGGAGTATAAATACCACGTAAAGGCCTGGGAGTCATTTTTTAGACGGGAACGCCTCCCTTGCATATCATTAACGCAAGGAAGGGGTTCACGCTAAAAAATGACGCACATTCCGGGAACTTTGGCGCTATTCGCCTCTAACGCCATAGTATAAATATGGCGTTAGTTGGCGTTAGTTTAGCGTCGAATTTGCGTCGAAAAAAACGACGCAAATTCGGCGCAAACGGAGTATAAATACGGCCCTTAGTTAGCACTCTTCTGAGCAAAGCAATTAATTGTTTTACCCATTGCACCTAATAGCCATTTTGAAGATTTTGCACTTCTCTAGCAGTTTTGCAATGCATTTGCACATTTCATAGACATAAATGTCTGGCTGTTATACCTTTGATGAGAAAAGGCTTAGAAGTGTGGAGAACTGTTAGATTATAGATTTCTCAGGACTCCTCCATTTCAGATATTAAACAATTAAGTCCATCAAAAGAGAACGAGATGGCTACAAGCTATTTTAGATTGCCTCCTGTCAAACATAATGGATCATATTGGTATCAATCAGAGGAGTAAAATGGTGATTTGATATTTAAAGACACTGACCCCGATGAGGTTCAGTATTAACATACGACTTTTCCACTAGGAAGAAAATCCAATGCTCAAAGTGAAGGGTATTGGGACAAAATAGAAAAGAAGATAATTGGATCTTTATCCAGGAAAAATAGTATTGAAACAGAAGAGTCTCCCATGAATAGATTGTGCCTTACATTATTAATATGTTCCTGTAATTCTGTGCATAACTGGCTGTTTGTCAAAGATTAATCTGCCCAGTTTCTCTCAGAGTGTTAATGTATTGCACATATGTTCTCGCTTAAATGAAGGTAGTTGGTTAACATTTTAAAGTACCTTTTATATCACATGCACAAGATCTCCACATTTGTCATTATATACAGATTTCTCTCTTGAAATAGTTTTTTTTAAATATTACAAAGACTGCCCTTGCCTATTTTGTCTTTAGTAATCATACTTACTTTCAGAAACTCTGTGATAATGCACAAATGAAATTCATGAGTTAATAAATTCATATATTGCTATATTAATCTGTGCTCACCCTATTTATATGCTATTACGTTACAAGCATCCGATCATGGATCGTTGTTTTGAACGACTGCATTTTATCTGTTTATGCTTGATTCACTATGATTAAATTTGTTTCTTATTTCTCAGTTTTGCTCAGTAGTACTAATTATTCCTTTTACTAGTGGAATAGGAAATATGCTATGAGTCAGAATAACACTAAAGGAAAGAGCACTGCTACTCCCAAATTTGGAAGTAAAAGCCAGCCTCTGGTAAATGTTTTTTCTCTTAAGGACCTGAATTCCTATTCTGTGAATAACGCCTGCTGATTGATTAATGTAAAGTGAATGTGTATGATTAAATCAAGCACACTTCTTTTAATTATATTTCATTTTGTTCTATTTCTTCAAATATGATAATTAAGATTACATGAATATAGTCATGATATTTAATCATGACATTGACCATTTCATGTATTATCAGTGTTATGAAATCACAGAGTTTCTAGAAGTTTGATGATTGTGTGTTTAATTTTTTTGCATTATCAAAACAGTATCTAATAAAATGAAAATAGCTGAAAGGTATCATGCCACACATTGTGAATTATTTGTATGAAAACGCTTGAACAACCTTGAGCATAATCTTTCAAAAGCTGAACATAAGTAACAAAGAGGGACAGAGGATCTTCACACCAGGCGACAAAGGGGAACATCCCTAATTGTGCACCACTCTAACTAAAGACTTCTGTGAGGCAATTGGCCGTAGCGGCTTTTCAGGCTGGCTGTGCATACCATGCACACTAAGTTACCTTTGTGAACCGAAAATACAAAGGTTCACTGTTCAATTGCAATTATTGTTCTGGAGGCCAATATGAACCATTTATGAAACTCAGAAGAGACTACTTACTAATGTTCTAAAACTGGTATAGTGCTTAGAAGTGGCAGACAAGAAGGGTAATGCTGTTGAATACATAGCAATAATTTGGAGTGATAGTTGTTGTTTACACACATCCTAAATGTTCTTACTGCTTCTATGTCTATCTTCTTTGTGGTTAGAATTCATCTTGTGTGCCTTAGGTTAGGGTTTTAGTTTTTAAAATACACATATAAAATGCATATTCTGATTTCTTGCAATCCTTGAGTGTGCTACTTATTCAGGAAAAAGAAGGTGGGGTTCCACTAACTGTTCCTGCCATGTCTCATGGATAATGAAACACATCTTATACAAATATTGCTCAATCGATTGTGGATAGGTTGCAGACCAAATGGCTTTCTGGGTTGGGATATTGACTGAGTTTTTTGTGCCAGGTGGACTAGAAATCCGAATTTGTTTTCTTTAAAGCCTCAATGGAAGAATTGGGGGCATCACTATTGGCAACATTGGGTGTGTTCTTGTAAGTTCCTGGAATTCATGTTAAGCTTGCACATTATACGTTATTGTGGCCTTTTCAGAATAAGCAATACAAATAGTTATGTCATCTTTGTTAAACCTCAAAAGCTTTTATGTGATGTCTTGTACAGTTTGACATATCTACCCTCATCCTAAGGGTTGGAGTAATAATGATTTGGTGCAGTCAAAAGGTTGCACATGACTAAAGATTATAGCTAGTGTGGAAAAAAGCACAGATTTCTCTAGGTAAAATCTTACAGTATTTGTGCAAGGAAATAATGCACAACTCTGACTTTTCCGATTCTACATGAGATGCAAAAAGCTGAATGAGGAGGTAATACAGCACCCTGTGGAATCAATATATACACTGAGAGGTATTACCACATCATGCAATGGGCCATTCATAATGAGGAACTTTGGGACATATTTACAGTCCCCTAGCACCATCTTGCTCCACATTAATGTCATTATTTCTTACGTTAATATAGCCCAACGGGGCTGAAATTCCTATGCCGTATTTACAGAGTATTGCAAAGCATGCATTGCACCACTCTGTAACCCTTTGTGTTACATTATGCCTGCGCCAGGCATAATGTATGCAGAGGGGATGTTCCCCCGGTTGGAGAAAACCGAAAAAATGGTGCAAGGAAATCTATGAGATTTCCTTGTGCCATTGTTTACAGCACTTTTAAAGACTGCTCAGAGCAGGCGTTAAAAGGGGGCTTTCATTCTTTACAATGGGCCCCTATGTACTCTGCAGGGGTAACAGTGTACAGAGTACAGAAAGAGCATCAAATTGAATGATGCTATTGCCCCCTACCCTGCACCATGGTGCACCATATTTCAGGTATAGCACACAGATGGTGGCAGTAGGTGGGCGCTAAGGGGCCCAGGGAAAGTGACATTGCACTCGGTGCAGCACCACTTTCCATAAATCTGCCCTTATGCCTTTTGATTAAGCATTAACCCAGAATTACACCATAATTCTTTACTGGGGCACCAGGAACATGCCTAAGCAGTAGCATTCTGAAGGTGAGGTCATGCATCAGAAGTTTGTAGGATGTAAGTTCTTACATTGATGACTTTCTGAAGCCATGTTATATGTTTTCCTGTTTTGTGCATTGTGTTTTTGATCTTCAGTTAAGACTTCAGTCTGTCCAGCTGGGTTTCCAATACTGAGCATAGAGCATCAACGGTTGAATTGTTTTCTTGGTGTGGCCTCAATCCATATAAAATGAAACCTGGTTGTTTTGAGTCAGAACTGTTACTTTGGTTATTTAGTGTATAACTAACCAGCTTCATATAGGCATAGCCACCTCAGACAGTGGTTGTTGTATATAATGTTACTTGTTGTATACTGGCAAGAATTCATCCTTAGACCTCTCTGGTTGACCTGCCAGCCAGAGACACAATTCACTCCAGTCATTCCAGTCATAAAGATTAAGGAATGCAGCTTGCATACATAGGGGGTCATTCTGACCCTGGCGGTCTTTGACCGCCAGGGTCGCGAATGACGGAAGCACCGCCAACAGGCTGGCAGTGCTTCCATGCCCATTCTGACCGCGGCGGTAAAGCCGCGGTCAGAAAACCGGGACCGGCGGTTTCCCGCCGGTTTTCCCCCGGCTGGGCGAATCCGCCAGGACAGCGCTGCCATGGGGATTCTGACCCCCTTCCCGCCAGCCTGTTTCTGGCGGTTGTCACCGCCAGGAAGATGCTGGTGGGAACGGGTGTCTTGGGGCCCCTGGGGGCCCCTGCACTGCCCATGCCACTGGCATGGGCAGTGCAGGGGCCCCCTAACAGGGCCCATGAAGCTTTTCACTGTCTGCCTAGCAGACAGTGAAAAGCGCGACGGGTGCAACTGCACCCGTCGCACGCCCGCAACACCGCAGGCTCCATTTGGAGCCGGCTTCTGTGTTGCAGGCCTCCTTCCCGCTGGGCCGGCCGGCGCTACCATGGGTAGCGCCGGCCGGCCCAGCGGGAAGGTTGGAATGCCGGCAGCGGTCTTTTGACCACGTAGCGGGCAAATGGCGGTTCCCGCCTGCCGCCCGCCAGGGTCAGAATGACCGCCATAATGCTGAAAAAGGGAGAATAATGCTTTGTGCAGTTTGTTGTAAAATGTGCTGCTAAACAATCTACACAATTTAATCAACGTCCATGATCAGAGTACTTTAACTGTGTCTTGTTTGGGGTCAAGTGTTAGATATGAAGTTTGCCTGGGGTCTGGCATGGGCAAGGTAGGATCCTGTAAACAACAGAGACTTTCCTTTAAAGTTTGTCTACTTCAAAGGCTGAAAGGGGTATAAGTAGTGGACCCAAAACCCCAGATTTTTATATCACTTCTGGATTAAAAAAGAACCTCTGCAAAGGAGAAGAGCTGAGGAGCTGAGGGGAAGTGCTGCCCCTGCCTTTGGCTGTGCTTGGGCTATCCTGCAGTTTTCTACTTCTGCCTGTGAAAAGGGACAGAGACTGGACTTTGCTGCACTTTCCTGCTTGAGAATAATCTCCAAAGGCTTGGTCTGAGCTTGCCTCCTGTTTTGAAGTCTGAGGGCCATCAAAGACTTCCTCTGCCAGCACCTGAACTCCCTTCTGAAGCTCCGGCCCTACCAAGTGGTGCCCGATCCAGTCCCTGGGCCCTTGAAAGATGAAGTTGGCAGAACAAGGACTGAAATCCACACACAGAATACAGTATAGGAAATTTTCTGATGCAGCACCTGCAATGAGGATGAAAAATGACACGCCACCCCCTCCGCAGCTGAAATGGACACCCCACCTACACCGCAGCCGAGAAATCAATGCATCACGGCTGAAGAAACAAAGCAACACTGGCTTAAGGCTACTGATAACGACGCAAACACCATGCAGCGTGGTTTCTAACACCGCTGGACGTCAAAGTCATCGTGAACCTGGGTGGATCCAAGGAGCCTTTTCTGGAAATTGACGCATCTCTTTCTTGCTAGGGAGAAAAATGATGCATCGCCTACCTGACCAGAGAAGAAATGACCCATGGCCTCTCTTGCGACTAAGGAATCAACACATCACTGACTTTTCCGACACACACTCACCCTTGCAGCTTTATTTTTCTACGCAAACCAGGTACTTTGTGTAAAATCAACATTTCTATAGTTTTCTGTGGAGTAAGGGCCAGATGTATCATTTTTCACAATAGAGATTACCTAATTGCGATTTTTTGTGAATCGCAATTAAGTCATCGTTATTGTAATGTATGAAACTTCAGGAGTTTCATACTGCGATTCGCAAGGGCTCGCAAATCAACCTACCTCATTAATATTCATCAGGTAGGTCGCAATTTGCGAGTCATTGCGAATGGCTTCAATCACAGGGATGGTGGCCTGCTGTGCTCAGCAGACCACCATGTCTGTGATTGCTTTTCAATAAAGCAATCTTTTTTTTTTTAAATGCAGCCCATTTTCCTTTATGGAAAATGGGATGCATTTAAAAATGAAAAATTAAAAGTTTTCTTTTCATTTTTTAAGAGTAGGCAGTGGTCCGTGGGACCACTGCCTGCTCTTAAAAAACATTTTTGCATGCATTCACAAAGGGGAAGGGGAAGGGGTCCTTTGGGGACCCCCTTTGCGAATGGGTTACCACCTACTTGAAGTAGGTGGTAACCGCGATTGTTTTAGTTTTTTGTTGTTTGATTTAGATAAAAATTACCTATTTTTCTAAACTGGTGTGGTGTCTACTTCGTAGTGTTTTCACTGTATTTTTGTGTGTGTTGGTACAAATACTTCACACATTGCCTGTGAGACAAGCCTGACAGCTTGTACCACGCTACCAAGGGGGTAAGCAGGGGTTATCTGAAGTGTATACCTCCTTTGCTCTAACTAGAGTGAGGGTCCCTGCTTGGACAGAGTGCAAAGTGACTGCCAACCAGAGACCACATTTCTAACACAGTGTATGTGATTCATTTGACAATATCCAATTTGTATATTGTTTTAACCAATTATTCCTATTTTTTCTGGTTTCAACCTACTTCTAGTTTATAGTGGAGAAAGGTGAAAAATCCATGGGTTTTGACTAAAAGCTAAACATTTCTGAAAACTAGATAAGGCGTTATTTGTGTAGGAGGAATCAATAAAAGTCTTACCGCCCAATTGTCCAGATAAAAACATCACTTGTGTGTCTGAGCCTAGTGCCCAAGACAGAAATAGATCAAATCAGGGTGTTAGCCCTGTGAGCCTTAGGGTGGTCTTCCTCCAAACATTTTGCCTTCACCTCACCTATTTTTTTACTTAAAACTTAAAACTCTGTGTACTTTACCAGTGCTAAAGTGTTTGAACTCACTCACTAAAACATATTAAAATTTCTTTACACATGATTGGCAAATTTAATACACTTGTAAGTTCCTTTTAAAATGGTATACCATATACCCAGGGCTGGTAAATTAAAGGCTACTAATGGGGATGCAGCACCTATTGTGACACCCACTTAAGTAGCCCCTAAACATGTCCCAGGTCTGCCATCTCAGCCTGTTGACTGCTTTAAACTGCTAATTTGACTTGCCAGAAATAGCCCCCTTGCCATTACTTTAACTCCCTTTTTTACATATTTGTGACCCCTAAAGTAGGCCTTAAGCAAAAGTTAGGGCAGGGTGCATTGTGATTAAAATGTTGGCCATATATGTTTAAGTTTAACAGGTCTCTGTAGTAGAAAACAAACATTCATTTTCAGTACTATAAGGCCTTCCTCTCCCATAGGATAACATTGGGTTAACTTATTACATTTAATAAGTGCTAACGTTTGATTAGGAACGGATAAGAAAGTTATGCTTGGTGTCTTAGGAATTATAGTTTAAAATCCTCTTTAATTGTAAAGTTGGATTTCAAGTTGTAGTTCTGAAAAGGCTACTTTTAGAAAGTTTGCATTTTGTTCTTCTAACCATTTGGTGTCTGCAGCTTGTTCCTAGGTTACATGACAAGGTATCATTGGCTGCTCTTCTTTGTGTATTCCTCCCAGACAGTCATACAAAGAGGGACTAGCTGTTGCCTGGATGGGACATCTCAGGCAGGATGGAGGGATGAAGTTGTACACAGCTCCACTTGCTAAACATTGTGCCTTAGCTCATACATATAGAATTTCACACCTGCTTATTGTGCTTGCAGACAGACTGGAACCACTGCAGGGAGACAGGAAGTTCCAGACAATTCTGTTAGGAGAAGCATCTAGAAGTTTCTCCCATTTCAAAGGGGGTACTAGGTAGAAAAATAGGTCCCATGGATCCACTCTTCCATTCTCTCCTGGTCCTGCAGAAGGAATATCAGTGTATTGTCAGCTGCTCTGACCCTGTTGTGTACTTTGGAAAGACTGCTATACTACACCTAGAAGTACTGCTCTACTGCATTTAGCCTGATCTAAGCCATCAGAGGTGTGTCGTGCTAAGAAGTTGTGCTCTTCTACCTGGATCCAGGAACTTCCAGAGTGACTTGAAGCACAATGTTGTTGGCCTCCTGATCAGAGCCACAGGGACAGAAAAGGCTGCAACCATTTTAAACAAGGACCCTGACTGAGTGAGTCATGACCCTCCAAGTAGTGCCACTCTAGTAATGGACCTTTGGTAGAGGTGCTAAAGTTGCCAAGCTAGCTCAAATCCAAAACGTGGGACTTTTTGCCCAAAAAGTGATCTGAGAACTGAAGGTAGACCGGGATCTACCTGCTTCTCAGTCGGCCTAAAGTGTATTGCCAGTCGGACAGAGTTTCCAGCAGCTTCCATTTGTTATTTTCCAAGGCTTCAAATCCTGTTGAGTGATGCCTCGCAGAAGGGTTATCCAGCCTCATAAATCCCTCATCAGCTACAGCCTGCTGGTTCATCCTGTTGAAGATTTTCGACTTCCAAAAAAGAGAGTAAGGCCCTCTGTAATACAGCCAACAGGATGGTGGTAACTACTGCCAAATTATGACCATAGCGGTGATATCTCCGAAAGACAGCCTATGTACCACACCGACATCCAGGATGGAAACAACAGCCACCACAGCAGTAGCATCCTAGAGCCAGGCGGAAGACAAAGTTCCGCCTACCAAAGCATGACCCTGCAAACCGCCACCTTTTCCAGGGTGGTACCAACACCATCAAAAGCCTGGGGGAAACAGAGCACAGAAGTCAAAGGACTCACCATTGGAGAAACAGGGAAGAACCTAAACTGCAAGTCCTTCCGATGATCTTCTACGTCATGCTCCATCACGAACACCAACACGAACACCAACACCAGCGAAGACGATGACGGTGAGTACAGCCGCCTAGCACACAAGGGAGGAAAATGATGATGACACACACGCACAACACACACCCCACACACACACACCATATACACAACCAGCTGCACAAGAAAACAATTTGTCCCCAATAGTTGGTTGAATAATGCAAGGGCAACAGGAATTGACTGAAATGATTGTAATAAGATCAACATCAAAAATAATAAGTTGATGTGGCAATCCAACAGATATATACAAAAGTACAAAAAAGGGACACCGCCCAGTCCACAGTTCACAGGGACCACATGGCCACAGGGAGAAGTCCAAGGCCCAACTCGATCCCTGCACCAATATGGAGAGAACACTGCAGGGGCATCAGTTGACAAATAGGCAGCCACCTCAGAGGGGGGAGGCACCTCAGCTGGAAGCGGAAACAAGGCCACTGGTTCTGGAGGGGGCAATGTGCCCATTGCTTTGTCCTGGGGAGTGCAAAGCCACAGTATCTCAAGTGGGTGTCTTTCCCACTGGTTCTAGTGGGAGCACCATGCCCATTGCCTGGTCCTGGGGAGTGCAAAGTCCACAATCTCTCAAGTGGGTCTCTTTCCCACTGGTTCTAGTGGGGGCAACATGCCCATTCCCTGGGAGTGTAAGGCCACATTCTTTCAAGTGGGTGTCTTTACCACAGGTTCCAGAGAGGGAAACATACCCATTGCCTGGCCCTGGGGAATGCAAGGCCACAGTCTCTCAAGTGGGTGAATACCCCACTGGTTCTGGAGGGGGGGACATGCCCATTGCTTTGTCCTGGGGAGTGCAAGGCCACAGTCAGTCAAGTGGGTGTCTTTCCCACTAGTTCTGGAGGGGGCAACATGCCCATTGCCTTGTCCTGGGGAGTGCAAAGCCACAGTCTCTGGTGGTGGCAGGCTGCACAGCAGCCCATGGAGGCTGGATCATATGGCGTCCACTGGGGGTGACGACTGCACTGTGGTGGTGGTTGTGGGAAGTTCCTGCTCAGCCCCTGGGCCCTCTAGTGGCTGCACTGTGGTGGGGGTTGTGGGAGGCTCCTGCTCAGTCCCTTCACCCTCCGATGGCTGCACTGTGGTGGTGGTCGTGGGAAGCTCCAGCTCAGCCCCTGCATTCTCTGACGGCTGCACAACCACGGCTGGTGGGGGGGGGGCTCTGTGACAGCTGCTTGTGCAGGCTCCTTCCCCTTCTTGCTGGCTGGTGCAGGCTCCTTCCCCTTCTTGCTGGGTGTTGCAGGCTCCTTCCCCTTCTTGCTGGCTGGTGCAGGCTCCTTCCCCTTCTTGCTTTTTGGTGCAGGCTCCTTTCCTTTCAGTATTTTTGGCCTGGAATCCTTTCTACCACGAGTAGGTGCTGCTGAAACAGGGCCCGTGGACTGTTTGGCTGAGGTGCTTGGCTGGGTCCTGGATACCCTGGCCATACGTGCAGGAGGGGGAGGAGTAGGGAAGAGGTCAATCATGGAAAGGAAAAGATTTTTAAGGACATTGGGGCGGAAAGAGGGAGGATTAATGGGAGTGGAGGATGAGGGAGTGGTTGTTGGAGGTGTTTGTCTGGTGTATTTGGGTGCAGGTGCATGGAGGGTATGCTGTTGTGAGGTGGATGGCTGTTGGGTGTCTGAGTGCTTGTGTTTGTGTACTCTAGGAGGGGGGCAGACACAGTTGGATAGGACACATGGGACGTGTGCATGGATGTTGTGGCGGTGTCTGCCAGTGAGGTGTGTGTTCTGCTTGGTGTGGTGAGGATGCTGGTAGTGGATGATGATGTAGTTCATGCAGGTGTGAGTGTGGACGTAAGTGGGTGGAGGAGGAGGAGGGGAAGCAGTGGAAATAGTGGATGTTGTTGTGTCTGCAACTGAATGCTGTTTGTGTGAGTGTCTGTGGGATGAAGTGTGGTGCTTCTGTTTGCCTGTGACACTCTTGGGTGTTGTCTTGTGTGCCTGCTCATCCAGCTGTGTGCTTGGAATGGGTTAGGGTTGAGGATTCGGACTGGGAGGTGGAAGTTGGAGGGGGGACAGAAGAAACAGGGACAATGGCTGCCATCAGAGAGGAGGCCAGAGCCTAGATCGATTTCTGTTGGGCCGCCAATCCACTGTGAATGCCCTCCAGGAATGCATTAGATTGCTGCATCTGGGCTGCCTGACCCTGGATGGCATTCATAATGGTTGATTGCCCTACAGAGATGGATCTCAGGAGGTCAATAGCCTCCTCAATCAGGGCAGCTGGCTCATTGGGGCAGGGCCTGAGGTGCCTGGGGTGAAGGAGATGCCCACTCTCCTGGGTGAGCAAGCACGGGCAACTCGCTGTGGGGCTGCTGGGAGATGGTGCTGGTACGGGAGTGCCGGCTGTATCTGTAGCTGGGGTGGTCACAGAAGTGTCCGCCACAACCAGGGAGCTCCCATCGGAGGAGGTATCTGAGTCTGTATTGTCACCCCCAGTCTCCGCCGTGGTGCTCCCCTCGCCCTCTGTCCCACTGGTGCCCTCAGCGTCAGTGGACTCTGCCTCCTGGGTCCTGTGGGATGCAGCTCCCTCCATCCCCAGTGCCTCTGCTCCTCCGCCAGATGATGCTAATGCACTTAAGGACAGGATGACAAAACAAGAAAGGGGGGGAGAGAGACAAAGGATACACTTAGTCAGTGACTGCACCAACACCACCGTTGGCGTGCACAGCACCCTCACACACAGGGAACAGGCCTACTCACTATGCATTGCACTCCCAGTGATATTGCTAGCCACCAAGGCATGAGGAGGAGCACAGACCACCAAATGCATTACACCTAGGACCCATGCAGCCCTGACCAGTAGTGGGTGCTAACAAGCTAGGTAGACAGTATTTCCGCTAAGACTCTTAGCCACCAGAGGACCTACACTGCTATGGCTGGCCTCGCTTAGGGGCACATACTGACAGAAACCCACCACCCGGATACCACCTCTCCAGCCGTTTCCTTCAATGATGGCCTCTGTACTCACCCCCTTGTGGCTGCTGTGTTGCCCTCAAGCACCCATCCAGCTCTGGATAGGTCACCACCAGCATACAGGCCATCAGGGGGGTCAGGCCCCAACGGGCACCCCTTCCTCATTGGGAGGCCATCCCCAGCTGGGCCTCCGCGGTCTTCTGTGCCCAGCGTCTCAGGTCCTCCCACAGTTTGTGTCAGTGGTGCTCCGCCTCCCATAGACCCCCAGGGTTCGCACCTCTTTGGTGATGGCACGTCACATACCATTCTTTTGATGGGCGCTGACCTGCAGAGACAATACAGACAGGAGAACATCATTAGACGATCAGTCCAGCCAGTGACATGAATGACCCACCATACCTGTTTCCATCACTATTGGCACATACATAGCCCAGCACTCAACCTGTACTCAGCCAAGAGGACACCCCTCCCCCTTACAGGATGCCTTCACACACACCTCCATACATCCATGCCACATGCATCGTGCCCACAGTGTACACACCTGTTGGTCTTGAGGCCCATACAGCAGTCCGTACTGGGGTAGGACCCATCAACCATTTTCTTCAATTCTTCTGAAGTGAAGGCTGGGGCCCTTTCCCCGGTCACACGGGCCGTGATAGGTTTCTGTGTCATGGTGGAGGAAATTGTCAGGGTAGAGCCACAACTATTTGGAGTACAGGGGTAGCAGATATCAATAGCCATGAAGATGCAACTATGGCGGAGAATTGTGGACGGGGTCAAGGCCGTGGAACAGCACCCCAGAACAAGGGACAACATCAGACAGCGTTGGAACGACCTATGGGGAAAGGTACATTCCAAGACACCAGCTCGCTATCCAGAGGACTTGCAGTGGACCCCCACCAACTCCCCCACAACTCACAGCATGGGAGGAGCAAGTCTTGAAACTACTGCATCCTGAGGGCCTGGCCGGAGTCAGAGGAGGACTGGACTCTGGTAAGTCAACTTTCAACAATTATCACCCCCTACCTGCATGCCATCACATACCCTCACCCTCACTCCCAGCACTACATCTCACACACTCCACCATCACATCTCACTAATCCCAATGCCAAGCCCTGCATGCTGTACCAATGCATGAACACCCCTCAGAGCCCTGCAAGGACACTCATCACAAAAGCATGCAAAGCATAGAGAACTAACAATCCCACCATACACTAACATACACAAATAAAAGCTGGCAGGGCAACACCAACCATAGAGGGGAAGCCAGGGATGTACAATATGTCATACACATGAGGCATAATACATCATTTACATCCCCACAGGTACCCCGGTCAATGTCACCGGAGAGGAGGTGCACTACCCAGTCCCCCAAATGAAGAGTCCCACAGTGATTATAGTAACTCTGGACCTCAGGATCTGGACGATCTACCAGGCCCATCAGGGGCCACTGGACAGCCAGTTACCCAAGCCCACTCACAGACCACCACAGAGGGGTGTGTGAGGGATGTATGGTGTGTGTATGTAGTTGTGACAATGGTCTTGGTGTCAGTCTGGTGGCTATGATTTGTAATCGTAAAGAGTTGTCAGTAATGTGGGTGGGTGTTTTATAGTTGTGTGGGTGTGGTGTGCGTATGGGTGTCAGGTGTGTATTGTTTGAATTGTCCAATTTGGTGTTGTTCTGTCTGTGGGTGTCCATTGTGAGAGCAGCAGTATGTACCGCCAATGGTTTACCGCCATTGAATGTCTGCCATGGTGATTCGTGGGTCATGATGTGCTGGGCGTGGTTCTGTTGGCGTAACAGTGTGGGTTTTGATACCATCAGCTTATCACTGACCTTTGCTCTGATGGATTTGTGCCTGTGGCTGTATTCTGTCAGATTGGTGTATGTCTGTCATATAATGGTGAACGGATATCCACCGCAGCGGCGGTACGTTGGCGGCCGTCAGTGTGGCGGTAAGCGGGATTTACCGCCAGGGTCATAACGAGGGCCTAAGTCCAAACGATTCCTCCAGCAGCTGCCCAAGGATGACAGCTACTTTTTGAACACCAACAGCTACCTTTCACCGCTGAACTTTACCTTCTAAGACATCTTCTTCCAAACTTTCTTCTAAGTTTGAAGGTAAGCAGAAACCAAGGTCAATCCGCTTTGTTAATCCGGCCCATGCTTCATTGCCTTTGGCCATAACTTTGGACTTGGGTGACTAGATGTCTGCGGTTGGTGCTTTTATCATTTAGGTGCTATTTTACAATTTAAACTGTAAAAAATCGTAACTCTTTTTCTACTGATTGGATATTTGTAGTTTTGGTGTCAAATAATTTATTAAAATGTACTGAATTGATTTGGAGTTTTTCTGGCCTTTGTTTTCACTTTATTAAAGTTTAAGTGCTGAATAAATACTTTACACATTACCTCTAAGTTAAGCCTGACTCCTTTTAAAAGTGATATTTCAACTTGTGCTCATTGGATTTTTGTCCTTTTTACCTTATTTTATTCAGATACATATTATCTATTTTGCTAAACATGTGGTGTATGTTTGTGGTGTTTTTACTATCTTACTGTAGGATTTATTGCACAAATACTTTACACATTGCCTTCTAAGCTAAGCCTGACTGCTCAGTGTGAAGCTACGAGAGGGAGGGCACAGCATAACTTGGATTGTGTGTGGTTTACCCTGACTAGGATTGTGGTCCCTGCTTGGACAAAGGTGTATAGCTCTCCCAAATAGAGACCCCATTTCTAACAACCGTGATGAGGATTAGGGCTGTTGCTTCAAAAGGGTTTCACCCCCCCCCAACTAACAACCCAATTCTCACAGAGAGTCAGTGAGACTCCTAATGAGGATAAGAAACATCATGCAATCCATACGATGCACACCACTCTGGGCTCCAGCTACCTATTTTTCAGAAATGTCTGTGTGTGGTAGGTTTTGTAGGGTGGCTGTCCAGTTCTATTGCTGATTTCTCCATGTTGCATTTTGGTGCCTTTTCTGTTGCATTGTTAGAGTCTGCCACACCACCGTGGTTCTGTTTTTATTGGGACAAGAGCTACAATGCTGGGTGATAGGATATTTATGAGTTACTTCCATTCAGAGAGTTTATATGACCCTTGTCGTCCAACAAGTGCCATCACAAAGTCTGGCTTCTTCCCCTATAGGCACAGGTCCCTGCAAGACCCTCAACCACATAGAGAAAACCAAATCAGCACAGTTCCTTTACAAAAGCTTGCATACTAATAGCAGGGGAGAATCAGACACCCCAACAAACATGCCTCCTATGTGTCTATTTAAAACAAATATAAAATGGAATGATCAAGGCAAATGACAATGATGGTCCACTCTCCTAATCCTTCCTGACAAACCTAAAGGAACAACTGCCAGAACATACCACATAACACAGTATCTCACTTTAAAAAGAGACAGTACAAAATTTGAAAGAATGAAAATAACCCTCACTATTAATGCAACATGCCAAAGAATGCACTGTTTAACACCATCACTGGTCAAACCGAACAACTAAAAATGCAGCAAGGTACAGTACCTACACACAAGTGACAACAATCAACCTTTCTTTGTACATTTTTTACATCCTCAAATGAAATTCTAACTAGAAGTTTCCTTGCACTATTTTCCTAAAATCCTGCATGAAAATTAACCTTGATTTAACTATATTTATTATCCTCTCTCTTTCCTTTCTATCAAAAGTCCCTCTCATTTCCCTTCTTCATGTTTTACTGTATCTGAGTGTAGCCTAACCTGCCACATGTCCATCTGTCTTACTCTCTATTATACATTTGAAAACTGGCCACAAACTCTCCTTCCGTTTAACTACTGCTTGTAATCTAACAGTACCTGTCCTACTGAGTCTAAATACTTAGCCCACTTTCATTTGCATGAAGTCCCACTTACTATCACATCTACCTCCTATTAGTTGAATCTACAATAAGGAAACTAGGGGAAATGCAAGGAACAATTTCCCAAGAGCACAAGACTAATCCCAGTAACTAAAAATAACTGGATAACTGGATTAATGATTAACTTTGCTTTCCAAAGTAATGTCACCAGTGATAAAGTAGTTCAACACCATAACAGGGATAGTGAACACTATGCAAATGCAACTGCTATCCAATCCAATTGTAAAACTAGTGAGCTGTAATCTCATTGACCAAATACTAAAATAATTTATTGTTGTGGATATCAATGTCTCTTCAGTGCAGATTGAATCCAGTATTAGGGACAGGGAGGGTGAAACTTTCTAATATCTCTATTTTGGGCTCTCTTTAATGGTTGTCAGTGGGCTTGGGGAAGTGTTGATATTGAAATTGCATATGCAAGATGAGGATAGCCAGGTTAGCCCCAGTGGCAGGTTCTCTAAATGGCCAATTCCAATGGTTTGGAGAGGGTGGGAATTATTGAGCTGGATAATAATTCATCATGTTCTTTTAGAGCTCTATGTTTGGTAAAACACTACACACAGGTAGATTATGTGATATTTTTACCTGAAGATGGCATATTAAGGAGCAGAAGATAAATATGACATCACACTCTAACCTATTTCTATAGTCCTCCAGGGACTGCGCAATAATTAGTATAAAGTATTGCTAGCCACTCCCATTTCCATACCAGGGCATGATGGAAGGGGTGTGCAGTTGGTGGTCTCAGCAAAAGCTTGAGGATTCTAGGGCTCAGGAGGATATAACACATTTCATAGGTTTTGCTCAGGAATGAAAGTTATTTATGAGGATAAAATGGTTCACCACATTTGGAACACTGGCATTCTCTGTGTAACCTCTCCCAAACCCCCTGGCTTCTACTTAATGTTTATTAGGGTCAGCTATCTCAAAGATAATGCATTCTGGAATTGTGCCAAATATGATTAAAACAAATCTGCTGGCAGGAACAGAGGTCTGAAATACTTTTTTCTTTGGTTTTACTTTTACAGAATCCAAGCAGAATTATTTTGACTGATATACTCAGTAAGCAGTATAACAAGCACCCTGAGGGAAGCTACACTGGAGAATCAAAACCTGAGAGTCACAGTACCAGGGGCTGCAGGCAAATTATTATGTCAAATTCTTCAGGGTGCTCTTTATTGCCAAGCAACGATTTCTGCTTGGGCATATTTATTCACCAACACAGTCAGATGCTTTCATTACATATCTACTTTCCTTCTTTCTGTAATGTCTTTATAATGAGCCTAGTTCTGTCAAACAATGACAAACTGCAAAGTTTTTATTTCTAATACACCTACTTATTATTTATGTCACTCATTTCTAGTATGTACACCTTAATATAAAACACATTGGCCCCGATTAGGAGTTAAATATTACTGCACACTAATAAAACAGTTTTACCATCATCACTTGATAAAGTCACCCCAGTACTTGCAATTACAAGTTGAACCCCATCCCATTGAGAAATACCACGTGTGACCTACTTTTCTGGTCTTCAAACCACACACAATTTGCCGTCCCATGGGGTTTTACCACACATTTTTCGAATACTATGAACAGGTTGTAAATGTATTAGTTGACCTGTAGGTGAGGTATGAGGGAGTAGAGGAGTGAAACATTTTTTGTAGAAGGGGAAGCGATGTATGCTTCTTCCTGTCAATATGTAAAGCCTGGACAGAGATTGGCTAATGCTACAGCCAAAGCCTCATATGATTTGTCTGGCTGAATTACCAACTGCAAAAATTAGGTCAGATTATCCCACTTTTGGAAAAAACAGGTGTGAAAGCACCTAACAACGTATAATCAGGTGGAGCTAAATTAACACATAAAAGAAGTTGTTAGACCTGTCAGAGTAAGGGTGGTCTTTCCCTAAACTTTTTGCCTTCCTTCACCATTTTTTCTCATCTTGTTTTTGCTAGCCTTAGGACTCTATGCACTTTACCACTGCTAACCAGACCTGAAGCTCATTAGTTCACTCCTTAAAACATGATAACATTAACTTAACTTACACCCAATTGCATCTTTAATCTACTTAGAAGTCCCTAGTAAAGAGGGTACTGCATGTACCCAGAGCATATCAATTGATGAGTCTGCATTTTGAAACTGCTGTTTTGACCTGTTAAAATAAACTTTTTGCCAGGCCCAAAACCTTTTTTTGTAATACATATAGGTCATGGCTAGAATAGGCACTGGACAGCCCAGAGGGGAGGGTGTAGTGTATTCAAATGCTAGAAGGGAACTAGGTTCAAGTGTCTTAGGAATTGAAATGACAAATCCTCTCCTACTGTAAAGTTGGATTATAAATTCCAATTTTGAAAATGCCACTTTCAAAAAGTTGCATTTTCCTGTCTTGACTATTTAGTAACTGTTGCGGGGTCACATGACTTGGGGTAGCTGACAGTTGGGCTTTGTGTATTCCTCCTAGACAGCCACACACGAAAATATGTATTGGTTATCCATACACCCCTTCATTCTCTTACCCCACACCAGTACACCTTCTTCAATGGTTTTTACAAATAAACAAATATCTGTAGAAATACAAATTTTAAGTGACCAAAATTAAGTGTTTAACTACAGCTACTTTAATAAAAAGAGATGAGAATGGGTGTGCCTGGATAGGCCATCACTTGCAGAATGCAAAGAAGGCGCGGAGCACAGCCCTACTTACACTTATTAGGCTCAGTCTTGCCTCTATACAACAGGCTGCATATCCCCTGTAGTTAATCTGGAGCCAGGGCAGGGAAGACAGGATGTCAGGAGGCCTCAAAGGGACATTTCTAGAAGATTCGTCCATCTTCCAGAGTAAGGGTACCAGGCAAAAATATGGACTAGAGCCTAAGGGACAGAAGGCTGCAACAAACTTGAACCCACCACCTGGACTCTGTCGTTTGTGAGTCTCCTGAGCCACATGGCACCACCCCAGTCTTGGTCCCTAAGATGCTTTGCCGTCCTCTGTGGAACCAGCAGAGCTGACACATCTCTACTGCAGAATGGAAGAACTCCAAGCAGAACAGATGACACAGCTGTAGCATCATCACAACTGCTGCTGCACGACGCATCTTTGACACAGGCCCTCGCATCCTCAAAGATGATGCCCAACTCCTCATCACAGCGTCACAGCTCCCTAGAAATAAAACATTACTCAGATTGCATGACTCATCCATGACAGAGGTCTCTGCATAATAATACCTCATCAAGGTGAACCTCGACGACTATGTAGGCCCTCCCATCGCAGACATGCCAAATCTCAGAACCAGCACATTGATTTGGCTTTGCAACACATCTGGAAGCAGATCCTCGCAGAGGCTCCACAAACTGGGATTGAAAGTACTTTGTTCAGAAGGCCTACCTGGGTTCCTTGTAGCTGGCCCATGCTCCAGTATGGTCAGCCAAGACTTTGTTCTGGCCCAGTGTGACCAAATATACACAGCTGGCATTTTGTGTTTTTTGCCGCTGTTTCCACTGAAATCTTTAAAACCTGCATATCTCTGGTTCCACTGATTGGATATTTGTTTTTTATATCTTGTTTTATTTATGAAATTTATTTTAGGCCATTGCTGCCCCCCCTGGGGCCGGCTGAGCTAGAGGCCAAAATCCACAGGTAGGCACTTTGCAAAAAACACCTCTGTTTTCTGTGAAAAAATGTGATGTGTCCACGTTGTGTTTTGGGCCATTTCCTTTCGTGGGCGCTAGGCCTACCCACACAAGTGAGGTACCATTTTTATCGGGAGACTTGGGGGAACGCTGGGTGGAAGGAAATTTGTGGCTCCTCTCAGATTCCAGAACTTTCTGTCACCGAAATGACTGGAAAAAGTGTTTATTTAGCCACATTTTGAGGTTTGCAAAGGATTCTGGGTAACAAAACCTGGTCAGAGCCCCACAAGTCACCCCATCTTGGATTTCCCTAGGTCTCTAGTTTTCAAAAATGTACAGGTTTGGTAGGTTTCCCTAGGTGCCGGCTGAGCTAGAGGCCAAAATCTACAGGTAGGCACTTTGCAAGAAACACCTCTGTTTTCTGTCAAAAATTGTGATGTGTCCACGCTGCGTTTTGGGGCATTTCCTGCCACGGGCGCTAGGCCTACCCACACAAGTGAGGTATCATTGTTATCGGGAGACTTGGGGAAACGCTGGGTGGAAAGAAATTTGTGGCTCCTCTCAGATTCCAGAACTTTCTGTCACCAAAATGTGAGGAAAAAGTGTTTTGTTTGCCAAATTTTGAGGTTTGCAAAGAATTCTGGGTAACAGAACCTGGTCAGAGCCCCACAAGTCACCCCACTGTGGATTCCCCTAGGTCTCTAGTTTTTAAAAATGCACAGGTTTGGTTGGTTTCCCTAGGTGCCGGCTGAGCTAGAGGCCAAAATCTACAGGTAGGCACTTTGCAAAAAACACCTCTGTTTTCTTTTAAAAAATGTGATGTGTCCACGTTATGTTTTGGGGCATTTCCTGTTGCGGGCGCTAGGCCTACCACACAAGTGATGTATCATTTTTATCGGGAGACTTGGGGGAACATAGAATATCAAAACAAGTGTTATTGCCCCTTGTCTTTCTCTACATTTTTTCCTTCCAAATATAAGAGAGTGTGTAAAAAAGACGTCTATTTGAGAAATGCCCTGTAATTCACATGCTAGTATGGTCACCCCGGAATTCAGAGATGTGCAAATAACCACTGCTCCTCAACACCTTATCTTGTGCCCATTTTGGAAATACAAAGGTTTTCTTGATAGCTATTTTTCAAACTTTATATTTCAGCAAATGAATTGCTGTATACCCGGTATAGAATGAAAACGCACTGCAGGGTGGAGCTCATTTATTGGCTCTGGGTACCTAGGGTCCTTGATGAACCTACAAGCCCTATATATCCCTGCAACCAGAAAAGTACAGCAGACGTAACAGTATATTGCTTTCAAAAATCTGACACTGCAGGAAAACGTTATAGAGTAAAACGTAGAGAAAAATTGCTGTTTTTTTCACCTCAATTTCAATATTTTTCTTTTTCAGTTATTATTTTCTGTAGGAAACCCTTGTAGGATCTACACAAATGACCCCTTGCTGAATTTAGAATTTTTTCTACTTTTCAGAAATGTTTAGGTTTCTGGGATCCAGCATTGGTTTCATGCCCATTTCTGTCACTGACTGGAAGGAGGCTGAAAGCACAAAAAATCGTAAAAATGGGGTATGTCCCAGTAAAATGCCAAATTTGTGTTGAAAAATCAGGTTTTCTGATTCAAGTCTGCCTGTTCCTGAAAGCTGGGAAGCTGGTGATTTTAGCACTGAAAACCCTTTGTTGATGCCATTTTCAGGGAAAAAACCACAAGCCTTCTTCTGCAGCCACTTTTTCCCACTTTTTTTTAAAAAAAACGAAATTTTCACTGTATTTTGGCTAATTTCTTAGCCTCCTTCAGGGGAACCCACAAAGTCTGGGTACCTCTAGAATTCCTACGATGTTGGAAAAAAAGGACGCAAATTTGGCTTGGCTAGCTTATGTGGACAAAAAGTTATAAGGGCCTAAGCGCGAACTGCCCCAAATAGCCAAAAAAAAGCCTGGCACAGGAGGGGGAAAAGGCCTGGCAGCGAAGGGGGTAATGAAGACCTTTATGCGGACTGCAAGTCTTGGAGAAATACTGTAACAAGCCTTTTTACTATGCGGTTTGCACCTTCTTATTGTAAGACTGCCATTGAAGGCAGGGGCAAATGCTTTTGTGTCCATCTATAACAAAATAATAGAAGGGTAAAAAGTGAATTACAGGGTTTCACCTCAGGGTTCGGAGTGACATCATGGACAACTCTCATTTGCTTCACTGTCAATTTGATGTAATTCAGATCCCCTCGGGGAAATCCCGTAATTTACTGTTACCCATCTATAATTCTATATGCTGTATATACCTGCACAAATATGTTTCTAAGACTCATAATATTTGGTTCATTTGATAGTTTTTATTTTCCTTAACTACAGACAGTTACTGAACTTACAATGTATAACTGCACAATTTCGTTTTAATTCAGCATATGCATCAAATATGGGTAGTCAAGCATGACCACAGAAAATGCTGCTCAGTAACTGCGAGTCGAAGATGTGGCCTATGGGGGTCAGCTGCTTATTCAAGGGTTCATAAACACTTCTATGCCATCTGCCAAACTCAGCTGCAATGCTCCTAGAACTGGCAGTGTTATTGTCAATAATCATTTTAAAGAGCCAGTGACCTTAAGATTGCAGTGCCTGAAGAACAGTAAATCACAGATTGTTTTTTGTGAAAGAAGGTTCATATAATTTCTTGGGAATCAAAACGTTCAATTCTCTGCACTCTGTGGTGAGCAAAAAACATAATTTTGCCTGCTTTGTAATTGTGTCCTTACCACAGCAAAGGAAATGCGTCCATTTTATTTCAAAAGATCAGGAGAACACGTAGCAGAAACCGCTCAAAATATTTAATTGTAATATGTTCTCAATGACACAGTATTCTTGTCTTGACCTACAACAATTTATAGAGACTAAACTACCAAATCGTACGATAAGAGAAAAAAAACAGTCGTAAACAACATTTAATATTTGCACAGCTTTTGCAAGAGAGTGATAGATGTGTGACATTTCACCATATCCCTCTCTATATACCACTTAAATAAATGTTCCTCAAATTGTAGCTTTCCTTCGGAAGCTCCTAAAGATTTCCAACAAATGCCAACAAGAGGCATATGCAAACTGTCGAAAAGAGTTAGCAAGATTAAACTATTTGTGGTAGCCCAGCTCGACAATATCAAGTGAGAAAAAACCTCATAATGTAAACATATACCCAAAACATCCAGAACTAAAGCTACAACTGAGACAGAAAACATCCAGAAAATATCCTGATCCTCAACACCTAAACTATGACATGCAAATAAAATACTCTAATATAGTGATTGTGCGAAGAAAAAACATCTCTTTGGAACTTATTTTAATTTCACAACTGTAATTATGGCCATTGGTTATCCATACACCCATTCATTATCTTCCCCCAAACACTTTCTTCAATGGTTTTTACTCCTGTAGAAATACACATTTCGAATGACAAAAATGTACTGTTTAACTACAGCGTCGTTAATGGAAAAGATGAGAATGATCTATTTACAGAGTGCAGCCTGTGTACGTTGAGTCAGGTTCCAAAAACTCGATAAAGTCACGATGAAGTACAACTTCTCAAGATTTATGAGATTAACGTCTCTTCAATTCATCTGCATGGAGTGGAGTTTTAACTATCTGAAAAGAAGAAAGAGAGGAAAATATTCAAATGTGTTCTAGCAGTACCCCAATCCTTATCAGTGCAAAAAAATAATTCAGAAATGTCCTCGAGTACAACTGATACCTATAGTTTTATAAATAATATAACAAACGTTGCAGTATTTCTCTGTATCTAGGACTGTAAGTACTTGATTTTCCAACAATGATTCTTCAGAAAAACTAGTTAGAGATGTCCTTAGGAAGCACAGTTTCATTAAAGAGGAAAACACGATGTGCTTCAGTAAGAACTCTGCAGCATTTAGAAGTTTGATATCCAAAATCAACAACATCTCTGTTTTTCTAATTTAAGTGAACACAAACTGCCTATATTCTTTTTACACCTGGAGGCTGGGAAGGACTAAGCTATCAAGAGTCTCTTGTCAACCCTGTGCACCGCCCACGAACGCTAATATTCCACCTTGCATTTATGTACAACTATGATTCTGTCGATATATTCAAGGTATTCAAGGTATCTAGAGAGGAGACATACAACGGTTTCCGTTGTTCATTCTTGCTAAATAAAACAGGTATTGTTTCAGTCATCACAGAAGATACTATTTTCCAGGCAGGTGTAAAATAAATCGAGGTACGCGCAGAGTCGATCGAGTGCCGATAGAAGGTGCATGTGTGGACATAGAGAACAAATATAAAAGAATCAATCAATAAAATTTTTTATAAAGCGCGCTACTCACCCGTGAGGGTCTCAAGGCGCTTGGGGGGGACAGGGGGTGGCAGGAGGGTCACTGTTCGAACAACCATGTTTTGAGGTTCTTTCTGAAGAGCAGGAGGTCTTTGGTTTTGCGGAGGTTGGTGGGGAGGGAGTTCCGGGTTTTGGGGGTGAGGTAGGAGAAGGACCTGCCTCCTGTGGTGGTGCGTTGGATGCGGGGGACTATGGCTAGGGCGAGGTTGGCTGATCAGAGGTTGCGGTGGGAGTGTGGAAGTTCACTCTTTCGTTGAGGTATGTAGGGCCGGTGTTGTGGAGGGATTTGTGTGCGTGGATGAAGATCTTGAATGTGATTCTCTTGTTTATGGGGAGCCAGTGAAGGGTTTTGATGTGTGGTGAGATTCGTTCGTGGTGGGGGAGGCCAAGGACGAGGCGTGCAGCTGTGTTCTGGATTCTCTGGAGTTTGCGTATGAGTTTGAGTGTGGTGCCGGCGTAGAGGACGTTATCGTAGTCTAGTCTGCTGCTGATGAGTGCATGGGTGACTGTCTTCCTGGTCACTGTGGAAATCCATTTGAAGGATTTTTTTAGAGTGTTTGGAAGCAGGAGGAGGTTAGAGCATTGATTTGCTGTGTCATGGAGAGGGAGGGGACTTCACGTTTTACTCTGTAACTTTTTCCTGCGATGTCAGATTTTTTAAAGCAATATATTGTTACGTATGCTGGACTTTTCTAGTTGCAGGGATATATAGGGCTTGTAGGCTCATCAAGAACCTAGGTACTCAGAGCCAACAAATGACCTGCACCTTGCAAAGGGTTTTCATCCATTACCGGGTATACAGCAATCCACTTGCTGAAATATAAAGTGTGAAAAATAGGTAGCAAGAAAATCTTTGTATTTCCAAAATGGGCACAACATAAGGGGTTGAGAAGCAGTGGTTAATTGCACATCTCTGAATTCTGGGGTGCCCTACTAGCATGTGAATTACAGAGCATTTCTCAAATAGACCTCTTTTTTACACACTGTCTTACATCTGGAAGGAAACAATGTAGAGAAAGACAAGGGGCAACAACACTTGTTTTGCTATTCTGTGTTCCCCAAGTCTCACAATAAAAATGGTACCTCACTCGCGTGGGTAGGCCTAATACTCGCGACAGGAAATGCAACATCGCAAGATCCCTAGCTGTAAATTTTGGCCTCTAGCTCAGCCGGCACCTAGGGAATCTTAGAGGAGACACACATTTCCTTCCTCCCAGCGTTCCCCCAAGTCTCCTGATAAAAATGGTACCTCACTTGTGTGAGTAGGCCTAGTGCTCGCAACAGGAAATGCCCCAAAACACAATATGGACGCACATTTTCCCCAAAAAAGAGAGCTGTTTTTTGCAAAGTGCCAAGCTGTGGATTTTAGCCTCTAGCTCAGCCGGCACCTAGGGAAACCTACCAAACCTGTGCATTTTTTAAAACTAGACAGCTAGGGAAATCCATGATGGGGTGACTTGTGGAACTCTCACCAGGTTCTGTTACCCAGAATCCTTTGCAAACCTCAAAATTTGGACATAAAACACTTTTTCCTCACATTTCGGGGACAGAAAGTTCTGGAATGTGAGACGAGCCACAAATTTCCTTCCACCCAGCATTCCCCCAAGACTCCCGATAAAAATGGTACCTCACTTGTGTGGGGCGGCCTAGTGCCCCCGAAAGGATATGCCCCAAAACACTATCTGGACACATCAAAATTTTCAAATATAAAACTACCTGTTTTTGTGGGGGGGGGGGCACCTACCATTTTTGATCCTGGGCTCAGCAGCCATACAGTGAAGCCTACCAACCTAGACATTTCTGAAAACTGGACACCCAAGGGAGTCCAGGTAGGTGTGACTTGCGTGGATCCCACACTGTTTTCTTACCCGGAATCATCAGCAAATCTCAAATTTAGCTGAAAATCATATTTTTCCCACATTTCTACATGGGATGACCTCACTGGGATGAATTTCCTACCACCCAACGTTCCCCTCAGTCTCCCGTTAAAAATTATAAGTCACTTGTGTGGGTGGGCCAAGTGCCTGTGACAGGGAAGAGCCAAAAACATGTTGAAATTGAGGGGGAACCAAAGCGGGTTCAAAAGGGCAGTATAAAATAAAAAAAAACATTTTTCAGCTGACAACTGGGGCAGAATTTTTATTGGTATAGATGAGATAATGCAGGGTGGTAGGGATTTTGTGGATTCCTGCAGATTCCGGAAGATTCCATAAAAAAAATGTGGAAAAAATATGTAATTTCCAGCAAAGTTGGAGATTTGCATGGCATTGTGGGTAAGAAAATGTTGCGGGGTGAATGTGAAGCACCCCACCCTGGACTCACCCAGATGTTTAATTTTCAGATATGTCTAGGTCTTGTGGATTTTTCTATATGGCAGCGTCCCAAAGTCCAAAAAGTGCAGCCCTCACCATTCCAAGTTGGACGATTGTGAGAGTTAGCCAAGCTCTCATGGCCCAAATGTAAAACCAAAACCCAAAAGAATCAAATATCCTCTTTCTTGCCATGGTATAAGATGTTTTAGTGTGCGAGGGAAGAGCTGAAAGACTGTTTCAGTTGGGGTGGGGGCATGACCATGCCCATACTGGTTGGTAGCCACCACCACACTATTTCCTTTTATTCCCTTGCATCTAGTAGACTTTCTGCCCACCCGTCTGTGGATCAGTGGTAATTGCCCCATCTGCCCAATGGTGGGCAGGCAACTTTGGCCCCATTTATTTGGGGTGGGGTTCTGGCCATACCCCCACCCTCTTGAAAATAAATCTTCCCTGGTCTCTGGTGGGCTTTCTGTCCCCCTTGGGGGCAGAAGGGTGTCCAAAAATAGGCCGATCTGCCCCCAAGGTGGGTAGATATGGCCAACAGTAATGTGCCCCCATGGGGAGGGACCCATGCCCAAGGGGCTGCTCCCCCAAACAAAACACATACATACACACACACACACCAATCTCTGGTGCCTAAGTGGTTTCTGTACCCCCCCAGGGGCAGATCAGCAGAATAGAAATAGGCCGATCTGCCCCAAGGTGAGCAGAAGTGGCCTAAAAAAATATGCTCCCCCCCCAGGGGAGCGACCCTTGCCTAAGGGGTCGCTCCCCTTGCGTGAAATTGGTGCAAAAAAAAAATCCCTGGTGCCTAGTGGTTTATGCCCCCCTTGGGGGCTGATTGGCCTAACAGAAATAAGCCGATCTGCCCCCAAGGGGGACATAAATGGCCTAAATATAATTTGCCCACAGTGGAGCGACCCTTGCCTAAGGGGTCGCTCCCCATATATAAAAAAAATTAAGTAATAAAAAAAATACATCCCTGGTGTAATTATAATAGGCTGCTCTGCCCCCAGGGGAGGCAGAAAAGGATTTAAAATGGGCCCCCAAGGGGGTGATCCCCTCATTCAATAATATATAAAAAAAATCCCTGGTGTCTGGTCTTGGGGGCAGATTGGCCTAATAAAAATAGGCCGATCTGCCCCCAAGAGGGACAGAAATGGCCTAAGAGTAATTTTGCCCCCCCCCCCGGGGAGCAAACCTTGCCTAAGGGGTCACTCTCCACATATAAAAAAAAAAGAAAAGAAACAAAAAAAATGTATTCCTGGTGTCTAGCGGTTTCTGCCCCCATTTTATCCGGCTGGGGAGGGGCTCTTGCCCAAGGGGCCTCTCCCCTTATGAATACAAAGAAATAAAACCTCCCTGGTGTCTAGTGGAAAAGGCTATTCCTTTCCTTTCATGCCTTTCTCGGCCCCTCCACGTGATCGGAGGAGAAATGCAAAAGCATTTCTCCTCCCATCCAGCTAGCGCTGGAAGCTGAGCTTCCAGTGTGGAGGGGCAGGCCTCTCCACGAGGTCAGCGTGCGATCACAGCGTTTCCCCTTCCATCCCTGCCCAGGGGAGTGGGGGTGCGAGGCCCCCGGGGGGAGCACTAGCGCTTCCCCGGAGGGCCTCTACTTGGATGTGACGGTTACATCCTGGGCACCCCAGCGGTGCTGGCCAGGACGTAACCATTACATCCAGGGCACACAAGGGGTTAAAAGGGGATATACAGCTACCCACAAAATCAAATCTGCTGTCTTGATATGACCAAGAATTGATACAAATGTCAGCCTCTAAAGCTCTATCATACTCCTGCGGTCGCGTGTTTCTATGAATGTGCAACGAGCTAGCCATCCAAAATACATGGATATTGTAAATTATGAGAAGGTAAAACTATAGATAAGATTGTTTGCCAAACATTATATTACATTGTATCTGCTGAAACCAGACATTTTTCTATATTACAAAACTTATACGAGAAACATGTATATAGTAGAATTAGTCAGAATGAACACATCTGCATAAATACGATAACATGGCATTACTGAAAAACATACGTGATACTTTCTTTGTAGAGAGTAAGAGTTATTTTAAAAGCAGGGATGCAATTCAAAATTCTACTTAGTCTCAGTCAGAGAGGCATTACGGACAAAATATTAACCAGAGGTGTAAATAGTGCAAAAGGAACAACAACACACACATACAACTATCCAGATGGCAGACACGCTCATACTGTTTTGTTCAGCAAATATAGCAAGCACATGGAACAATTACATTTTGAAGCGTATAGACCTTGCTCTGCTACCGGGCATCTACTGAGATTTTTCATGAGTAAAGACCTCCGGAACTGTCAGAAATTGGGGTTCTGTTTGAGGAGAGTGTGAACCCTTCTTAGGCAACAGCCACAATTCATGTCAGGAAGGAACACAAAAGCCACTTAATTAACATGTACTTCACACTCTGGTTGGGTGGCCCAAAACCAGTCAGGCTTAATAAAGAGGCAATGAGTAAAATATTGAGGCAGAACACAAACAATGATAAAGTAAAAGTTCAAGAAGAGAAAAATCTTGCACCAATTTACACAAATATCAAACCAGTAGACCTAGAGACATGCAATTTCCGTGATTTATTTGTGAGGATAACACCTAAAAGATTTAGGGGCAGATTTATGGAAAGTGGCAATGCACCGAGTGCAGCACCACGTACCCTGCACCCCTTAGAGGCACCCTACTGCCACCATGTGTGCTCTGTATTTAAAATATGCCCCTCATGGTGCAGGGTAGGGGGCAATAGCATCATTCTATGTGACGCTATTGATGTACTCTTCAGGAGTAGCTCCAAAATGTTTGTGCCACTCCTGCAGAGTACATAGGGGCCCATTCTAAATAATGGAAGCCCCCTTTTAATGCCTGCTTTGAGCAGGCATTAAAAGTGCTGATAAAAATGGCTCAAGGACATCTCATAGATTTCCTTGAACCATTATGTCGCCCCCACCTAATGGGGGAATGCCCCTTTTGCATATAATATGCCTGGCACAAAGGGTTACAAAGTGATGCAATGCATGTATTGCGCCACTCTGTAAATATGACGCTGGGATTATGGTCTTGTTGGGCCACATTAGCGTCAACAAAAAATAAGTGCTAGGGGCTCATAAATATGCCCCGAATTGCCAAACACAGACATCAAGGGGCATATTTATACTCTGTTTGCACCGTATTTGCGTAATTTTTTTAATGCGAATCAGGCCAAACTTAACTCCGTATTTATAGTTTGACGCTAGACACGTCTAGCATCAAAAATATGGAGTGAGCTTCATTTTAAGGATGCGTGAAACCGCCTTGCATCAATGAGATGTCAAAAAATGACTCAAACACCTTAGCTCCATATTTATCCAACAGGCCAAAAATGACGCACTGGTGCGAGGCGGACCCAAAAAATGACGCTAAACACGATTTGCGTAAAAATTTAACACCTTTGTCAGTGCAGGCGTTAAAATTAGGCACACACACACCACTACTTAAGGAAAACACACACAAGCTACATCGCAGACCGAGAGGACAACATGGAGGTGCTACTGATTCAGCTTGCAAGAAAACACTGACCACTAACATCAGCAGCCACCACCACCCCAACGCAGCCCACAAAGGCAAGGCAGAAGGCAGGAGAGGGTCTTCAGGAACAGGACAACCCTCCATGGCCTAAGGGAACAGGACATCATCCGGAGGTATGGACTGGACTGGGAAGCCATACAGCAGTTGCTGCGCCAAATTGAGCCACAACTAACAGCTAGCCTGCAGACACCACACAATATACCACCGGTAACCAAGCTGCTAGGTGTCCTGCATATATTGGCAAGTAGCTCCTTCCAGACAACTGGTGCCCTGGTTGCTGGGGTATCACAGCCATCATTCTCGGCCTTTCTTCCCAAGGCCTTTGATGCCATAATCTCCCTCACACCCGCCATATCAGGTTCCCCATCACCTAGCAGAAGCAGCAAGAGATAAGACAGAGCTTCTACCAAATCCATGGCTTCCCCCATGTGCTTGGTGCAATTGACTGCACCCATGTCCGGATCATACCACCTGCAGCAACAGAACACCTATTCCGGAACAGAAAGCACACACATTCCATCAATGTGCAGTCCATAGATGACCACCAGGGATTGTTCAGTAACATCTTGGCCAAGTATCCTGGGTGTGTCCATGATTCATTCTTATTCCGCCAAGCAGGATCAATCAGCACTTCCAGGATGGACAATATGGCAATGGCCTCCTTGTCGGTAAATCCATGAACCTAACAATATACACACAGCACAACAACCCTGTAGGACACACAAAATATACACCACTACACTGACACGTGAGCAGGATGACACTGAGGTGTGACACTGGTAGTTATGTTGTACACCCTGACACAATGGGATACACACCTATAGACAAATGAGGGCTGCCACAAACATTAACTGCCACTCTAAAGCAACAAGGGACCAACGTCTAAGCCCACAGTGACAATGACATGGCCTGCACTGGAAGTACACCTTGGAAGTTGAACCATTTGCAATTACAATAGGCCACATAGTCAATCTGACACCCTCCCAAGCAGTATTTAGCATGGAAGGGGTATGCAATGTGTGTTGCAGCAGGTCTAACACCATGAGGCACAGAGCATGATGATGCTGACTCACATGTAGGTGACACGGAAATACTGAGTCAGTCCCAACATCATACATCACTCCTGGGGTGCTGTTGTCAGTTAGCAATAAGGAACTAGACAGTGCCATAAACACATATTGATGTGGCACTAATGCAAACTGCACACTGCTGCACACACTGAAAGATTCAATTGTCCATCAAAATAGCATATGTACATGGAGATGGACCTTCTGGCACAGATGCATCCACCTCCACAAGACAGTTAGCCAGGTTACCTGGAGCAAGTTTGGTAATGTAGGTGCACGGTTGCACATGAGCCACTGGCAGAGGGAACAACAGAGGTCTGCCTAGAACCAAGGCACACATGGGACAATTGTACATTGTCAATATTGAACACCTCAGTGCTGCCAACTTATGGAGATGTGTTGTGCATTGTCATCTAGCCAAATCAAAGGGCCTCACGGTTGCATTTCATCTGCAATGACATATTGGATGGGATGTCCAAGCCATGTAGTGCAACATGGCTTCCACCACATCAGAATCTATTGTGTGTGTGGAAGTATCATGTCCTCTCCAGTGAAAGCACACTAAAACATGTTGGACACTACACAATGCATGGTACATACATACTGACCAACAGTTTGGAAACAAAATCATAAATCCCAGGTCAATGAGCCAAACACAAGTTGTCAAGTCAAACAACCCACTGCAGAAAAAAACCTCACAGAAGCCCAGGATCTCACACAATACCACCAACACATATGAGTCACAGACGACACAAGAAATCAACTGCTATGCTACATGACATTCCTGTTGCAAAGCACTAACAAAATACTCACTTCTATTATCTTTTGCAGCGGATCAGGGTTAAGGGATCCAGCCAGGGATCATGACCCCGTTCCCCAACCCAAGCACAGCAGCAGAGCGTGCCTATAATGAGGCACATCGGAGGACACGCACCATTGTGAAGAGGACCTTCAGCATCCTGAAGTCCAGATTCAGATGCCTGGACATCACAGGAGGCAGCTTCCTATATGCCTAACACATTGTGTGCAATATCATACGTACATGTGCTATCTTGCACAACATTTGTGTGAGGAGGAACATCCCTCTAAATGAGCCAGAGCAAGAACTGCCAGAGGAGGAGGATGGTGCCAGGGAAAATGAGGGGGAACAGCAAACCACAGCTGCAGGAATGCGCCGCAGACTGCAAATTGTACAAAACCTTTTCCCTCAATAGTAACTCTACACACCTTGTTAAGATATGTAAATAAACACCTTACTTGATCACACAATCCTGATCTGGTTTCTTCTTCCACCATCACATGTTCCCTAGGAATGTGAGTATTACCTCAGGGAGAATGTTACAAAGACAAATCTGGCTACTTCTGAGGCAACATCACATGTGTTGCATATGATTGTACAGCAAACATCACACACATATAAACAAAACTAATCTTTTGAATTTCACATATGAAGGGCAAAATCAATGGACCACAGCCTATGACTCAAATCCACGCTGCCAACATGGTCTACTGTAGCTCATGCCACACAACTATGACATCTCCAATCATAAGGTAAATAAGCACCCCATACATGAGGCAGTGGATGTGAAATAACAGGAATGTATGAACAGACCCCTGACATTAGAAAGTGTGGCATTTGCAATCTCTGCAAGGAGCTTGTGTGACATGGGAGGCATCAGTTGTGAAAATGTATAGCATGAGTGTCCCAGGTATGAGAAGCAATCTTCACAACACATGCCCTGCACAGTCCATCCTTTGAAATAAGTCCTGCCACTGCCATGTGTTACGTCTCTGCCCTCCCATCTCTAGGGGGAGCTGTAAATGGACTATCTATAACCTGGGAATCATCATTAACACTCAAACAGAGTCCCTTTCTGACTCTTGTTTTCTTTCCTTTTCCATCCCGCATGCTTTAGAAGAACTACATTAGATGGCATGGACTTCAGGTCCCATAATGTACTGTCTGGTAGTCGAAAAGACCTGTAATCTTATGTCCATTGCTTCCTATGGGAAAAGTATGGTTGTCCCTTTACATGGGATTCTCTCCTTCAGGACTTGTGAGAGACTGAAGCTGCACACACCTGTGACCTCTCTTGTGCAGCCCAGACATGTGACTCTGCCCTGGCCTTGCTGATGCCTGGAACTGCTTATAAGCTGCCATTCCCTGAAGCGCCTGGTCGTGCATTGGGGTACGATTCCTTTGTGTTCCAGACCCCTTGTTTGATTGTGTTATAGTCTTGATTCAGCCTGAACCTGCTCTCTGTTTACCCACTCCTGTTCCTGCTTGTTCCCAGTCAGAGTCTGCTCCCTGTTTCTCAGCCTTGTTCATGTTTGTTTCTGCCAGGGCCGGCTTTCGGTTTCCCAGGCCTGTTCCAGCCTTTGCATCAGCCTGAGCCTGTTCCCTGTGCCTGGCTTTGTCTCCTAGTTGGTTCCCTCGCTTTCTGTTTCCTCTTGGGTTATGGTGTCTGGTAAGCGTCCTATTGGTCCTCACCTGTGTAGAAGTGTTTTCCTTTGTACTTGGCTTAGCACCTGGTTTCCAGGAGGCAAATCCAGGCCCCATCCTTTGTCTAGTGTTGCATGTAGTCTTTAGTGCCTAACAGTGACAGTGTGCTATGGCTGTATTCCAGAAATTGCCAGTGTGTCTCCAGCCAAACCCACTAGGGTTAGTCTTGTGTATGTAATTACAATCCTTGCTTGTGTCCTAATGATCCAGACATAGGATCACTTCTGCTGCCTCCCTTCTATGGGGCTGCCTGGTGACTATCTGTAAGATTAATCTGCACAGAGGCACTGGCATTCCCTGTTGCTGTGGAAAGTTCTGAGCCCTACCCTGTGTACAACCTTAGTGATAAGCCCAGTGTGTTTGTCCATTACTGACCCGTTCCATATTTCTTCACTCTAAGGTTCCTCTGCCTTCATATTTCTGTTTTCTCTGACTTACCATAGCTGGCCTTTCCCCTTGTATGCCTTTAGCTGTTCTTCTGCTTTAGTACACTACCTCCTTGTGAGATACTCTGTGAACCCAAGGGGTGCCCCTAACAGAGTCCTGACTAGACCCGCCCGAAACCATAACACCATGGAGCCCAATCCTGACACAGGGTACAAATGCCCACACACTTGAACTGGACACTTCTGTGGAATGCACATCTGAAAATATGTGAACACAAGCAGCCAGGGCAGCAGGTCCATCACAGCAACATAAGTAACATAGGTAATTGTTTTGAGTCAAACTGATGTGTACCAAACATTTTATGGGTGGAATTAAGTTACAGTGTCTCAAACACAGTACATACCAAACATGTACACATGCCGTCATTTGTGTAGTTCACACACAAGTCACCATGAAGTTGTAACCAACAATTAATGGCATTTGAGGGGTAACATATCCAACATAGCACTCATCATCCATCCTCAATCATCCCTGAGTTTTGTTTTTCGTGTGAAATGTAATGTCCCCAAAGTCAAACAACCACACACATCACATGAATCCACATATATTACCAACACATATCGTGACTGTTGTAGATCACTGATTGCCATCAGATGTAGATACCCATTTGGAACACATTCATACATTAGCATTTCGTCCAATATATTGCATGCCGTTCCTTCAGAAACACACATAGGGGGTGATTCTGACCTCGGCGGTAAAATGCCCTTACCGCCGGTCAGAAGACCGCCATAACACCGCCGCGGCCGCGGTCAACCGCCACAGTCATTCTGACCCACAACGGCCAAACCTCCAAAAATCCGTCCTCCACTGCAGCCCGCCACATCGGCGGGCAGCGATAAACTGGAGATGACCAAACCTCCACCGTCACGCCAACAGAAATACGCCCATGCCATTACGACCCACGAATCCACACGGCGGTCATTCAAACGCGGTATTCCATTGGCGCTACACACCGCCGCGGTCAGAATACACACACATCACCAAAACACAGCCACATTGGACAATTTGAAAAACACACACCTGATACACATACACACACCACTCCCACACAATCAACCAACTATAAAACACACACCCACATCACCCACAAACCCCTGCGACCCCAATTACTGAGAGAAGGAGAGAGAGACACAGCAGACAATCCAAAGCAAGACACACTGAGGCATACTACACCATCACACACACCACATAGTAGCACAAAGCACCACTCACCAACACACTCCTCATCACATACACCACCCCACACCTCACCCACACCACCCCATGGCACCCCAAAGGCATCCACGATTTTCGGACCAAGAACTCCGGGTCATGGTGGAGGAAATCCTAAGAGTGGAACCCCAGCTCTTCGGCTCGCAGGTGCAGCACACCAGTATAGCCAGGAAGGCGGAGCTATGGCAGCGGATCGTGGACAGGGTCAACGCGGTGGGACAGCATCCCAGGAATAGGGAGGACATCCGCAAAAGATGGAACGACCTACGGGGGAAGGTCCGGTCGATGGTCTCCAGGCACAACATCGCGGTCCAGAAGACTGGCGGCGGACCCCCACCCACCCCTCCCGAATTTACATCGTGGGAGCAAGAGGTCTTGACCATCCTGCATCCTCAGGGCCTCGCAGGAGTAGCCGGAGGAATGGACTCTGGTAAGTCCCATCTCAACTACTATATCCCCCACACCCCACCAGCATGCCAACCCACACCCCCACCCTCACCCCCAACCCCCCAGCACACATCCTTCCTGACAATGTCTCACCAGCACAACCCACCCATCCCAACACCAACTCCTGCATGCCAACACAAACCATGGGCACCCATCACCTAAGCATGACCACTGCACTAACCCCTCCCCCCCACTAAATACCCTCACAACACCTCCCTCCAGGGAATGCCTGCACTGGGGGACAAGGGCACCCACAACACGCATGCTATTGCACACACAGAAACAATAACCAAACTCTCTTACCCCATGCAGGACCCGAACGACAACACACCAGCCAGGAGGGTCCAGAAGTGTCCATCCCACCACCGGAACAGGCCCACACTGAGGATAGCAGCTCTGTCGACAGTGAACCTGATGACCAGCCCGGACCATCGGGGACCTCTGGGCAGTCGGTTCCCCTCACCCAGACACAGGCCACACCAGACCCGACCCCCTCTGCCGACACCAGCACAGCTCCCACCCAGCGGGCCCATGCCTCTGTCTCTAGGACAGCTCAATCAGCGGTGTGTCTGCCACTACAGGGCACCCAGGCTAACCCGACACCCCAACAACAACAGGGACCTGGGGGCAGTGGGAGCGGGCACACCGGCCAGGGGACAGAGGCCGGGGGAAACCGGGCAGCTCGGAGGGCTGCTGTGCGACAGGGGGGGGAGGAGAGGCCCAGGGAACCCACTCTCCAAGAGGCCCTCACCACCCTCATGGGGGCCTACCACCACTCCCAAGAAACGATGGCGACGGTACTGGCCAGGTTCACTGAGATCCAGGCACAGCAGGAGGAACGCTACATGTGGTTCAGGGAGGAGCTGAGAATCATCGGGACCGCAATTGGGACCATCGTCCTGGCCCTCCACAGGATAGAGGACGCGTTGCGGGACCATGGTGCACCACACAGGGCCCCTGTCACTAGGCCGGACCAGGAACAGCCTACCACCTCCGCCGGCGCTAGTGAACAGGAGGTCCCAACACCTCGACACCCCCCAGAACCCCACCTCCTGCTGAAGAACAACCACCCCGTAAGAGGAGCCTGAGACCAAAGAAAAAGACAGAGTAGGATGTCAAGACCCCCGCCAGCAGGACATACCACCTCAAGTCTTCCCACTGTCCCACATTGCCACCCTGTCCAATCATGAACTGCCTATGCTCCATCCTTCCACAGGCAAAAGAACAATGCACCTGTGAGACTGAGAACTGGACTCTGCCATGGATATTCCTCCACCCCCACCCATCACCCTTAGAATCACATGTACCGGTATCTAGCACTGTAAATAAATCACA
Source organism: Pleurodeles waltl (assembly GCF_031143425.1). Taxonomy (NCBI): domain Eukaryota; kingdom Metazoa; phylum Chordata; class Amphibia; order Caudata; family Salamandridae; genus Pleurodeles; species Pleurodeles waltl. The sequence goes on from NC_090437.1 coordinate 580,676,461, forward strand.
TTTTGCACACAAACCTGTTTTGAGTCATGCTGTATTATTAACAAAGGGATAACATATTACTGTTCAATTTCTGTTCTGTCAATTAGTCATGACAACATACCAATGTCAATACGCTGTATTTCATGGGCGAACCAAGCAGAAGTCAGGTACTGAGTCAGACAGCACTGAGAAGGGAAGGGAAAGGCATAAATTAATAAAAAACATCTGTGGGGAACTACAGAAAGTATAGATGCAGGAGGCTAGAAGCAATTGTGAAATGGCGTGGGTGATTCTTACATGGATGTTACTGGAAATACTGTTGTATCACTCTGTCCCTATTGTCTGTGTCGTCCTCAGAGTCTTCCTCCTCTTCACTCTCCACAGGCTCCACGGCTTCTACAACACCACCATCTGGACCATCCTCCTGCAGGAAAGGCACCTGGCGTCGCAAAGCCAGGTTGTGAAGCATACAGCACGCCACGATGATATGGCACACCTTCTTTGGTGAGTACATTAGGGATCCACCAGTCATATGCAGGCACCTAAACCTGGCCTTCAGGAGGCCAAAGGTTCGCTCAATCACCCTCCTTGTACGCCCATGGGCCTCATTGTAGCGTTCCTCTGCCCTTGTCCGGGGATTCCTTACTGGGGTCAGTAGCCACGGCAGGTTGGGGTAACCAGAGTCACCTATTAGCCACACACGTTGTCTCTGTAGCTGCTCCATCACATAGGGGATGCTGCTATTTCGCATCACATACGCGTCATGCACTGACCCTGGGAACTTGGCATTTACATGGGAGATGTACTGGTCAGCCAAACAGACCACCTGGACATTCATCGAATGATAATTCTTTCTGTTTCGGTACACCTGCTCATCGTCTTTTGGGGGTACCAAAGCCACATGGGTCCCATCAATGGCACCAATGATGTTGGGGATATGTCCAAGGGCATAGAAATCACCCTTCACTGTGGGCAAGTCACCCTCCTCGGGGAAAATGATGTAGCTCCGCATGAGTTTCATCAGGGCAGACAACACTCTGCTCAAAATCTTTGAAAACATAGGCTGAGACATTCCAGATGACATGGCCACTGTGGTCTGGAATGACCCACTGGCCAAAAAATGGAGGACTGGCAAAACCTGCACCAGAGGGGGAATCCCTGTGGGTTGGCGGATGGGGGACATCAGGGCTGGCTCCAGCTGGGCACACAGTTCATGGATAGTGGCACGGTCAAGTCGGTATCGAAGGATTATATGGCGTTCTTCCATTGTCGACAGGTCCACCAGCGGTCGGTACACGCTTGGATTCCTCCTTCTCATCCCAAGTCCCAGCGGACGGTGCCTAGGAAGGACAACATGGAGCACAGAGTCAGCCAAACCACAGGTACGTACAGACAGCTTGCACAGTTAAAGAATGGCAATGGGTTGAAAGGCGTGTATGTGTGGCAATGCAAGGCCTAGGCCTGTGTGTCGCAGTCAAAATTAAGCCATGTGGGCCCTTGAAATGGCGGCTGCCTGACCTGTGAAGTGGGACAATGGGATGTGAGGTCACTGCGCTGGCGGGGCACACCGTGGCAGTAGGCGGTCGAAGACCGCGGCGCAAAGCCGCATTGGTTAACATTGAAGCCTATGGGTTTCAGGAGCCAATAACGAAGTGCGCCGGCGGTCGAGGTACGCACCGCCGCGGTACGCACCGCCGCGGACGTGACCGCCATTTTCTATCTGCTTAATCACTCGAGACCTGATCATCCACAGGAGAGGACCTATACTGCAAGTGCTGCTGTGACCTCGGTCTGGAAGATACAATGGCTGCTGTGACTGGGGAAAGGGCCCCTGCCTTCACGTCTGAAGAATTGGACAAGCTCGTGGATGGGGTCCTCCCCCAGTATGCGCTACTCTACGGTCCTCCAGACCAACAAGTGAGTACCCCGGGTGCTAATGGAATGGGCTATGCCTGTGTGGATTGGGGTGGATGTAAGTTGGTGGGGTGGGGGGCGAATGAGGAGTGCAACGCCCGACAGATGAGAGCATGTGCCATATGGCAAAGTGGGTGGGGGGGGGCCAATTACATCTAACATGCAGGCCATTGATGATTTCCTCCTTTCCACCCTGTACATGTCTAATAGGTCAGCGCCCATCAGAAGATCGAGATTTGGCGTGCCATCGCCAAGGAAGTCCGGACCTTGGGGGTCCACAACAGACGGGGCACCCACTGCCGCAAGATGTGGGAGGACATCCGCCGCGGAACAAGGAAGACCGCAGAAACACTGCTGGGGATGGCCTCCCAACCTAGGAGGGGTGCCAGTCGCACCATGACCCCCCTGATGTCCCGGATCCTGGCGGTGGCCTACCCTGAATTGGATGGGCGCTTTAAGACATCACAGCAGACACAAGGGGGTGAGTATCAGCACATTCTCCTATCTTTCTGCGCAGTGGAGGCGTCTGGGTGGGGGAGGAGGGCTGTGGGTGACATTAGGCCAGGGCGCTTTCTGTAGTGTAGTCCTCTCCCTTAGGCATGGCCCTGTGCCCCCGGCCCCCACCTCTGTAGGGTGACAAGTACAGCCATTGAAGGTCCAGCATCTCCCAGGTGCGCGTTTGACGTCTCTTGGCCTGTTGTCTTAGTCAGTAGTACTGAGTAGTGTACCCCGAATGCGCGGCTTAGTGCATTAGGCACCTGTGTCTGTCCTCTCCGCCAACGGTGTTGACATTGCATGCACTCAACCTGGTCTTCTTTTTTCTCCCCCCACCCTTTCTCTTCATCTTCTTGTGCATGTGTGCATTAGCATCATCAGGCGGAGGAGATATGGTATCGGAGCACGAGGGAGCTGCAGGACACAAGGCCCCGGTGGGCCCAGAAACAGACACCGAGGGCACCAGTGATCCGGAGGGCGAGGGGAGCACCACGACGGGGACCGCTGGTGAGAGCAGCGAAAGCGACACGTCCTCGGACGGGAGCTCCCTAGCGGTGGCGGCAACATCCGTGCCCCCCGCCTCTACAGGTACAGCCGCCACCCAGCGCACCAGCCCCGCCCTCCCAGCAGCCCCTCAGTCTTCGCTCCGTGCCGGTTCGCCCAGGAAGGCGCGCGTCTCCTTCGCCCCAGGCACCTCAGCCCCTGCCCCTGTTGCCCCTGCTGCCCTCAGTGCGGAGCTCATTGACCTGGTAAGGACGCTCATTGTTGGGCAGACGACCCTTCTGAATGCCATCCAGGGTGTGCAAAGGGAGGTGCAACAGAGCAATGCGTACCTGGAGGGCATTCATTCGGGTCAGGCTGCCCATCAACGAGCGTTCACTGCTCTGGCCTCAGCACTGACGGCAGCCATTGTCCCGGTTTCCAGCCTCCCTCTTCTGACTGCCTCCAGCCTGTCTCTGTCTCCTGTTCCTCAGCCTATCCCATCCACACCATCAGACCAGCCTGCACACACCTCAACACCCAAGAGCAGCTCATCCAAACACAAGCACCACAGATCCCGCAAACACTCACCCGAGCAACACCCAGATGCAGACATGCCAACAGCCACTGCCACCCCTGTGTCCCCCTCCTCCTCGTCTCCCTCCTCCCTCCCTGTGACGTCTACACTCACACCTGCATGCACCCCAACATCAGCCAGTGCTTCCATCACCACCTCACTTCCAGTACAGTCCACACTCGTGCAGTCACCACCCCCACTGCCATGTACACGTCCCCTGTGTCCTCTCCCACTGTGTCTGTCACCCCCTCTTCCAAGACACACAAACGCAGGCAGCCACCCACCCAACAGCCATCCACCTCACGACAGCCTACAGCACCAGCACCTTCACCCAATGACAGCACACCTGACTCTCCTACAACCACCTCCTCTACCTCCACTTCCATCTCCACTTCTCCTACCCTTTACCTTGGCCCTAAAAAACTTTTCCTGGCTAACCTTAACCTCTTTCCCCCCGATGAGCTCCCCCATCCATCTTCAAAGAGTCCCAAGAGCACCGCAGCCACCACCAGCCCAGCTTCGGGTGTCACTGTTGTGCCTGGGTTCTGGAGCCCACCCTTTGCCAGCAGTGACACATTGATCAGCAGCAAGGACATGTCCAGCCCCCCCCCCCGGCAAGAGGACCCGCAAAACCAAGGACCGCCGTGCGAGGACCGACAGGGCTGCCCCCAAGGAGCAATGTGCGGCCACTTCACCACCCACACCATCTGGGGGAGGCAAGGGCCCGAGAGCCCCATCAAAGGAGCGGAAGGGCAGCAGGAGCGCGGAGAAGGTGGACCCCACATGCCACATCCCAGCTGGGAAGGAGGACACTAAGGAGGCCAGGAGTCCGTCCCCGAAGGGTCCAGAAACGTCACGGTCCGAGGGCGACTGAACAGGGAGTCCAGGCCAGGTCTGGCTCCCTTGACCTGCTGGATGAGCACCGCTGAACAGGGCACGCGGTGCAGAAGAGCACCGCTGAACAGGGCCCCGCCGTGGAGATAGGCACCGCTGAACAGGGCCCGCGGTGCAGAAGAGCACCGCTGAACAGGGCCCCGCCGTGGAGATAGGCACCGCTGAACAGGGCCCGCGGTGCAGAAGAGCACCGCTGAACAGGGCCCCGCCGTGGAGATAGGCACCGCTGAACAGGGCCCGCGGTGCAGAAGAGTACTGCTGAACAGGGCTCCGCCGTGGAGATAGGCACCGCTGAACAGGGCCCGCAGTGCAGAAGAGCACCGCTGAACAGGGCCCCGCCGTGGAGATAGGCACCGCTGAACAGGGCCCGCGGTGCAGAAGAGTACCGCTGAACAGGGCCCCGCCGTCTCAAGCACCGCTCCGCTGGGCCCTTCATTTCAAGCACCGCTCCGCTGGGCCCTTCCTGTCAAGCACCGCTCCGCTGGGCCCCGCCGTCTCAAGCACCGCTCCGCTGGGCCCTTCATTTCAAGCACCGCTCCGCTGGGCCCTTCCTGTCAAGCACCGCTCCGCTGGGCCCCGCCGTCTCAAGCACCGCTCCGCTGGGCCCTTCATTTCAAGCACCGCTCCGCTGGACCCTTCCTGTCAAGCACCGCTCCGCTGGGCCCCGCCGTCTCAAGCACCGCTCCGCTGGGCCCTTCCTCTCAAGCACCGCTCCGCTGGGCCCTTCCTCTCAAGCACCGCTCCGCTGGGCCTTTCCTGTCAAGCACCGCTCCGCTGGGCCCCGCCGTCTCAAGCACCGCTCAGCTGGGCCCTTCATTTCAAGCACCGCTCCGCTGGGCCCTTCCTGTCAAGCACCGCTCTGCTGGGCCCCGCCGTCTCAAGCACCGCTCCGCTGGGCCCTTCATTTCAAGCACCGCTCCGCTGGACCCTTCCTGTCAAGCACCGCTCCGCTGGGCCCCGCCGTCTCAAGCACCGCTCCGCTGGGCCCTTCCTCTCAAGCACCGCTCCGCTGGGCCCTTCCTCTCAAGCACCGCTCCGCTGGGCCCTTCCTCTCAAGCACCGCTCCGCTGGGCCCCGCCGTCTCAAGCACCGCTCCGCTGGGCCCTTCATTTCAAGCACCGCTCCGCTGGGCCCTTCCTCTCAAGCACCGCTCCGCTGGGCCCCGCCGTCTCAAGCACCGCTCCGCTGGGCCCTTCCTCTCAAGCACCGCTCCGCTGGGCCCTTCCTGTCAAGCACCGCTCCGCTGGGCCCTTCCTGTCAAGCACCGCTCCGCTGGGCCCCGCCGTCTCAAGCACCGCTCCGCTGGGCCCTTCATTTCAAGCACCGCTCCGCTGGGCCCTTCCTGTCAAGCACCGCTCCGCTGGGCCCTGCCGTCTCAAGCACCGCTCCGCTGGGCCCTTCCTCTCAAGCACCGCTCCGCTGGGCCCTTCCTCTCAAGCACCACTCCGCTGGGCCCTTCCTGTCAAGCACCGCTCCGCTGGGCCCTTCCTCTCAAGCACCGCTCCGCTGGGCCCTTCCTCTCAAGCACAGCTCCGCTGGGCCCTTCCTGTCAAGCACCGCTCCGCTGGGCCCCGCCGTCTCAAGCACCGCTCCGCTGGGCCCTTCATTTCAAGCACCGCTCTGCTGGGCCCTTCCTGTCAAGCACCGCTCCGCTGGGCCCCGCCGTCTCAAGCACCGCTCCGCTGGGCCCTTCCTCTCAAGCACTGCTCCGCTGGGCCCTTCCTCTCAAGCACCGCTCCGCTGGGCCCTTCCTGTCAAGCACCGCTCCGCTGGGCCCCGCCGTCTCAAGCACCGCTCCGCTGGGCCCTTCCTCTCACGCACCGCTCCGCTGGGCCCCGCCGTCTCAAGCACCGCTGAACAGGGCACCGCCGTCTCAAGCACCGTTGATGGTTCATTGTGCCCACCATGCCTCCTCCTTGACCAGTGGAGACTGTCATCCACCTGATGGACTGTGGCTTTGCACTCCCCAGGATGGTCCAGTGGGCAATCCACCCACTGCAGAGACTTGAGAGACTGTGGCTTTGCACTCCCCAGGATGGCCCAGTGGGCAGCCCACCCACTGTAGAGACATTGAGAGACTGTGGCTTTGCACTCCCCAGGATGGTCCAGTGGGCAGCCCACCCACTGTAGAGACATTGAGAGACTGTGGCTTTGCACTCCCCAGGATGGTCCCGTGGGCATGGTGGCTCCTCGTGGATCTGGCGTTGTGGACTCATGTGGCTGTGGTGCCCCCCCCTTCCCTTCCCCCTGAGGTGCCTGTAGTTTTTACATCTGATGCCCCTGCAGTGTTCTCTCCAAAGGACTCAGGTCTCCTGTGTGGGCTTTGCCCTTGTTTCTCAAGACTTTGGCCCACGGACATGCTGAATTCGTAGGATGTGCAGGACTTGGTACTTCAGTTATACACTGATGTGTATGTCATTTGTTTTGTTGTGGATATCTTTCATGGTTGTACGCTAATTTTCTGGAGCTTTTTGGTACATAAATATTTATTCCAAATATGATTATGTCCTAGCATTTTTCAGGGGTGTTTGGGTGGTGTCACTGTGACTTGGTGCTTCGTACTCGTGGTAGATGAGAAGGTAGACGAGAGCAGGTAGGATGTTTAATTCGGGTTCCATGCTGTCCTCCGTACTCGTGGAGTGTGTTTTGGTGAGCGTTTTCCCGTTCGTAGTCTGTTTCCGCCGTGTTTTTATCGGCGGTGCTCCCGCCCCGGAAAAGGTGGCGGATTGGTGAGTTATGATAGTGTGGGCGGTACATTGTCTGCCGCCTGCCTGTTGGCGGTGACCGCCGCGCTGTTTGTCTGTACCGCCGCGGCGGTCGGAGTGTTAAGTTGGCGGGCTGTGTTGGCGGTTCCCGCCAGGGTCAGAATTCCATTTTTTGGACCGCCAGCCTGTTGGCGGGTTGGCCGCCGCTTTAACACCGACCGCCAGGGTTAGAATCACCCCCATAATGTTGTTACAGATCATTCACACACAAAACACACAGTTGCATGCTCTACCACATGTGGCCAATCACTATACCACATACTGCAGGCCATACCATCCTATCTTCATGTTGATACAGGGTGCATGCATGTTAAATATATGAAAATCACGTAATCACAGTTTGAGTAAAAAATGTTGACGCAAAAGCATCATCCATGGGCCCTTAGCATGAATTCCACCTGCCCACCACACGAATGCAGATATCTATTGAAATTGAAATCTACAGGTAATGCGTGGTATTTTGCCACACATGTAGGTGATGCGTCGAAAATACTTACACAAACATTGTATGTGTCAAAAAATACACGCATGACAGAAAATGGGTCGCAAAGGATACAGGAAGTGATGTAATAGGAAATCCTGTTTACAGGCATGGTACAGTGTGTGTACTTTCACTTTACAGTCTGTGCTTTTCCATGACTTTGTGGCTGTGTCTTGGTGTTGCTTGTGTCTGGATTGCGTTTCTTGTATCTTGTGGTGTCTCTCTTGTGTCTTTTTGTGTATTCTATTTGTATATTGTACCTGTTTAAGTGCCTTTGTCTAGTTTAGTGTTTTTTGGATTGTATTTGTACTGTCGGATGTGTAGTTGGGGGTTAGATGAGTTTGGTTAGTTGGGGTTCTTAGGTTTGGGCTCTAAGTTTCCTTTTTTAAATATATTTTCCTTCTTTTTTACACTTTTTCAGTTTTGATTTGTTGTGCAAGGACATATTGGGAAGGGCGAGGCTGACCCTCATGGGGAGGAGGAGCTTGGGCACTTCGTGTGGCTCGTGTGCCACTTCCTTCCCTTGATAATGGAGATGGGTGGGCGTGTGATACAGGATTATCACACAGAGGCAAGGTGGCTGCGGTGGGGCAAGGTGCTCTACCACCTCAAAAGATTCTACCATACTAGCAGGAATGAGCACCAGCTGAAGCATCACTGGGCTGACCTGGTTGCCAGAGAGAAGGATCTGCTGGACCACCTGGGTGTGGTGATCGGTGGCCCTGTTGGTGAGTATCACATTTACTAATGTGTACAGTAGAATGCCCCTGAGTGACAGTAGCAGTTGTAATGACGTGCTACATGCAATGTTTCTGGTCATGTTGAAAGAAAGCAGAACAAAGTGTTAGTGTCCCAGTACTGAGATGGAGTCCACATGTCTATACGTGTTAACAATGCAGCCCTGGGGTTTGTTAAGTCATGTACGACTATCACATAGGGCCACATGTACCAAGCTATTTTCATTTGTCACAAACGGCCTAGTTTTCAGAATTTGTGAGTTTACGTCAAGAATAAATGTTTATTCCAATGCACATAACCAATTTAGCCCTTCTACAATCACATTGCCGAATCACAAAACAGGGTTTGCTAGTAGCATTTAGGAAGGGGCGTACCCTTCATATTTGCGATTTGCAGTCCCACTGATTGATTGGTTTATGACTACGAATGCTATCACAAAATAATTGCAGTTACCACCAGTTTCAAGTTAGTGCTAACCCATTCGCAAAAGGGAAGGGGTCCCCTAGGGATCCCTTCCGCTTTTTGAGTGCATGCCAAAAAATTGTTTCAGAGCAGACAGTGGTCCGTGGGACCGCTGTCTGTTTTAATAAAAATATTAAAGTTATAATATTTGTTTTTGACATGCTTTCTGTTTACCCTTAATGAATTAAGGCTGCATTTAAAAAAATTAAATACATCTTTATTTGAAAGCAGTCACAGCAGTCTGCTGAGCCCAGCATGCTAGAATCTCTGAGAGTGCTGCCATTCCCAAGGGAATTGCAAAAGGAGATCTACCTCATTAAAATTCATGCAGTAGGTCATTTGCTACCCCATTTGTGATTTACAAACAGTGTAATTGACAGTGTTGTACATCAGATCATTCTACTTTGTGAGTTGCTAAGACTCGCAATGTGTGACTCATAAAATCTGATCTTCGTACATGTGGCCCTAAGCCACACATTTCAAGTGCAATGGTAACACCTGTGCCCATGCATTCAGTCAATGATGATCAGGTAAGACACTGTCAGCATACCACATTTCACTGTATCAGGACAGCAAAGTGACCAATTCATGTTTAGCGCTACATTGTCATCATTACACACACATGATCCCTGCCATTATGTTGGCAAAGAGGGCATACACGGCTTAGGGGACACTCCCAATGGGGCATTTGTTACCTACATACAACTGTGCCACATCTGTCATGGGCCACTGGATGCAAGATATTTGCAGACTGAAAATTGAGCCACATGTCCATCACACAGTAACTCAGTGTCCTTTGATGCACAAGCCACAATACCTGAGTCACTTGTATTGCAGTGCACCAGGTAATTGCCATTGAAATTGTCACCAAAATACAAATTATGACATAGAGTACCATCTGAAAATGATTAGCCACAAATGGTTGTAGTCGGGCTTAGCACCACATGATTGTTAAGCCCAGTACATGTGTTCAAATGTGTGGCTATCACTCACTAGAGTGTCAGTGTCTATGTGAGTTTGCAGTGGTATGTCTGTTGGACTGTCTACATGCAGGATCACCAGCTCCCTCATGTAAAATGTCACACACTGTGATATGTTGTCCACACTTTTGTACAGTGATATGACATTGAGCATATATTTCCTTTGCATGTCTTACAGGTGGACCTGGCCCCTATACCATCGGGGAAGTGGCTCGATTTCAGGACCCAGACGTATCCAGTAAGTGTGATAATGTTTGTCCTGTGTAGTGATTGCAGCTGTTGTGTGAGTGACTCTTGTGTGTTGCAAGATATGATGAGGTGGCATGTGATCTGATATATTAACAGACATTCACATGCAGAGAATCATATCTTGGGAGTCTTGGGCTGCACAATAGGCAGCAAGTGAACAAGGTGATCACGAGCCACATGTAGGCCCACATGTGACTTGGAAGTGCTCCAGTATCAGTATATTGGCACCGGGTCATACCCTCATTCTCACAACACAGTGATGCATCAGTTTTCCACACAAAATTGTGCATCCCTGTCTTGTAATGTACATGTGGGACTGTATGGCTAAATGTCCCCCATCATCTAGCCCCATAAGTTGTACTGCGTTAGCGCAGTTTTGCGTCAAAAAGTAGAAATCAGGCCCGGGTCGCATGAAACTGAGGAAAAGTTGAAAATTATGTCCGACTGCAATGGCGTGCAGATCAGGTGGATGAAGTGGATTCAGCCCTGTCTTTGCTTACCTTCGGACTTAGAATAAACTTTGAAAGAAAATATTTGAGAAGGTAGAGTTAAGCAGGGCATCGGAGTTGACAGTGTGTGAAGGGTCATCGTCGTCTGGGAGCTGCTGGACAAAGTTGTGGTGAAGATTCACACTTTCTGACTTAGTGATTGATTTAGAGTTTGGCAGAGGTGTTACACTGTCACAAACATGATGGATATACCATCTGCTGTATTACAATTCCTATAGGATACAATGGGATTGTAATACAGCAGTCAGGATATCTATCACATTTGTGACAGAGTAACCCCATCTGCCAAACTCTAAATCAGGCCCTTAGTCTCTTTTTCATAAGTTGAATATTTCCAGCAGGATGAAGCTGCATGCTGTAACTTACAAGGGCTCATTGAGGCTCGATACACATTTTGCGAGGTGCCGCTGAACAGGTTTTGCTTCTGTGGAGAATAATGCAGCTGGAGCTGCTGCAAAATCAGGCTGACCAACAATGCATCTTGGGCAGAACAACAAGCAATTTGGTCTTTGTCACCTCTCGATTCTAAGAGCATGTTATTAGCAAAAATATTTCCTAGATCTGGGCTGTCTGGGAGCATTTAACACCACTTCCAAGGGACCGGGACTGGAGAGACACCACTTGGAGGGCCAGGACTCACTCAGACAGGGTCCAGGTGCAAGTTCAATATAGTTGCAGCCTTTTCTGACCCTGAGACTAGCTAACTTGCCCTCTAAGTCACTCTTGAAAGCCTGGGTTCAAGAAGAAGAACAGGCTTCAGACCATATAGCAGCCCATCCTGATATAGCAAAGAGGTCATTCTGAATAAAACAGCAGATCCAGAAGCAGTTAGTCTTCTTAGTGTCTTTCAGCAGGTCCAGGAGTCAAATGAAGAGTAGATTTGAGGGTCCTAATTGTATACTTTGTACCTTCTTTAAAGAGGGAAAAACATTTGGAGGCTTCTACTCACCGAAGTGTCAGGAATTACCAGCCTACCTCAATTGGTCCTATTCTGTCTGTTGGCATATTAGGCTAGTGTGAAGTTCTTTGTGTGAGAGCAGGGCACTGTCAGCTCCACCCAACCATCCTGCCAGAGGTCTATCCAAGCACACCTAGTCCCTCTACCATGTGGCTGTCTGGGAGGAATACACAAAGCACAATTTCCAATTACACTTAGCCATATGACCGAAAAATAGGATGCAAGCAGCAAATAGTTTGGAGAAGAAAATGTCAACTTTCACTTAATGAATGTAATGAGGCAACCCAATGTTATCCTATGGGAGAGGTAGACATCATTGTAGTGGAAAACACTGACCTTTTAATTACAATTCAAGCAGCCCTATGGGCTGTTTAGGGCCTACTTTATGGGTGACATGTGATCAAGGGATTTAACCCTTTTGTCGCTAGGCCTTCACAACCATATATGTTTTACTGGGAGACCAAGGTGAACACTGGGTGGTGGGAAATTTGTCCCGGAATGGTGACCTCACACAGAAATGTGATGAAAATTTGATTTTACATTTGACATTTGCAGGGGATTCTGGGTAAGAAAGTTTTGGCAGATCCACACAACCAACACCTGCCTGAACTCTCCCAGGTGTCTAGTTTAAAAAAATGTTTGGGTTTGGTAGATTTCTCTAGGTGGTCACCAAGCCTGGGACCAAAAACGCAGGTACCCCCTGGCAAAAACTGGTCATTTTGTGATAGATAGGGGGCCACCTGATTTCCTGGGCTCAGCGGCCAACTAGGGAAACACACTAAATTCAGGCATTTCTGAAAACTAGACACCTGGCAGATTCCAAGAAGATGTAGTTTGCTTTGATCCCTCAACATTTCCTTACCCAGAATCCCTTGCAAACTTCAAATTTAGCAAGAAAGGTACACTTTCATTATTTTTCTGTTTAGAAAAAATGCCAGATCACCGTGCAGGCACTAATTTCCTACCACCAAGCATTCCCCTTGGTCCCCTGATAAAAATGATAACTCACTTGTGTAGGTGGACCAAGTGCCTGCAACAAGGAAGGGCCAAAAATGTGTAGATTGCCAGTTTGGACTCACTTTGGTTCTCCGTCAGATTTTCATGTTATATGTTTTTAGTCTGACTCTGCTTTGGGCACACACACAAGTGAGGTGTCATTTTTATCAGGAGACTGAAGGGAATACTGGGTGGTAGGAAATGTGTTCGGGTACAGTGATCTAAAAACCTTCTCATACAGAAATGTAATGAAAATGTAACTTTTTAGCATCATTTGATGTTTGCCGGGGATTCTGAGTAAGAGAACTCTGGGGGATTCACACAAGCCACACTGGCAGCCAAGCATAGTCCATGCACACTGCAAGCCAAACTGTAGTCCACGCACACCACCAACGAAGTGCCATCCATGCACAATGCCAACCAAGCCGCATCCATGCACACTGCCAGCCAAGCACCATCACCGCACACCACCAGCCAAGCACCATCCACGCACACTGCCAGCCAAGCGCCAGCCCATGCACACTACCACCAAGCACTAGTGCACACACACTGCCAGCAAAGTGCAAGTACACACACACCGCCAGCAAAATGCCAGTACACACACAGCCAACCAAACGCCAGTACATGCAGGCCATCAGCCAAACTCCAGTTCACACACACTCAGAAATGTTCCCTGATATCTAGTGGTTGTCTGCCCCCCTTGAAGGCAGATGAATCTAAAAATATCACTGGGGGGGCACAAATAGCCAACATGTGTGCCAAATAAAATGGGAATGACCCTTGCCTATGGGCCCCTCCCTGATATGCCCCAAAACATATCCCTTTCTGCCCCCCGGGGCACCCCCACCCCAGAGGGGCACAAGGACTGTGCCCATTTTTTTGAGGAGGGGTATGGGGGAATCAGCATCAACATGCCCAACAAGGCAGCCACCACCCCTACACAAAGAAGAAAATAGTCCCTGGTGCCTAGTGGGCTGTTACTCATATCTGCTCCAGAAGGGCATAAAGTCAGCACCCGTTTTTTTGAGGGGAGTGGTGGGGGTTTTGCCAAGCCCATTTTGGGTAGCTCCCACCCCTACTCTGGTGAAATAAATACTCCCTGTTGTCTAGTGGGCGATCAGTGGCTATTGCCCCCATCTGCCCTCGGGGCAGAAAGACTATGCTAATTTTTTGGGAGGAGATAGGGCATTGCCAATCCCATTCTGAGCAGCTCCCACCTCTGCTCTGGCTAAAACAATCTCAATGGGGCCTGGTTGGCTTTCTGCAACCCTGTGGGGCAAACTGGGGCCTATTGCCCTATCCGCCCCCCCAAGGGGGGCAGAAACACTGATTTTGGCCGAAAATCATTAGGAGGAGCAAAAGCCCTTTCCAAAGGGGTACTTCCCCCTCCTGGTATCTAGTGGGTAGATCCTTGCTTAGGGATTACCCTCCTGCTGTGATCCCCAAGCAGGAATCCACTAGGGAGAGTACCTTTAAAACTCCTTTCCAATGATACCTCTACCATCTGCCTCATTGCTCGGGGACTGAGATAGCCCCTTGAGCATGGAGACAGAGAAAGTGAAATCAGATGCTCAGCTCATTTTCAATTTTGTTTTCACTGAAATGACATCAGTGCACCGTCATGAACACCAAAGAGGTTAAGGGTTGGCAAATGGGTAATTTTACCAAGTCGAAATGACAGTTTAAAACTGCCAACAGGCTGCAATGGCAGACCTGGGGCATGTTTTAAGGGTTGCTTAAGTGAGTGGCACAATAAGTACTGCAGGCCTAGTAATAGCATTTAGGCCCTCATTACAACCCTGGCGGTCCAAGACCGCCAGGGCTGTTTCGGAGGAAGCACCGCCAACAGGCTGGGGGTGCTTCCCAAGGCATAATGACCGCCGCGGTTGCACCGCCGGGGCCGGCGGTTTCCCGCCACAATGGCCCTGTGCAATAGCCCTCGTGATGCCCTGGGCAGCGCGGGCATTACGAGTCCCCCTACCGCCAGCCTTTTCCTGGTGGTTTGAACCGCCAGGAAAAGGCTGGTGGTACGGCGAGTCGTGGGGCCACTTAAGAGACTGTGGCCTTGCACTCTGCAGGACCAAGCAGTGGGCAAATCACCCACTTGAGAGACTGTGGCCTTGCAATCCCCAGGATCAAGCACAGGGCATGTTGCCCCCTCCAGAGCCAGTGGGCAAGTCACCCACTTGAGAGACTGTGGCCTTGCACTCCCCAGGACCAAGCACTGGGCAAATCACCCACTTGAGAGACCGTGGCCTTGTACTCCACAGGACCAAGCAGTGGGCAAATCACCCACTTTAGAGATTGTGGCCTTCCATTCCCCAGAACTAAGCACAGGACATGTTGGCCCCTCCAGGACCAGTGGTGTTGTACCATCTTCCAGCTGAGGTGCCCCCCATTCCCTGTCCCACTGAAGTGTCTATATTCTACCTGATGCCCCTGCAGTGTTCTCTCCGTGTTGTTGCAGGAGTAAGGTTGGGCCTTGGAGTTTGTGATGTGGCCCTGTGGCCCACGGACATTGAGAACTGGGCAGTGTCCCTTGCATTGTAAATATGTATTTACTTTTTGATTTGGATGCACGTATTTCACCTATATTTATCTTATTACAGCCTTTTTACACTATAGTAGTTGTCCTTGCATTATTCCTGAGGAGTACAGGGTGTATATGTGATGTTACTTCATCTGGTTGTCTTTGTGGTGTTGGGGGTGGGGGTGTTGCATGTTGTGTGTGTGTGTCACTCTCTTTTTCCTCCCGCCTCTGTTGTGTGCTAGGCAGCAGTACTCACCGTGGTTGTCTTCACTGGTGTTGGTGTTCGTAATGGAGCAGAAGGTAGAAGAGCATGGGGAAGACATGCAGCTCGGGCTCCATGGTGGCGTGGTTCTTCCCTGAGTGTCCAGAGTTGAGTCGATTCCTTTCTGTGCAGTGTTTCCGCCAGGCTTTTGATGTTGTTGGTGCCGCCCTGGAAATGTGGTGGATAGGTATGTCATATTACTGTGGGTTGTACATTGTCTCCTGCCTGGCTGTTGGTGGTTATCGCCGTGGTGCCTGTTGGTTTTGCCCTGGCGGTCGGTGTGCTAAAGGGGCTGTCTGTCTGAGCGGTTTCCGCCGTGGTCATAATTTTAATGATTCTTACCGCCGGCCTGTTGGCGATACTACTACCGCTTTATCATCAACCGTCAGGGTTGTAATGAGGGCCTAGGGGTGCTAAAAAGTTATCTTATTCAAGAGTGAACAATATTAGTGCCCCACAATTTAGTGATTTGTAAACAGTGAAGTACATAACTTTCAACAAATTCAATCATGTTTGCAGGACATAACTTATTTCTATGCTATGGATCCACACATGTACACTCAGTAACTTAATGCTGTATATGACTATGGTGTTACCAAATATGGCACCAATGTTGTATCTTTTTTATATTATCATATTATCAGAAGGCCTTGCTACAATGGCACTTTAACCTTTGTTTTTTTTCTGTGGTTGTCACTCTGTGGTTCTAGTTAGGACCTACTTACGAAAGGAAATTGATTTTTTATTTTGCTAATAACGTTAATGCTGGGTAATTTGGGAAAAAAAAGTTCAGACACCTTACCTTCCTCTTGGAAAGTTGTGGGGTGATCTGTCAAGTAGGAGGGGTGAGGATAAGCGGGAGTTGTAAAACGCACTTTCCTCATGCAAATTCCATAGCGATTTTTGAACAGCTGTACAACCAAACTGGCAAAACAAAATTATTCCAAATGTGGCGGAAAGCAAGATTTGTACCCATAAAGCATGTTGTTTGTGATCTGTTCAGTATTTTTTGAGACGTTAAGGTTCAAAAAGTATACATTTCTGGGCAGTTGGATCTGCAGGAGACCTACGGAAGTTCAGTGGAGAGAAATTACATATAATACCCAGAAAATTTGACCTAATTTTAGCTGTCTAGAGCAATAACCATCATTTCCATTAAAAAAATAACCCCATTATTTTGTTAAATTTGAAAGGAAATGGTTTAAGTTTTAGAGTTTTGATACCCTCATGAGGACTGCAGGAGTCCCACAGGTTTGTCATAAATACAGAATGCCAGCACTCTAGCTGTTTATTAGAACTTTGTGGGGATGGAGGGTCAGTGGCATGAACTCTGACAGTGGAACATAGGGTGGAGGGATTAGGGGCAGATGCCCACAAACTGACAATGTCTGGCAGACAGACAGAGCAATGGCAGCACATAGGACCATGAGGGCAGATTGAAAAAGATAGTGGGAGAACAACAGACCATGGAGGGCTTTGAGGAAGGGGGCCGGGGAAGAAAGCTAACCATGCAAGACCGGTGAGAGGCTGTGGAAGCACAATGAATGATGAAGGGCTGGAGGGAGGGTCATAAAACATTGTAAAATTGACATGGACCTAATTGGCATATTTACTTTACTGATAAAATGAGAGTAAAGTGGTATACCATATACCCACAAATGAAAAAACTAAGGCCCTCATTACGAGCTTGGCGGGCGGCTGAAGCCGCCCATCAAGATCGGACCGCTGGGCAGCCGCCAATGCAGCCACACCCGCCGCGGCCATTTGGAGATCCCCGCTGGGCTGGCGGGCGGAAACCTGGTTTCCGCCCGCTGACCCAGCGGGGATCTCAGCCGCAACACAGGAGCCAGCTCCAAATGGAGCCGGCGGTTTGGAGCCGGCGGTGTTGTGGCCGTGAGACGGGTGCAGTTGCACGGGGCCATGTGACGTGCCCCCTGCTTGGTCCTGGGGAGTGCAAGGCCACAGTCTCTCAAGTGGGTGACTTGCCCACTGGATCTGAAGGGGGCAACATGCCCTGTGCTTGATCCTGGGGGGTGCAAGGCCACAGTCTCTCAAGTGGGTGATTTGCCCACTGCTTGGACTTGCAGAGTGCAAGGCCACAGTCTCTCATGTGGGTGATTTGCCCACTGGTTCTGGAGGGGGCATTGTGCCTAGTGAGCTTCATCCTGGGAAGGATGGGGTGAGTGGATGGCTTCTCCACTGGTTCTGGAGGGGGCAACATGCCCTGTTATGCAGATCTTGGGGAGTGCAAGGTCACAGTCTCTCCCCTGGGTGTCAGACCCACAGGATTTGCTGGGGCCAGGCTGCACTACAGCCCATGGATGCAGGACTACACGCTGCCCGCTGGCGGTGATGGCTGCTCTGTGGTGACAGTGGTGGTTCTGGTGGTGGTGCTAGAAGTGGTGGGGGGAGGCTCCAGCTTATCCCCTGCAGCCTCGGATGGCTGAACCACCATGGTTGGTGGTGGGGGCTCTGACTGGGTCCCAGCACCAGGCCTCTTGTCATTTTTGCCTGCTGTTGCAGGCCCCTTGCCCTTCCTGCCAGCAGCTGGGGATGGCTCCTTGCTCCTTTTGGCAGCAACTGGGGACTGGTCCTTGCCCTTCCTCTCAGCAGCCGGGGATTTCTCCTTGCCCTTCCTTTTACCAGCTGGGCTGCTTCCTTGCCTTTCCTTTTTGCAGCTGGGGGTGCCTCCTTGCACATCCGTGCAGCAGCTCTGGGTGCCTCCTTGTCCTTCCTTGCAGCACTTGGTGCAGGCACCCTATCAGTGTGGCTGCCTGGTGCCTGGGATCCTCTCCCACCTGGAGTAGCTGTGAACACTACTGTAACCCTGGACTGGGTGGCTGAGGTGCTTGCCTGGGTTTGACCATCCTGGCCTGCCATGAGGGATGGGGGGGGCTAGGAAAGAGGTTAATGTTGGTGAGGAAAAGCTTCTTAGGGACATTGGGGCGGGAAGAGGGAGATGGTTTGGGAGTAGAGGAGGAGGGAATGGTGGTAGGAGGTGTCAGTCTGCTATGTTTGGGTGCAGGTGCACGGGGTGGATTCTGTTGTGAGATGAATGGCTGTTGGGTGTCTGAGTGCTTGCATTTGTGTGCTTTGGGAGCAGACACAATGGGAGAGGACAGGGGAGGTGTGCATAGAAGTGCGGGTGGTGACTGCCAGTGAGGGGAGTGTGCTGTTAGGTGTGCTGGTGATTGGGGTAGTGGATGAGGATGTAGTGCATGCAGTTGTGAGTGTAGACGCAACTGGGAGGGAGGTGGAGGATGAGGAGGAGGGTTAGTCTGATTCTGGATGGTGTTTGCATGAGTGCCTGTGGGATGAAGTGTGGTGCTTGTGTTTGCCATGTCCCCTCTTTTGTGTTGTCCTGGGTGCATGCTCATCTGACTGTGTGCTTGGGATAGGTTGGGGTTGTGGGGAATGGGATTGGGTGGAGGAAGTTGGAAGGGGGAAGCTAGAAAGAGGGACAATGGATGCCATCAGAGAGGAGGCCAGAGTCTGGATTGATCTATGTTGGGGCGCCATGCCAGTGTGAATGCCCTCCAGGAATGCATTTATCTGTTGCATTTGGGCTGACAGTCCCTGGATAGCATTCACAATGGTTGACTGCCCAACAGAGATGGATCGCAGGAGGTCAATAGCCTCCTCACTCAAGGCAGCAGGGCTAACTGGGGCAGGGCCTGAGGTGCCTGGGGCAAAGGAGATGCCCACCCTACTGTGTGAGCGGGCACGGGAAACAAGCTGAGTGGCTTCTGGGAGGGTGGTGCTGGTACGGGGGTGGCGGCTGTATCTGTAGCTGGGGTGGGCACAGAGGTCTCCGCCACCACCAGGGAGCTTCCATCGGAGGAGGAATCCGTGTCCAAACTGTCCCCTCCTGTCTCTGCCGTGGTGCTCCCCTCGCCCTCCATCCCACTGGTGCCCTTACCGTCGGTGGATTCGGCCTACTGGGTCCTGTGGGATGCAGCTCCCTCTGTCACCGGTGCCTCTGCTTCTCCGCCAGATTATGCTAATGCACACAAGGACAGGGTGACAAAACAAAAAGTGGGGGGGTGAGACAAAGGATACACTTGGTCAATGGCTGCGACAACACCACTGTTGGCGTACACAACACACACAGGGAACAACTCTACGTACTAGGCAATGCACTACCAGTCACAATGCTAGTCACCAGGCCATAAATAGGGACGCCTAACGCCAATTGCAGCATACCTGAGACCCACAGACCCCTGTCCAGTAGTGGATGGCTACTAGCTTGGTAGGAGGTATTTTACATCAGAACCCTGCCCAACATGAGCCCTACTCTGCAATGTCAGGCCTAGTCTAGGGGCACCCACAGGCCTACTTCCCCCACCCAGATCCCACCCCACCAGGCACAAGTTGTATATTGGGGAACTGTACTCACCCCCTTGTGGCTGCTGTGATGCCCCCAAGCACCCATTCCAGCTCCGGATAGGCCACAGCCAGTATGCGGGCCATCAGGGGGTCGGGGTTCAACAGGCACCCCTTCCTCATTGGGAGGCCAACCCCAGCTGGGCCTCCGCCATCTTCCGTGCCCAGTGTCTCAGGTCCTCCCACCATTTGCGACAGTTGGTGCTCTGCCTGCCGTAGACTCCCAGGGACCGCATGTCCTTGGCGATGGCACGCCATATACCCTTGTTCTGATGGGCGCTGACCTGCAGGGAAATGGACACAGGGAAAGGTATCAGTCCGACCGTCCTGCCTGTTACACTCATGGCCCACCATGCCCCTTACCATCCCCATTAGCACGGACATGGCCCACCATACATGCTGCACACTGCCTTGTGCCCATCCACCCCCCCACATGAGGCCTTCACACACAGCACTCCATGCATTCACGGACCATGCATCATACTCACGGTGTTCTCACCTGTTGGTCTGGAGGCCCATACAGCATTCGGTACTGGGGTAGGACCCCATCCACTAGTCTCTCCAACTCTGCTGAGGTGAAGGCAGGGGCCCTTTCCCCAGTAACACGAGCCATGGTCAGTTCCAGACACAGGTCACAGCAGCACATGCAATGTAGGTCCTCTACTGTTTAAGGTCAGGTAGCAAGTGACTGAACAGATAAAAAATGGCAGTGACGTCCGCTGCAGTGCATACCGTCACCGCCGCCATACATCACCATTGGCCATTGTACCCCATACGGGCCCATGTTAACCAATGAGGAGTTGCACAGCGGATTTTGACCACCTCCCGCAATGGCGCACAACGTCAGCGGAATTACCTCATTTCCACCTGTCCCTCCAAACAGGCCAGCGAACGCCATTTTGGGGGAGGGGCAGGCCATGGCTTCTAACTGCGTCACAGTACACATATGCACCATTTGGACATCTCCAACAAAATACTGTTGCAATCACAGCATGCAGTGAAGTGTAGTGGTTGGAAATAAGAGATACTGACCAGCTGCTCACCATTTTGCCCCATAGATTGCAACCCATGTGGATGAATAGGAGATGGAGATATCCCCCTGTGTACATACCCCTCGTGGACTTGGCAATAGTGGGGCACAGGCACATTATCCTCACCTATAGACTTGACAGGGCCACAATCACAGAGCTGCGTGCCCAGTTGGAGCCTGACCTAATCTCTGCTATCCGTCTACCTACCGGGAACCCCCCTCTTGTGCAAGTTCTATCTGTGATCCATTTACTGGCAACTGGCTCCTTCCAAGTGACAGTGGGCTTGGTAGCTGGGATGTCTCAGCCAATGTTCTCAATAGTGCTGACCAGAGTGTTGTCTGCCCTGATTAAACACATGTGCAGCTACATCATTTTCTCCCAGGTGGAGGATTCGGCCACAGTGCAAGCTGATTTCTATGCAATGGGACATATCCCCAACATTATTGGGGCAATTTGTGGTACACATATTGCTTTTGCCCCCCCCCGGCAGAATGTACAGGTGTTCAGAAATCAAATGAACTTTCACTCCATAAATGTGCGGATGGTGTGCATGGTGGACCAGTACATCTCCCACAGCAATGCAAAACATCCTAGGTATGTGCATGATGCCTTTATCCTGAGGAATAACAGCATCCCATATGTGATGGCTCAACTCCAGAGGCACAGGGTGTGGCTAATAGTTGAGCCCTGGTTCCCACCCAGTATATGTTGGTGTATGGTGTGGGCCCTAAGAGTTGGTGTGTGGCTAGCAGTTGTCCCTCGATATTTTCAGGTGACTCTGGTTATCCCAACCTCTCATGGCTACTAACCCCTGTGAGGAATTCCAGGACAAGGGCAAAGGAACGTTAGAATGAGGCACATGGGCGAACAGGAAGAGTTATAGAGAGGACCTTTGGCCTCCCGAAGGCCAGGTTTCATTGCCTCCATCTAACTGGTGGATCCCTGTACTACTCACCCAAGAAGGTCTACCAGACCATCGTGGCATGCTGTATGTTGCACAACCTTGACGTATGTCGCCAGGTTCCTTTTCTGCAAGAGGGTGAGACTGGAGATGGCCGTGTGGCAGCAGTGGACCCTGTGGATAGTGAAGATGAGGAGTCAGAGGATGAGGATGAGGACAACAGAAGTGCAATAATTCGACAATACTTCCAATGACACACAGGTAAGACAGTGTAACTTCACATTTAAATTTAAATGACTGTTTTGTGTTTGAGATTGTCACTGGCAGGCTGATTTTCCCACTTCTAAGGCCATTGAATGCACCATTTGGCATCTCTATTTGCAGATATTTGTGCACCACCATCACTCCTGGTGTGTTGACTGCAGCCAACTACAGGTCATTCCTATGTATACATTACTGTACAGTTGATTTTCAGTGTTTAAACTTTGTTAAACAAATACATACTTAAATCATTTGATATACTCCATACTTGTATTTTTTCAAAGAGTGTTTATTTAAGTGCTAAGAAGTAGCGGGGGATGTGCAATGGGCTGGGGTGATGATGGAGGAAAGTCCAGGTTATAGTCCAGTCTATTTGTATCACAGGTGCATTGTCCAAGTGGGCATTGGAAGGGGAGCAATGGCAGTTCAAGGTGGACAGGGTGACAGAGTGGGACACTAGGGTGACAATCAGGAGAGTCCTATTTCCTGGCAGGGGTCTTGACAATAGTCTCTGGCTTCTGCCTGGATCACAGGGAACGTTTGCTGGGTGGTTCTCCTTCTGCAGGGGGAGAGGTGCTGGTGGCCTGTTGGTCCTGTGGCAGGGCCTCCTGTCCACTAGCGGCAGCGGAGGTAGAGGGCTGTTTATTGGTTTGGCTAGTGGCAGAGGCCCAGTGGAGTGCTACTGCCTCCCTCATAGTGTTGGCCATGTCTGCCAGCACTCCTGCAATTGAGACCAGGGTGGTTTTGATGTCCTTCAAGTCCTCCCTGATCCCCAGGTACTGTCCATCCTGCAGCCGCATGTTGTCCTGCAACTTGTCCAGTGTCTGGCCCAGCGTATCCTGGGAATGTTGGTATGCTCCCAGGATCACGGTGAGTGCTTTCTGGAGAGTCGATTCAATGGGCCTGTCCTCTCCCTGTCACACCGCAGTCCACCCAGCTTCCCTGTTGTCCTGTGCCTCTGTTACCTGAACCGTGTTCCCACTGCCACTAACCCCAGGTCCCTGATCGTCCTGTGTTTGTGGATGTGGCCTGGGGTCCCTGTAGTGGTGTACACACTGCTGGTTGACATGTCCTGGGGACAGAGGTATGGGCCCGCTGGGTGGGTGCTGTGGTGGTTTCTCCTTAGGGGGGAGGCTATGTGGTGGTGTGAGAGTGTGCCTGGGTAACAGACTGTCCGGTGATCTCTGATGGGCCAGGTTGGTCATCCAGATCCAGGCGACAAGAGCTGCTGTCATCACTGTGGGCCTCTTCTGTGGGGGGACTGGATGTTGCTGGCAACTCTTCTCTGGTGACATTGGCTGGGGGACCTGTGGGGATGTAAATGCAGTGTTATTGTTTCTGCGTGTGACATCATGTGCATGGGTGTGTTGGCCTCTATGGTTGTTGTTGCCCTGGCAGATTTGCCTTTGTGTGAGTTACTATTTGGTGGGCTAGGTGATTCTCTCCAGTGTGCATGAAGTAGTGATAGGTGTCCATGCAGGTCTGTGAGGGGTGTCCATGGATTGGTGTTACTTGCAGGGCTTGGTATTGAGATGAGTGAGTTGTGATGGTGGGGTATGTGGGAGGTGGTGGCGTGATGGGAGTGAGGGTAAGGGTGAGGATTTGTGATGGCATGCAGGTGGGGGGGATAGTAATAGAAAGTTGGCTCACCAGAGTCCAGACCTCCTCCTCCTACTCCTGCCAGGCCCTCAGGATGCATGATTGCCAAGACTTGTTCCTCCCATGTTGTTAATTGGGGGGAGGAGGTAGGGGTCCACCGCCAGTCCTCTGTACAGCTAGTTGGTGTCTTGCTGCTGTGGAACGCACCTTCCCCCGTAGGTCGTTCCACCTCTTCATAATGTCGTCCCTTGTTCTTGGGTGCTGTCCCACGGCGTTGACCCTGTCTACGATTCTCCACCATAGCTCCATCTTCCTAGCAATGGATGGCTGCTGCACCTGTGATCCAAATAGCTGTGACTCTACCCCGGATGATTGCCTCCACCATGACCCTCAGCACCTCCTCTGAGAACCTGGGGGGTCATGGTACCATGGGTGTAGTGTGAGTGGTGTGGGTGAGGATGTGTGGGGTGATGTGTTGAGGTATCTGATGTGAGGTGCTTGGATGTTATATAGGTGATAATGTTATGTGGCTCTGGTTGTGTGGGTGCTCTTGCTCTCTCTCTCTCTGTTGGCAATGGTTTGCAGTCGTAAAAGGTTGTGGTTACTGTGGATATGTGTTTTATAGTGGTGTGTGTGTGTGTGGGTGTGGTGTGTGTATGAGTGTCAGGTGTGTGTAGTTTGAATTGTCCAATGTGGTGTAGTTTTGTTTGAGTGTGTGTATTTTAAGCTCAGCGGTATGTACCGCCAATGGTTTACCGCCATTGAATGTCCACCGCGGTGATTCATGGGTCATAATGCTGTGGGCGTAGTTCTGTTGGCGTAACGGTGTGGGTTTTGCTACAGCCAGTTTATCACTGACCTTTGGGCTGGCGAACTTGTGTGTGTGGCTGTATAGTGACGGATTGGTATGTGTGTGTCATAATATGCTTGTTGGTTATCTGCCATGGTGGCATTATGTTGGCGGCAGTCGGCATGGCGGTAAGCTGGACGTACCGCCAATGTCATAATGAGGGCCCTAATGTGGGATAAAGAGGTATATTTGACAGTCAGCTGAGGCTTAAAGCTAAAGCCTGTTCCATAAAGTCTGTGAGAAAGACCAAACCTTCTATTTAAGATAAATTATTCAGCAGTGTATAGGCGGGCATATGCCCACATTAAATAGTTGTAATGCAGTGCTATAGACAAATGGTATGTAGAGAGAATCCTTATGAAGTGTGGATATTTATTTCTAGAACTTTAATGATGATTTTCAGGCATTAGAGTTTGTTGCACATTATACACTATAGGGCTGTCCTATTTACAAGTGGTTATCTGTCACTCACATTGTAACCATGGCTTTAAGGTTGTATGACATGTGTTCATCTCAGGGTTGTGCATGGTATATGTCACTAAACTATGAAGAGTAGTCCATAGAACCAGGACAATGAAGTCTTCACAGTGGTAAATATATACCTGCCAATAACTCACTTAAATTTGCATATCATGGGAACTATTTATGTGGATGATTCAATTAAGATTAAAAGAAAACTGCCTACCTGTATTGTGTAGAATTAATTCAAGGCCAAAACCCTATAAAACGGTGTGAAAATAATTGTTATTTGAGATGTCATCAGTTATGTCATCAATTTCATCAGTGCTGTCATTGAACATGTCATGAGTAAAATAATGTATGAGGGAACCCTCTAGGGCCAAAAAAAGTTTAACAAAAATATTTACTCTTCATACTCCTGAAGGGCCCAGCATGGACCCCCATGTGGCCCAAGAGACTTCCATGATATAATCACATGTTGTTCTACAAAGGATCCTGTTAGAGTACTGCAGTACCGGTGAAAAAAAAAAGGCAAGCTCCTGTGGACACAAGTGATGGAGATCCCGCTCCCTCTAACATTCTGAGCCCTTTTAAGCAGCCAAGCCCTACTACACACAGTGTTTGCACTATACTATGAGCTGAAGGTGGCCAAGCACCTAACATGCACATCTTTGACCTTGTAGTGACACCTTCAAGAAGAAACTAATCCATATAGACACTGAAGCCCCATTAGGTGGCCAAGCCCCTACTACACATTGCCCTTGCCCCGCACTGCACCCTTTGTGGGTAGACAACCTCTTGTGAGCAATCAATGCGATATGGGTGGCAAACCCTTACAATGCACAGCCTTTGCCTTGTACAGAGGTCTTCACAGAGACACTACTCCCTCCAGATACCCGGGTTTTATTGGGTGGCCTAGCTGCTAATGTGCACAGCCTTGAACTTGTACCAGACCCTTTTCAGATAACCAATCTCTTGTGCGCAATCATTGAGATGTGGGTGGTCAAGCCCCTACTATGCACAGCTTTCACTTTGTACACATCTCTTCATTGGCAGCCCATTCCTTACGGACAACTAAGCCCCTTAACCGGGCAAGCCCCTACTATGTACAGTCTTCATCCTTTATACAGCTCTTCACAGAGAGCCCAATTCCTTCAAATTCCCACGCCCCCATTATGTAGCCAATCCCCTACTATGCACAGCATTTGCTCTGTACTAGACTTTTCACAGATTAGAAACCTCTTTGGAGAACCAGCAAAGTACGAGTGGGCAAGTATCAGCGGCACATTGTCTTCACCCTGTGTGCAATCCCTGATGAAGCGCACACTCCCTCTAGATACCCAAGTCCTCTTAGGTGGACAAGACTGGCCAAGACCTTACTGCATACAGCATTTGCCCTGTACTGAACCCTTTGTGCATAACTGACGTCTAATAGGGACCCAACCATATTCAAGTGGGCAAGCATCTGTGGTAGACAGTGTTTGTTTGGTGCACAACTCCTTCATGGAGAGCACAATCCCTCTAGCTACTCAAGACAGCCTTAGGTGTCCAAGCTCCTACTATGCATAGCTTTTGTCCTGTACACAACTCTTCATGGCGAGCTCACATCCTCCAGACAGCCATGCACCATGAGGTGGCGAAGCCCCTATTATGCAGAGGTTTATCCTTCAGAGAACAATTTTTGGATAGTAAAACACTCATGGGAAAACTATATTCACACAAGTGGAGAAGTACATTCTGTGCCTTATTTTCATCTTATACACAATTCTTCACAGAGAGCAATCACTCAAGAGATCTGAGCCCTCTTAGGACTACACACAACTTTCAACCTATAATGAACTGTTCAAAATGAGTCCAATTTCTCCAGATATTCAAGCCTCATTATGGTGGTCATTACAACCCTGGCGGTCGGTGTTAAAGCGGCAGTAAGACCGCCAACAGGCCGGCGGTAAAACATTTGCAATTACGACCGTGGCTGAAACCGCCAACAAAGACAGCCACTTTACCACTCCGACTGCCACGGCGGTATAGACAAACAGCGTGGCGGTCACCGCCAACAGACAGACGGGAGACAATGTACCGCCCACACTATTATGACAGGCCAATCCTCCACCTTTTCCGGGGCGGATTCACCGCAGAAAAAAACACGGCGGAAACAGGAATCCCGAAGGGAAAACGCTCACCTCTACACACCCCATGAGGAACGAGGACGCCATGGACCCGTAACTCCAAATTCTCCCTGCAATAGTCTTCTTGCTCCTCTACCAGGAGCACGAACTCCGGTGGCAAAGACCACAGTGAGTACTGCACCTACGACACAGGGGAGGGGGGAGGGAAAAAACAGTGACACACACACGCAACACCCCCACCCTCACCCACTACAGCACACACACTAATGCATATCAATACATCACAGTTCCACCCCCCAAACCCCCTGGAAGAATGCAAAGACAATAGAAAATGAGTGTAACCATTGTAATATATTAAAAGCAAGTAGGCAGAAATATATACAGTATATACACAATGTACATAATATATACCAAGCATAGTAGACCAGGTAGTGCTCTAAGAGAGTCTGTGGAACACTGGGACCACACGGTATGGGCGAGGCCCACACAAGATCACTGACCATGACGGAAAGAACACTGGAGGGGCATCAGACAGCAACTAAAGAGGCACCTCAGGGGAAGGGAAAGGGGGGGCACCTCAGCCGCTTGAGTGCATGACGCCAAATCCACGAGGGGGTCACATGCCCACTTTTCCATCCTGAGGAGTGCAAACCCACAGTCTCACAAGTCTGTACAGTGGGTGGTTTGCCCACTGTTCAATCCTGGGGAGTGCAAAGCCACAGTCTCTCAAGTCTCTACAGTGGGTGGGTTGCCCACTGCCATATCCTGGGGAGTGCAAAGCCACAGTCTCTCAAGTCTCTACAGTGGGTGGTTTACCCAATGTTCAATCCTGGGGAGTGCAAAGCCACAGTCTCTCAAGTCTCTACAGTGGGTGGTTTGCCCACTGTTCAATCATGAGGAGTGTCAATCCACAGTCTCTCAAGTCTCTACAGTGGGTGGGTTGCCCACTGTTCAATCCTGGGGAGTGCAAAGCCACAGTCTCTCAAGACTCTACAGTGGGTGGGTTGCCCACTGTTCAATCCTGGGGAGTGCAAAGCCACAGTGTCACAAGTGGATGACAGTCTCCACTGGTTCTGGAGGGGGCATGGTGCCCAGAGTGCTTCATCCTGCTAAGTACAGAGGTAGTGGATGACAGTCTCCACTGGTTCTGGAGGGGGCATGGTGCCCAGAGTGCATCATTCACCCCGTGACGGACTCAGTTGCGTCAGTGCCCTTGCCGCTCATGGGTCAGCGGTGCTTGAGATGGCGGTGCCCTGTTCAGCGGTGCTTGAGACGGCGATGCCCTGCTCAGCGGTGCTTGAGATGGCGGTGCCCTGTGCAGCGGTGCTTGAGACGGCGGTGCCCTGTTCAGCGGTGATTGAGACGGCAGTGCCCTGTGCAGTGTTGCTTGAGACGGCGGTGCCCTGTTCAGCGGTGCTTGAGACGGCGGTGCCCTTTTCAGCGGTGCTTGAGACGGCGGTGCCCTGTTCAGCGGTGCTTGAGATGGCGGTGCCCTGTTCAGCGGTGATTGAGACGGCGGTGCCCTGTGCAGCGGTGCTTGAGACGGCGGTGCCGTGTTCAGCGGTGCTTGAGACGGAGGTGCCCTTTTCAGTGCTGCTTGAGACGGCAGTGCCCTGTTCAGTGGTGCTTGAGACGGCGGTGCCCTGTTCAGCGGTGATTGAGACGGCGGTGCCCTGTTCAGCGGTGCTTGAGACGGCGGTGCCCTGTCCAGTGGTGCTTGAGACGGCGGTGCCCTGTTCAGCGGTGATTGAGATGGTAGTGCCCTGTGCAGCGGTGCTTGAGACGGCGGTCTCCATTTCAGGGTTTCAGCTGCTGGTGGTCCTTCATGGCCCAGCGGGGCTTTTGCTGGTGGTCCTTCACGGCCCAGCGGGGCTTTCACTAGCGGTCCTTCATGGCCCTGCGGGGCTAGTGCTGGCGGTGGCCTCCTGGGCAGGTGGGTTGGTGCTGGCGGTGGCCTCCTGGGCAGGTGGGCTGGTGCTGGCGGTGGCCTCCTGGGCAGGTGGGCTGGTGCTGGCCTCCTGGGCAGGTGGGCTGGTGCTGGCGGTGGCCTCCTGGGCAGGTGGGTCAGTGCTGGTGGTCCTGTCCTGGGCAGCTGGGCTTGTGCTGGAGGTGGGGTCCGGGGCATTGGGGATGATGGCGGTCTTCTCCGCCGTGCTGCTCTTCCCAGACTTTCCTGGTTTCTTGTGGCCCTTCCCCACCTTGGAAGGTGTCACAGCTGACTCCACACTCCCACCAGGACCCCTGGAAGCGTCTTTGGTGGCTGGAGTCTTCCCCCTCTCCCGCCGGGCACTGGCCAACTTCTGATGCTTCACAGGTGGGGGACTGTCTGGGCTGTGGATCCGTGCCACACTGGCTGCCCTGGTGGGCGGTGCATTCCAGATTCCGGTGACTACAGGCACCACTGGTCCCGGAGAAATTGTGGCTGAGGTGCTACTTTGGGACCTATGAGACGGACGGGGTGGGGTAGGTGTGGGAAAGAGGTCAAGGTTGGACAGGAAAAGTTTTTGGGAGACACTGGGATGGGTAGCTGGAGGGGGTTTGGGAGTGGAGGAAGAGGTGGTGGTTGTAGGAGGTGTACCTTTGGTGACTTTGGGTGAAGGTGCATGCGCTGGTGGATGGCTGTTGGGTGGGTGTGTGCCTGTGTTTGTGTATCTTGGGAGTGGGCGTAACAGACACACTGGGAGAGGACACGTGTGAATGGTAGTGGGGGTGGTGACTGCACATGAGCGGGGTTTGGTGGTAGGTGTGCTGGAGAGGGACGTAGTGGCTTTAGAGGTAGTGCATGCAGGTGTGAGTGTAGACGAGACTGGGAGGGAGGAGGGAGACGAGGAGGAGGGGGACACAGTGGAGGCAGTGGATGTTGGTGTGTCTGCATGTGTGTGATGCTTGCGTGAGTGCCTGTGGGATGTGTGGTGCTTATGTTTGCCAGAGCTTCCATTGTGTGTTGACGTGTGTGCATGCTGGTCTGTAGGTGTGCTTGGGATAGGCTGAGGTACAGGGGTTTGTGTCTGGGTGGAGGAAGTTGGAGGGGGGAGGCTAGAGACGGGGCAATGGCTGCCATCAGTGCTGAGGCCAGAGTCTGAAAAGCTCGCTGAAGGGCCGCCTGACTAGAATGAATGCCCTCCAGGAATGCATTGGTTTGTTGCAACCACCTCTCTACACCCTGGATGGCATTCAAAATGGTAGACTGCCCAACAGTGAGGGACCTGAGGAGGTCAATGGCCTCCTCACTAAAGGCAGCAGAGGTGACTGGGGCAGGGCCTGAGGTGCCTGGGGCGAAGGTGATGCCCACCCTCCTGGGTGAGCGGGCACGGGGCAAAGGCTAAGGGGCTGCCGGGAGGGCGGTTCTGGTAGGGTGGGTGGAGGCTGTACCTGTAGATTCGGGGGGCACAGATGTTGCTGCCACCACAAGGGAGCTCCCATCAGAGGACGAGTCCCTGTCACTGGTGTCAGCTCCTTTCCATGCCGTGGAGCTCCCCTCGCCCTCCGTCCCACTGGTGAACACTGAGTCCGTAGTCTCGCCCTCCAGGGCCATGTGGGATGCAGCTCCCTGGTGCTCCGGTGCCACTGCTCCTCCGCCTGATGATGCTAATGCACACAAGAACAGGGAGACCACAAAAAGGAGGGGACAACAGAAGAAAGACATGTTGAGTGCATGCATTACCGCTACCGTTGGTGGACACGACAGACACAGAAGCCCCCTGCACTACGCCGCGCTCTTGGGGTCCACTGCTCAATTCCTGGAAAATGGCCTACAAGGCTATGGACGACATCTGCACACATAGATGACACAGGGGCATGACTAGGTGTACTTGGCACTCTACAGAGGTGGGGTGCCACATGGTCTGCCTTACAGAGGGGCCTTGCCTACGGAACTCGCCCTGGCCTAGGGAAAGCCACAGCCCACTTCCCCCACCCAGACACCTCCACTGCGCGCAAAGTCAGCAGAATGAGAGTGTACTCACTCCCTTGTGGCTGCTGTGGTGCCCTCAAGCGCCCATCCAACTCCGGGTAGGCCACCGCCAGGATCCTGAACATCAGGGGGGTCATGGTGCGACGGGCACCCCTCCCACGTTGGGAGGCCATCCCCAGATGAACCTCTCCCGTCTTCTTGCTCCAGCGGCGAATGTCCTCCCATCTTTTACGGCAGTGGGTGCTCCTTCTGTGGTAGACCCCCAGGGTGCGGACGTCCTTGGCGATGGCACGCCAAATATGTTTTTTCTGGTGGGTGCTGACCTACATGAAATGTACAGGGGAAAAAGAGAAGTTATTACCAACTGCACCGTCAAAGTGATTGGCCCCCATCCCTACCCTTGCCATGTGGCACATGCATTCACCGTCTTTCATGCACGCAGCACTCTCCCCCCTTCCTTCTTACATCCAGCCCTCTCCACACAGGCATGGCCCATACAACATGCTCCCTGTGTACTTACCTGTTTGTCTGGAGGACCGTAGAGTATCGTGTTCTGGGGAGGACCCTATCCACAAGCTTCTCCAACTCCTCTGATGTGAAGGCAGGGGCCGTTTCCCCAGACACTCGAGCCATTGTCTCTTCCAGACCGAGGTCACAGCAGCACTTGCAGTGTAGGTCCTCTCCTGTCGAAGATCAGGTATCGAGTGATTGAACAGATAGAAAATCGCGGTCACGTCCGCGGCGATGCGTACCGTCACCGCCGGCATACATCGTCATTGGCTCCTGGGACTCATACGGCCCAATGTTAACCAATGCAGCAATGCGCCGCGGTCTTTGACCGCCTACCGCAACGGTGTACAACGCCAGCGCAGTTACCTCACATCCCATTGTCCCACTTTAGAGGTCAGGCAGCCGCCATTTCAGGGGCCCACATGGCTTCATTTTCAACTGCGTCACACATACCTAGGCCTAGACTCTACACACATACAGGCCATCTTTTATGTATGAATGGTGTTTTGTGTAAACTGTGGGTACGTACCTCTGAGTTGTTTGACTCTGTGCTGTTGTCCACTGGGACATGTGAGGAGATGGCGGCATCCTCCGGTGTACCGACCGTTGGTGGACCTGTCGACAATGGAGGAGCGACATGTGATTATCACATACAGGCTTGACCGTGCCACAATCCAGGAACTGTGTACCCAGTTGGAGCCAGACCTGATGTCAGCAATCCACCATCCCACAGGAATCCCCCCTCAAGTGCAGGTGCTGTCAATGCTCCATTTCCTTGCAAGTGGTTCTTTTCAAACAACAGTGGCCATAGCATCAGGGATGTCCCAGCCTATGTTTTCCAACGTATTGTCCAGAGTGCTGTCTGCCCTTCTGAAACACATGCGGAGCTACATCGTTTTTCCTCAGGTGGAGGATTTGCCTACAGTGAAAGGTGATTTCTATGCCCTGGGACACATCCCCAACATCATAGGTGCCATTGATTGGACACATGTGGCTTTGGTACCCTCCCACAGGAGTGAACAGGTGTACAGATGGTATGTTTGGCAGAACAGTACATCTCCCATGTGAATGCCATGTTCCCTGGCTCAGTGCATGATGCCTACATCCTGCGGAATAGCAGCGTCTTTATGTGATGGGTCAACTCCAGAGGCACTGTGTGTGGCTATTAGGTGAGCACCTGGAAGCAAGTCAGTGGGAATGGTTGTCTGGGTCTAGGGATATCCCTCCAGGTTAGTGCGTATCTAACAGTTGTCCCTCACCATTTGCAGGTGACTTTGGTTACTCCAAACTGTCATGGCTACTGACCCCAGTTAGGAATCCCAGGACAAGGTCAGAGGAACGCTACAATGAGGCCCATGGGCGAACTAGGAGGGTGATCGAGCGGACCTTCGGCCTCCTGAAAGCCAGGTTCTGGTGCCTCCATATGACAGGTGGATCCCTATTCTGCTCACCAAAGAAGGTGTGCCAGATCATCGTGGCCTGCTGTATGCTTCACAACTTGGCTTTGCGATGACAGGTGCCTTTTCTGCAGGAGGATGGTCCAGATGGCGGTATTGTGGCAGCTGTGGAGCCTGTGGATAGTGAAGACGAGGAAGCAGAGGAAGAAGACATGAACAACAGGGACTCAGTGATCCAGCAATATTTCCAGTGAGACAAAGGTAAGAGTACAGACCTGCCTACTACATGTACTTTAACACTACTACCTCTCTACTGTCTGTCGTTTTCACCCAGTGTATGGTCACTGAGTTGTCACTTTCCCATACGATTTCACAGATGTGGGTCCCACTGTGTGACATCTACTTAGATTCCGCATGGACTTGAGCTGTGTGACATAGGTATGTTGACATTACAATTGAAAGAGCATATTGTCACTGTAATTGCTAATACACTATTTCAAAATCACAGACAGACTCCAGATTGTTTTGTGCTTTAAGGGTGTTTATTTAAGTGCTCAATATTGGAGGGGGTAGTGAAATGGTGAGGGGTGATGGCGGAGAAATGTCCATGGCAGAGTCCAGTCTAATAGTCTCACAGGTGCATTGCCCATATGGGCATAGGAAGTGGAACTGGGGCAGTTTAAGTATGGACAGGGTGACAAAGTGGGACAGTAGGATGACAATCAGGGTGGTCTCATTTCTTGGCAGGGGTCTCTGTCTTTGTCCTGGATCTCAGGGATCGGTTTCGGGGTGGTTCTCCCTCTGCAGGGGGTGGGGTGCTGGTGTGGTGGTCCTGTGGCGGGGCGTCCTGTCTACTAGCGCCGGCGGAGGTGGTGGGCAGTTCATCGTCCATGCTAGTGTCAGGGGCCCTTGTAGTGCCACAGTGTCCCTCCTGGTATTCACGAGTTCCTTCAGCACCCCTACGATGGTGCCCAGGGTGGAGCTGATGGTTCTGAGTTCCTCCCTGAAGCCCATATACTGCTCCTCCTGCAGGCGCTGGGTCTCCTGAAACTTGGCCAGTACCGTTGCCATCGTCTCCTGGGAGTGGTGGTAGGCTCCCATGATGGAGGAGAGGGCCTCGTGGAGAGTGGGTTCCCTTGGCCTGTCCGCCCCCTGTCGCACAGCAGCCCTCCCAGTTCCCCTGTGTTCCTGGGCCTCCGTCCCCTGGACCGTATGCCCACTGCCACTGCCCCCAGGGCCCTGTTGTTGTTGGGGTGGTGGGTTATCCTGGGTTCCCTGTAGTGGTGGACACACAGCTGATTGACGTGTCCTGGGGACGGAGGTATGGACCCGCTGGGTGGGTGCTGTGCTGGTGTTTCCAGAGGTGGGAAGCTCAGTGGTGGCCTGTGACTGGGTGAGGGGAACCGACTGTCCCGAGGACCCCGATGGGCCGGGCTGGCCATCTAGATCCAGTTGGACAGAGGTGCTGTCATCACTGTGGGCCTCTTCTGTTGGTGGTGTGGATATGTGTGAACCCTCCTGTCCGGTGACGTTGGGTAGGGGTCCTGCAGGGGTATAAAAGGATGGTTATGACATCGGTGTGTGTCATGGTGTGCAATGGGTGGGTGACCGTGTACCCCAGTGCTTGCATTCCTGTGTGGGACCTTGTGTGATGATGGTTTAGGGGGTTGTATGGGTATGTGCAGTGGGCATGCTTTAGAGATGTGTGTCCATGCTTTGTTGTTGCATGCAGGGCTTGGTGTTGGGATGGGTGGTTTGTGATGTTGGGACATATGTGAGGAGTTGGAGTGCTGGGGGTGAGGGCGAGGGTGGGGGTATGTGCTGGCATGCAGGTAGGGTGGGGGATGTAATAATTAAGATTTGTCTTACCAGAGTCCATTCCTCCACCTACTCCTGCGAGGCCCTCAGCATGCAGAATCACCAAGACCTGCTCCTCCCATGTTGTTAGTTGTGGGGGAGGAGGTGGGGGTCCGCCGCCAGTCTACTGAACCGCCAGGTGGTGTCTTGAGACCACGGAACGCACCTTCCCCCGTAGGTCGTTCCACCTCTTCCTGATGTCCTCCCGATTTCTTGGGTGCTGTCCCACTGCGTTGACCCTGTCCACTATTCTTCGCCATAGCTCCATCTTCCTTGCTATTGAGGCGTGCTGCACCTGTGCTCCGAATAGCTGTGGCTCTACCCGGACGATTTCCTCCACCATGATCCTGAGCTCCTCCTCCGAGAACCTGGGGTGTCTTTGCCGTGCCATGGGGTGGTGTAGGTGATGTGTGGGGTGGAGTGTGTGGTGATAAGTGTGCTGATATGTAGTGGGGTGTTGTGTGAGGTGCGTGGAAGTTCTGTGGGTGATGGTGTTGTGTGCCTGTGGATGCTGTTCTTGCTGGTGCTGTCTCTCTCTGGCCTTCTTTTGGAATTTTTTGTCGTAGGGGTTTGTGGGTGATGTGGGTGTGTGTTTTATATTGTAATGGGTGTGTGGGAGTGGTGTGTGTATGTGTATCAGGTATGTGTATTTGAATTGTCCAATGTGGCTGTGTTTTGTAGATGTGTGTGTATTTTGAGCACGACGGTGTGTACCGCCAATGGAATGCTGTGGTTGAAAGACTGCTGCGTGGATTCGTGTGTCGTGATAGTGTGGGCGTATTTCTGTTGGCGTGACGGTGGAGGTTTTGTTATCACCAGTTTATCACTGACCTTTGGTGTGGCGGACTTGTGTGGATGTCTGAATTTTGGCGGATTCCGAAATGTGGGTCATTATAGCTGTGGCGGAATTCCGCGACCGCGGCGGTGTGTTGGCGGTCTTCTGCGCGGCGGTAAGCGGCTTTTACCGCCAATGTTGTAATGAGGGCCTATATCTCTACTACACACAGCCTGTGAAGTGTACTGAACTCTTTGCTGACAATGGACCTTTTCTGGGGAATGAATGACACATGGATGGGTAAAGAGCTGCTGCGTACTGTCAATACCCTGTGCACAACCTCCCCATGAAGAGCAAACTCCCTCTAAACACCCAAAGCCTAGCTCATATCAGGCACAGCATTCAACCTTTACTGGATACTTTGCAGATAGCTGACCTTTTCTGAGGATTCAAACACACACAGGTGGGTGAGTACCTTCTGCATATGGTCTTTTTACTGTGTGGAAACCCTCTTGGACAGTATTCTCACCCCAGACATTTAAATACCTCTTGGAGGCCAAATTACAACTGTGCACAGTCTTCACCCTGTACCTGTACACATAGACCTTGCCATGGCTCTTTTGTGGTTAGCCAGCCTCTTGTGCACAATAAATGAAGCACAGGTGGTCAGGCCTTTGCCTAGTACAGATGTCTTTGTGGAGAGCTCACCCTCCACATACCTAATCCCAGTTAGGTAGACAAGTCTGAAAGACATCTTTTGGTAGGAGCAGGTCTGAGCTTATTGTTCCAATCCTTAATTCTTCACTTGGAGCCAATGACCCCACATTGAACGATTCAGTAGAATCTGACACTCACATTTTAGACTGCTAGATCAGATCCCTACTTGACGTCTTAGTTCCCACTCACAAAAATGGGCCAGAGCATCATTAAATATTGTATACTTATATGATTCCTACTGAGCTACCATGAGTATTCCCCTACTTTAGGGGGTACTTTCTTTATAGATGGAAAATCCACTCCCACTTAATCGTGGCATGCTTCATCACTGGCTAGCCCAACCCACCAGGTTCAGATGATACTGACCTGGCAGTCTCAACCACAACTCAAAGCCAAGAACTAGCTCCTCCAGAGGTAGGGAGATCTAGGTAAATCATCCTCTGGTCAGTAAGGTACCAGTATGGTTAAAAGGTTAAAGTTAAAACTATCTCAATATCTATCCAAATATTATCTTTATTCAGGATGATATTGGGGAGAATTTAAATCAGTTAGCTCCCTTCCATACTATGGGGCTTCCGAGTGTCAAGTGAACCCATGATGGACCCCTACACCCTTTTCAAACTGCCAACATGTTTTGGCCATCATAGAGGTACTTGCTACAAAATTTTGTTTTCAAGGCATTAGTCCTCTGGCCTTCTTCAGGGCAAAATGTTTTCTACTCCCTTATGTCTATTGCGTGTCTGTTATATATAGCATGCATAAGGTAAGTCTAAAGCCTATCTGTGTCCTCAAAGCATCTCCTGAAAATTAAATAACAAAGGGAGGTTACCGTGGTAGGTTGGTATGTCATATGATATCCATTAGTGTTAATTCAACACCCAATATGAATCACATGTTGTGAATGAAAACACTGCACACAGTGTACATTAGTGGTGTAAGGATATTCCCTTCATACCCCTTGTCTACCGGTAGCTCATGGTTACTCAATGAACCATACCTCTTCATGCACCTAAATTCTTTTCACCTACCCTGCAACTGTCAGGGAGGGCGTCATCAGTCTCTATGCAGAAGGTTTCCCTTATTGTCACAGACAGGAAAGTCAGAACATATCCCTTAGTATTCAAATCATAGTTGCAAATCTGGGACCAGTCTATTGGCATAATTTAGCAATCTCAATCATTGTCACATTTTCTTCCATTGGCTTACTTTCTAGGAATAATCTCTAACTGATCCATCTGTATCTTTTGTTTCCTCATAATCTTGTTGAATATGTAATGACTCTCTCATACTGTATTCTAGTATCCTCACAGGCTGTGTAATGTCTGTATAATTATTTATCCCCAAAGTAGAGTTATGCATACATCTTCATGCTCATAAAGGCTCTTCAGG
Organism: Pleurodeles waltl; assembly: GCF_031143425.1. Classification (NCBI taxonomy): domain Eukaryota; kingdom Metazoa; phylum Chordata; class Amphibia; order Caudata; family Salamandridae; genus Pleurodeles; species Pleurodeles waltl. The sequence goes on from NC_090437.1 coordinate 580,713,901, forward strand.
CGGTTGGTATCAGTCCTGCACACCCAACCAAATGTGCTCTCACTCGGACCTACACACGTTTGTCCCCACATTAATTCTCTTCCCTTATATCCCTTGTATCATTACCTCATCATGTGGTATGTTAAATCAAGTATGTATTTAAATGGTACTGGATGGGACTTGGTAAATCACCCTTGTCCCTTCTGCTCGGGACCTGTCTCAGTATGTTGCCACACTTACACTCCACTCTCGCATAACCAAATTTATGCCGTACACATTACATGGTTGAGGCCATACGGAACCTCAGCTTCTCTCCCACCTTTTTAGACCCGTCCCATCCCCCTAACTTTGTCAAAGGGAATCCTTCATTTCAGCACATATGCCTGGCCGCTTCTTAAGCCTACCACTGCTCGGTATCTCCATTGTTAGCTGGGTCATTTATTTCCATTCTTCCCTTTGCCAGCGCCCATGTCGGTCCTCAAATTAAATTATCTGTCTGTGCCTGCCGCTTGGGATGATGGGAGTTGTCGTAGCTTCTACTCGTGTGGAACTAACACCCATGGGAGTGCGTAGTCTTTTATTGAAAATGAGTCTAACCTTAGCTTCTTACCAAATGTCAGAATGTTTTTTGACAAAAATGTGTACAGTATATATACTTATACATAATTAAGTAAGAAAAACTTTTTTAGTTAATTCAAAAACGTTTTTAACTTATCTGGGGTATATCATACTATTAATTAAGGATCCTGGTTGCGGTGGCACTGTACCCCAAGGGACTTTAATCTTCCATGCCTATTCAATACCTGTATTGATGTTATGATCATAGTTGAACACATGAGGTTGTGGACCCCCATCTTTCTTTTATTTTTGCTTCTATCCCTTATACGCCTCTGATGTCCTGATGTCCAGATCCTGCTCATTTGCTCACAGTTATACCATGGCTCTGTAAAATCAATTGATGTAAGAATATTCTCTATGTGCCTAAACAAGGGTAAACTATTTCCTTTCAGGCATTTAAGAAAGTCTTGCAAAACCTTCAGAAACACTTAAAGGACTTGGTTGGTCCAAATTTGAACCTAGTATTTTACAGGATGAAAAGCACTAGAATCCTCCAATGTTACAATGAGAAATTAGGTTACTGGTTGAGGGAGTTGAAACTCTACTCAAGAAGCAACTGCAATCCTTGTCAGAGTGAAGTCACAAACATATCTCAAATTAACTTTTGCTCAATCCTCTGGTAGCTTTGCACAGAGCAGCCAGGCTTACCTTAGACAAACAGAGTTATTTTCCATAAATAAAACAAGACCAAAATGGCAAAAATCCAATCAATAGTACTAGAGATATGCAATTTTGAACATTTAAGTAAAAATAGAGCCAAAAAAGCATAAAGTGCCAACTGTGGATTTCTGGTCAGGCTAAACTGGAACAAATCACAAGTTCAGCCCAATTGTGATGGAGTGCGGGCCAACTACAGGGACCCAGTTAGGTCCACTCAACAAGAGTTCCGTAAATCCTTGTTGCAAATAGTTGCGGAGACCTGCGTCAAGGATGCATCACACAGCAGAGGCAATGTGAGGTCAGGGTCAGAGCTGTGTTACACAGCATCACTTCCAAGGAGCTGCTATACAACGTCCTGCATCGTCTTTGAGGCGGCTATCACAAAAGGGCTTGTCATGTGAAGTCCTTCATTTAGGATGTGTTGTGCATCAGCTTGGGTAGCACCACACAGCAGAGGAAATGTGGCGGTTCTGCTGGGTCCACAGATAAGCAGACAGAACATCTTCAGGCCCACTTTCAATGGCCCAGGACTGGGCTGGCACCACTTGGCAGGGTAGGGCTCACAGATGGAGGGGTTCAAGGTTGTGGGAAGCCTATTATGTCCCTTAGGGTTCAGATCATGAGGCCAGACAACTAAATCTTGGAGTCACTATGGTATTCTAGGCCTAGAGATGCAGGTACAGGCCTTCTCACACAGGCAAGAGGGCAGCAGGACATCAAGTCAGCACAGCTGGGCAGCAGTCTAGCAGAATGGCAGTCTTTTCAGCAGCACAGCAGTCCTTCTTCCTAGCAAGGTTGATAGGTCTAGAAGTGTACTGACGAGTTGATGTCTAAGGTCCAATATTTATACCTGGTGCCCACTTGGAAGTGGGAGAAACATCCAGAGAGTTTCACTCTCCAGAAGGGCTTAGAATCTCCTGCTTCCATGCCCTGCCCTCAGATTGTCTAGGGTCACAATCGACTAGGGCCAAACCCTTTTGTGAGAGAGCTCGGACATGGCCTTAGTGATGTGCAAGTGTGGTAAGTGGAAGCTCTCCCCCCTCATTAACTGAGAGTGACCCAACCTGCCAACACCTAGCTTCCCATTGACTCAGTTTTGGGAGCAATAGAAAAATACAGAATACAAGCAGCAGACACCAAATGGTTGGTCACGAAAATGTCATCTTTCTAAACATGGCAGTTTTGGAATTGTGTTTAGAAATCCAACCTCACCACTAAAGAGGGTTTTTAATTGCAAACCTCTAGACATCAAACTTGAGCTGTCTACCTGCTCCCAAATGAAAGTTACTGCTTATTAAATGTAATAAGGTAACCCCAATATTATCTTATGAGAGGGGTAGGTCTTGTAGTAGTAAAAAACAGTTAGGAGTTTTTACAATACTAGGACCCCGCCTTCTGAGCTGTTTAGGGTCTGCAATAGGGGGTGCCATATGTATTAAAAAGGAAGTTTTAGGCCCAGTAGAGGGTTAATTTTGCCGGGTCAAAACGTTGGTTTCTACACTGCACACATAGGCTGCTATGAAAAGCCTAGTACATGTTTAAGAGGTCTACTTAAGTGGGTGACACTGTCAGTGCTGCAAGCCGACCAGTGGCAATTAATTTACAGGCCCTAGGTACATGTGGTACCACTCTATTGGGGACTTTCAAATAAATTTAATGTGCCAATGGGGTATGAGCCAATTCCACTGTGTTTTAAGTTGGAAAGCACAAAAACGTTTCCACTGGTTAGCAGTGAGAAAGTGTACGGAGCCCTAAACAAGTCAAAGACTAGGCCTGGGTGTGGAACTCTGCTCCACCACAGTAGTGCAGAGTTCATGAATTTCACATTCCTGAACGGATTAGAGTTTGTTCACTCGTGCGATAATGGGGTTTTGCACTTTCTAGCAAGTGCTATGATACGCTAGCACTGCCAGTGAGCAAGCGAGAGACTTTGTGTTTGCTCACACTATTTCTGCCCAGACACGCAGGACTTTGCATTTACCCATGCTAGTTTTGGCTGCGATGGTGGACAAAACAGTACTGCTCGCAAGCATGAATGATTTTCTTCTTGAGATACATCTAAATATAGTCTAAAAGAAGTTTTTGAGTGGATTTTCTTCTCCAATGGATCCTTCAATTTGTTTTTTAGTGTGAGAATCTTTTTTTCTTTTTTTTCAAACAGGAAGAGACTCCAATTTCCTGTTCCTATGCAACAGGCTCCTCCCAGTGCTTTGTCCATCTCCTGGTCATTTTTCACTTGTATTTGGAGGTGGAAAGGTCAATCTCTTTGTTTCCTGAATATTCCTTTGGATTTAGGTACTTTGTGTTTTAGTGAAATTACATAAGTTGATTCCATCCCTTTTGAATAAAGGGGGTTGGTTGTTTGCTTTGACATGCACCAGTATGTCTCTGTACTCTGATTCAAATTTAAAAAAATGATGGTGGTGGGTGGCTTGGAGTTTAAGTTGAATTGTTGCACCACTCTGTACATGTTTGGAACATTTGTAAAATGATTTTACTGAGTGTCCTAGATTTTCAAAAGGCCATCTAGCCAGTAGGCCCTGTACTAGCAGTCTTCAGTGCATGAAATAAATGTTTCAGTGGTATATGTTTTTAAAACTTAAGTTAGGGCAGGGATGTCATTGGATTAAATAAAAAATGTTGGCTATTGTTTGTATAACCTTTTCTTTTAGGTGTATATGTTGTGGGGTAATGTTTGAGGTCATAGGATGTGAGCTGTTGTTGTAAAATGTTCATAGCTCAGGTAATTTTCCAGTTTTGCATTGCTGAATTAAGGTTGGTGTTATTATTTTCTTCAGTGTTACCACCATGCTTCCTTATGGCCAATGTGTATGTGTGTGTGTGTTTATCATCGTCAACCATTTGTCTTTGATGTTCATGCTGTGTGGCCAGGGGCCATTTTGTATAGTATATGTCAATAAGCTTGCATGTGTTCTTTGTTCTCCATGCCTCCTTGCTCCTCATTGTTGTTTTGCCATGTGGCTGGCAGCCATTTTGTGTATCCACATACAGCCAGTGTGCCTTTCCTATAGGTTTGCATGTAATCTTCTTTGTTCCCGATTCCCCCTTACTCCTTTTTGTTGTTTAAGCATAAGGCTGGCAGCCATTTTGTCTTTGTCATCGTTAGCTTTATTCGATCAATTGACCATAAAAGCAACGAAAGCAATAAATAGTAAATAAAATTAATGATCACTTTTAAATGCAGCCTCTAATATCTATAAGTTAGCACGAAATCATTAAAACATACGATAAGATCAAATTTACACATAAAACTCTAAAATGTATCTAATTCGATTATATGGGACCTTGTGTTATTTTTGGGAAACGGCAACAAATGCGCCATGCTGCCACTAAGTACTTGCTTACTGCAAGAGTTAAATCAACTGAATTATGACTTTTTAAAACCTGTGTAGCCGAGGAGCAGTTTTTAAATCCCATAGCCCTACAAGTATTGCGGATCCATTTTGATCGCGGAATCACATATGCTGGGCAGAAGAACATGAAGTGTTCAACGGTTTCAGAAGTACCACCACAAGCAGGGCATATGTCAGGGAGACTAATCTGCCCCCAGCTATGGATCAATGACATCAGGGGCAGAGAGCCAAACCAAAACCTTGCGTATAAACTTTTACCCTGCAAATCCAGTATGATGTTCAGATAGGGTTCAAACTTTGGAAACCATTTAAAATCGATAAAAGAAGTGGTTAAACAACCATGTGTTTTACAGGTTATTTGATTATCCCTGACATAAGACCAGTAGGTTGACTTTAAAACATTTTTGTGTTGTCTCTCTAGGTTATGGGGATTTTCCCAGTAATCACCCAGACCCAACAAACGAAACCAGTGAGGTACGTGTCGGATCCAGGGGAGGGTATTAACATTTTGGCATTTTAATAAATCGAGTAATGAGGTCTTGTAGATATCTAATTCACGAGTAGTCCATATCCTGATCCAATAAAGAAGGGGTCTTAGGATAACTAAATCTGCTACTCGACTTAACCCCAAGTCAGAAAATAATGGGAACAGGGGTGTGGTGCGTGGACACGCAATAAAGGCCCTTGCAAAATTATTTTCCCCCACTGATATCTTATTGCAATTGGAAAATCCCCATACTTCCTCTCCATACAATGCTGCTCCTTGTGCTTTGTCTATATAGATTTTGATTGCTGGGGATAGAACTTTTGTAGAAGAACTTTGATAAAAGTGCAGTATAGATGGAGCTCTATGTTGTAGCAGCCCTGCGCTCTTTATGATCTGCTCTTCCCATGTTAATTTACTAGTTAGCCTGACTCCCAGGTAGTCTATGGAGCTAACTTCCTTCAGGGGAACTCCATCAATATGGATAGAGCATCTTTTGCTAGGACGTTTGGATAACACCATCAGTTTAGTTTTGTTAATGTTGACCTCCAACCCATGATTGCTACAAAATAGATTAAATCGGTCAACAAGAATTTGCAGCCCCATTGGTGTCTTTGAAATAAGGAGTGAGTAATCTGCGAAGAGGAGAATGGGAATTTTTTGTGCATTCAAAGAAGAGGCGTCATTCTGACAAGTAGTCACAGCCTACACTGCTTCATTAATAAATAAAATAAATAGCAAGGGGGCTAGCACACAACCTTGGCGAACTCCCCTTCTAATTGGGATCTGTTCAGTAAGTTTGCCTTGTTCACCCCACCTCACTTGGGCGTAGGTATTTTTGTGTAGTCGTTTTAGCAAGAGTAATAAATCATCTGAAACTCCCAATCTACCCAACACTTCCCATAATTTAGCTCTTGGGACCAGGTCAAAGGTGGAGCGCAGATCTATAAATACTACATATAAACGCTGCTTAGCAATAAGTACGTATTTCCAATGCAATATGGCCAATCTGAAGGCTTGACCTGGTGCTGGTTTTCACACGAAATCCTGCCTGTAGTGAGGAGAGGATTTGATGATCCTCAACCGAGCTAGTTAGCCTCTGTAAAATTTGTTTGGCAAAAATCTTTTGTAAATTATCTGTAAGGCTGATTGGCCTGTAGTTAGCTGGGAGATTAGCATTGCCTTTCTTATAGATTGGTATGATTTCAGCCATTTTGTCTATCGATCCTCTATCCCTTTGCAAACGCTTGCATGTGTTCTTTGTTTGCCATGCTTCCTTGCTTCTTGTTATTGTTTTACCATGTGACTGGCAGCCATTTTGTGCAACCAGGCAGTGAGCCTTTGCAATAGTCTTGCATTAGTTCTACTTTGTTCCCCATTCCCCCTTACTCCTTTTTGTTTGACCCTGTGGCTGGCAGCCATTTTGTGCATCCATCCAGTGTCCCTTTGCCATAGGCTTGCATGTGGTCTTTGTTTGCCATGCCTCCCTACTCCTTGTTGTTGTTGTTTGACCGTGTGGCTGGCAGCCATTTTGTGCATCCATACAGAGGGGGTCATTACGACCTTGGCGGTCTTTTTCAAAGACTGCTGAGGAACCGCTGTGCTGAAGACCGCCAGTGTGGCGGTTTTCCGCTTGGCGAAATATGACTGCTGGCAGCCCTCTGTCCTTTTTTAGATGGAGAGACGCCAGCAGCCATACTCGCGGTCGGTGGGGAAGTGGAAGTTGCTCCACCTCCAGCGCCCCGTCATCTGAACACAGCCCACCGAATCACGTCCCATTATTCGTTGTGGCGGTGTTCTGGTGATGTGGAGCTGGCGGCGGAGCAGCCCCCATGGATCCCGTCCCCTCCCGGAGGATCAACGGACCAGGTAAGTTGATCATCCATTAGGGGAGGGGGTGGAGGGTGTTGTGTGCGTGCATGGGGGTGTGCGTGTGAGTATGTAGGTGTGTGAGTGCGTGTATGCATGCGGGGGTGTTGTTTGTTTGAAAATGTGTAAGTGTCTGTCTGTTTGTATGTCAGTGAGTATGTGTGCGTGTATGTCTGTATGTATGCGTGCATGTATGACTGTGTGTGTGTCTGTTGGTATGTTTGTTGGTAAGAGTGAGGGTATGTGTATTGATGGTGTTTGTATGCGTGTAGGGTGGGTGTGTGTTCCAATGTTGGGGGTAGGGGTGGGGAGGGGGGCCTGCCACCTTTGGGGGGTGGCAGGGGGGTGGGGATGTGGGGGGGGGGGAGGACTCAGGGGTGGTGGTGGGGGTTGGCGGAGACCCCTATCAGTGCCAGGGAAGGAATTCCCTGGCACTGATAGTGCCTCCCGCCATGGATTTCATGGTGGTTCCTAACAACCCGAAATCCATGGCAGTCTGCAGGGTTGTGATACCGCCGGCGGTCTGGTGACGGCCGCTGGGCTGGAGACCGAAGTCTCCAGCCCAGCGGTCGTCACCACCCTGGCGGTCGGAATGGAGAAGTGGCGGATGACCATGGCGGTTACTGGTCATAATTCAAATTTTTTTTTTGCCGGCCTGTTGGCGGTATTACCGCCACTTCTCCACCGTCCGCCAGGGTTGTAATGAGGGCCAGAGTGCCTGTGCATTAGGTTTGCATTCAAACACCAGTAATTATTGATAATTTGTTTATTTTAAGTTTTCAGTTTTTCATTTCAATTTTAATTTTATTTTTTATTTGAATTGTTTATGGTATTTTTAGTTTTTTTAAATTTCTTGTTTCCTATTTTTTTTAACATATTTTTTAATTTTTAAAATGTTTTATTTCATTTCATTTAATTCAGCATTTTGCCTTGATCCATCCATGCATATCCATTCCTCCATTCATCCATCTATCCATCCATCCACTAAAGACTCATAGACGTGGTACAGAATTCAGGCTATTATTTATGCATTTTGCTTCAAAACTGCTCTAACACAGTTTTGCGGAAAAATGTTTAACGCCGGCTTGCATCATTTAACAACGCCAGCTGGATACCGTATTTATTGAATGGCACAAAACAGCGCTAAACTTGGGCTATCGTCTTAGAAGAAGATGCTAGCTGGGTGGCGGTGACCGTAGGGAAGGAGGAGGTTGTGTGTCAGAAAATAATGCTAGCCTGGTTAGAGGCAAAAAAAAATGCCTCTAACCAGACTAGTGCCATTTCCTGGCACACAACCACCAAAAACATGACTCAATGTCTTAGGAAAGACAGGGGTCATGCCCATCACCCCAATGGCCATGCACAGGGGACAAGCGCCCTTGGGCATGGCCATTGCACCCTGTGTCATGCAGGGGCCCCAAAATTAGGAACCCCCAATGGCAAAAGAAATTAAAAAATACTTACCTGGACTTACCTGGGATGGGGTCCTTCATCCTCCGGTGGCCTGCTGGTGGTGAGGGTGTTCCATGGTGTTTGAAGCAAGCTTAGCACCATTATTTAGCCTTTCCTCCCACCTGTGTGTCATTTTAGCACAGGGTGATAAATATGGGGCTATGAGGATAGCAAACTTTTTTAGATGGGAGTGGTAGGTGCACGCATCTAAAAAATGGTGCAGACTCCTATATTTTGACGTTAGACGTGTCTTATGTCAAAATATAAATAAGTTAGGTTTTGGCAACATTTGCATAACAAAATGACCCAAATTTAGCACAACTGAAGTATAAATATGGGCATCAGTTTCTTTAGGTGTCTAATAATTCCATTTCCTCCTGGACACTCTGGCTACGGTAGACTGCAGACAAATCAGTAGCGTGATTCATTTTTTTAGTGATTATTTCATTTCCCCTTGATCCCCTTGCCACCATACGTTTTTTAAAGGATTATTCTATTTACCTATGCAACTCTCCTTGACTACCACAGGTGTTTCTTTTAAAACACATGGAGATAAGGCAAAAAGCTATTTCTGCATGTTGTGCTGCATTATTTGAAATGAAATATTATGGTGCGGTAGTGTGGTTTGACTTTACAAGGTTTGATTAAATTGGTGGTTATTACATAAGTAACCAACCGTACTAGTATTGCGTTTGTCTGTGCTATTTCAATGCCATGTTTCACTAACTACATGTTTTTCTTGCTTGGTTGATTTTAGGTGCACAAGGGAAGACATGTCACATCACCCACAGTACTGCCAAAGAGAAGGCCTGTACAGTTAGTCCTCCAATCTCTTCCATGTGTGCAGCTTAGTGCCATTGCCAACTGAGAGGTTTAAGATGGCCACAAAGAAAGCTGTCCACAGAAAGTTGTTAGTGGGAAGAAGCAGCTTTCCACCAGTGGGTGCAAATTGCAACCTTTTTCAGGAGACGCGTGATGTGCTAACATCTGCCACACCAGTCTCTGAGGAGGAACCTGGGAGCAGCACTCCTGCATCTACAGCACCACCCCACCGTAAGCCAAAGGCCATGTCTGTCAGTGAGGCAGCCATTGCAATCATGGCAAAGCCGATCAGCAGTGACATTGAATTGGATTTGTCCCTTTCGCAAGGTAGCACCCAATCATTTCAGCAAACAGCAAAGTGGTTAGCAGCCGCAGCCAGCAATATTAGTTCTCAAGCAAAGTTGGAGCAGAACAGGGGGTCAAGCTTCCTGCTGAACAAGAACCTCCTGTTTTAGGACCAATGGCTTGAAGATCTCCAACAAATCAGGAAGGGCATTACATCACCATCTTCTCCTGGCACCCCTTCTGATGACAATGACAGGGACATGGAGTGGGCCCCTGGCAGACTTTTGAAGATGCCAGTGTAGGCAAGGGAAAAGAAAGTTCCAGAAAGTCTTAGAGTCATGGAAGGGCATGTTGGTGAGGAGGATGATGACGAAGAGCCAGTCATTGTGGAAGTTGGAACAGAGGAGTCCGACATTGCTATCCAACTTGCTCAGAGCAATGTGGCATAGACAGCACCGCCAGCTCTGACATATGTACAGCAGAGACCTGCACCAACCCGTACCTCTGTAGAAGTATGCACTGCAGAGAGGCAATCAATACACCCACTTACCTCCAGTTCTTCTTCAGGAATTGGCAGTGGCCCAGTTAGAAATTACTTCGTCACAGTTTGGGGCTTTTTTTACAATTAGCAAACAGGAATAGAGCATTGTGATATGCTCCATTTACAATGTGAATAGTTGTTGTGGTTCACATTATGGTACTGGTGGCTCGACAACCCATATGAAAAATACTTAGTAATCTGGTGGGAGAAGCACCTTAAAAAATGCTGAATGTGGCTGAGGTGGTGTACGTGAGGAGAGCCAGAAACAACTGGTCAAATCATGGTGGAAGGTGAGGAAGAAGAGGGTGACATCCTCATGCAATCCAGCAGTGCACCAGAATCACCTGCCTCAATGAACTCACAAGAGCACAGGAAGGCTCAGAGTCAGATGGAGGCATCACAGCACACAGTGACTGCTCCATGATGCACATTGAGTCTATCACCACCTACATCTCAAAAGACACCTGCATCAGTGGCCCCAGAAAGGGAGAAAAAACAGGATACTATTATGGGCATGTTTAAAAGAAGGGTACTTACGAGCGCAACCACCCAATGGCATGTTTGTACAAAGGGAAGCTGGCAAAAAAGTTAGTGCTGGACCTCCTCCCTTGTTTTGTGGAAGGAGTGAGATTCTTAGAGTTTGTCATCTGCCTGAAATGGAAGGTTTCAAGTCGGACCTATTTTGCCCGGTAGTGATGATACACATGTGGACCGATTGTCAGGCTACTGATTACATGTGCATCTCTGCACATTGAATATCTAAGAGCAAAGCAAAAGCTATCTACAGGTCTTGGCCCTGGAGAAACTATTAAGAGCATTCAGCAATGTAACAGCCATGTCGCCATGGAGAAATCACATACAGCTGCAGACATCTCAGATAAATGTAATAGCAAGGTGTCTAAATGGCTGTGACCCAGAAGTCTCCAAATTGAATTTGTTCCCACATACAATGACAGTACCAAAGGCAAGGCCATGACAGACATTGGCTATTTTAGGATCCTGTGTTTGACACACTGCATCTACCTGGTTGTGCAAGACTTTCTCAATAAAGTACATATGACCACCTGCAGACAAATCTGCACTCATTTCATTGATTCTTTTAAAACCCGGAAGCAGTTGCCGATTTCTTAGCATTGTAACACAGTACCAGTTAAAGCCCTGGTACAGGAGGTGCCAACACATTGAACCTCAACCTAATATGGTGCAACTTCTGTTTGAGCAGTACAGACAGATCAATCATTATTCTAAGAGGAGGGGGTGGAACTGGGTAAGCTATGACCATGTATGCAGACAAATGTTGCCTAGTCAAAAGCCTGATACATATGCTTCTCCCTTTTGAGTTTTCATCTAGGAAGTTAGCAAGGAGGACAGTACAAAGAGCCAAGCAATCACATTGCTTTATTTAATACAGGAGCAACTAAAGAAGGTGTCTGAAAAGTTTGCACTCAGAGGTGTGAATAAAAACTCAGAAGTGCGTGCCCTGGTTGAGAGCCTAAGCTATTGCTTGACTTGTAACACAAGGCTACAAAATGGTATTATCAAGTACAGAGAGTACGTCTGTGCCACCCTTCTTGCTCCACACTATAAAATAATTCATCTCACTTGCGTTCCCTTTTCAGAAGGGGATCTTTCAAGATACGAGAGATGGATTGTTGAGCCAGCCTGAGAATTAAAAGAACGGTTGGAACTTAGAGTCCCACTCTGTAGTTCTGGGGTGTGCCTTCATCTTCCAGAGAGGCCAGCCTTATCTCACAGCAGCCAACACCTACAACAAGGACACGGGCAACAACAACATCAGAAGAATTGCACCAAACCTCTGCAATGGATTGGTTTAAAGTGGCAGGACTTAAGACCAGTGCAGTGGGCAAGGCAAAAGATGTCGAGCAAGTGGCAGCACTAATGACACTTCAGAGGATGTTCCAGGAGTATCTGGATGATGCAAAAAGGTGTGTGTGGATCAAAACCCATTGGTGATTTGGTATGAAAAGATGTGCCAATGGCAAGCACTCAGCAGGCTGGCAATATAGTATTTGGCTTGTCCTTTAGCCAGCATGTCTGCTGAACGTGAGAGGGACCAGTCTCTCACCTCAAAACATGGAGAGATTAACCCTGATCAAAAAGAACCTTCATTTTATGACATCTGATTATACTGTTCTCTAAATACCATAGGAGGAGGAAGAGGATAATTGGTCAGAATCAAGTGTGTTTGCTGACCAACTTCTGGGTGAACCACCTGAGCTGGTTGACAAACTCTACTTCACGGACTGGGTATGCCAGTGCCACCATAAAAGTTTCAATTATTTCTCTATGAACCTCTATCTTTCTTTGCAAAAAAAATGGATGCTGCCCCACTATTTATAATAATCACATATGTGGCCAGATTGGAGTTGGGCCTGTGTGCAGTGAAGAAGCTCCCACATTCCCTTTAGGACAATGCCTGCCTCTCTCACATGCCATTGCCTATTCTTTTTTTATCTTTACATCATCTAGCCTAACTGCCCCAGATGATTATTGATTAAAAGTCTGCCAGTGCTAATGCAAAATTCCAATGTGTTGCTACCATCAAAGAGGAGATAGTATTTTGTACCAACCACCATGCTTGGTTTGTAACTACTACTTATTGCACTAATGAGTGGTGTTATTGAGTGATTGTGGGTGATGACTGATGATGTGTGTGGTGGCTGACAGTGAGGGAGGGAGTTCAACAAATTTGTAAGCTTGTTTTCGATGAATTACAATGTTTGGGGGCTGATCAGTGATCATTTTTTCCTCAAAGTGATTGGCCTTGCAAACTTAGTAAAATTTACCTGCAGGACCCATGACTTCTTTCTGGTTCCTCAGAGACCAGACCAGTCACTTTAGTTACCAAACACAAATCTACACATAATACTTCAATTCTGTTTCACTATTTGTTCTTCAACAACAGTGTACTACACAGATTTACCTTGCTTGGTTTGGGACTGGGGTGGAGATACTCAGAATCAGAAGAAGGAGTAGGATGGAAGGACTCAGGGTGGGACTACCTCAACAGTTAGAAGGAGAAAGTTATTGACTTCAAAAAGAAACCATGATGATGACGAAGACTCAGAGGCCTAGCAGTCACTCAGCTCTGTGGACTGGTGAGAGGTGCATTTATTTGGGAAATGCTACTGAGTGTGTGTTTGCTGCATTGCTGACTCAAATGTTCTTGATCTGCCTCTGAGTCTTGGTACACTCCTGACTCCTCAAGAAGCATATCTTGCTTCTGTTGGCCCTTCTACTTTACTGTATAATATAGTTACTTTTTTCAATATGCATGTTGGTATTTGTCACACCTTTCCCTAAATCGCCTTTCCAGTCCATTCATCGAGCCCCTAACCCTTCCCCAGGCTGTGGGATTTAATGTACACCATAAATGGAGCTCACTCTTGCTGGGGCAGATCTGGGGGAAGCGACACCAACTCACTGCATGACATTCTATTATTGAAACAATATT